>NC_134893.1:62173429-62513429 GCF_041734735.1 Babylonia areolata | reverse complement strand
GAGTGTAGAGGTTAAGGCAGCCACAAAGATGGGAAGGGGCAGATTTGTGAATACATTTATAACATAGAGTGCTGATCTTATACTTTATTCTGTGTGAGACAGGGAGCCAATGGAGATATTGCAAAATAGGAGTGATGTGCTCAGATCTTTTCTTTCTGAAGACGAGTCAGGTAGCAGAGTTTCGTATGCACTGAAGGGACTGAATGGATGAAGCAGGCAAACCAGACAATAGAGAGTTACAGTAGTCAAGGTGAGAGAGAATGAGAGAAACGACAAGTCTAGATGTTGCGTCGGTCGACAGATATTTCCAAATGGAACTGATGTGTCGCAATTGACAGTAGTGGGATTGACATGTCTGACTGATAAATTTTTGCATGGACAGTGTGTTGTCAAGGACAATTGCGAGGTTCCTGACTGAGCTGGAAAGAGGGATGGATGTACTGCCAAATTTGATTTTGTCAGCTGTTATTAAAGCGAGTTTTTGTTTGGTTCCTATGATCATTGCTTCGGTTTTGTCTGTGTTCAATTGTAACTTATGTCAGCTGTGATGGAAGAGAGTTTTTGTTTAGTTCCTATGATCAATGCTTCAGTTTTGTCTGCATTCAATTGTAACTTATTTAGTCATCCAGTTTTGAATGTCCAGGAAGCATTCAAATGTTTCTTGCAAGAGCGATGACAATTTTTCAGGGGTATCACTCTTCTGAAGTTGAGTGTCATCAGCATAGAAATGATGACTAACATTGTGGTGGTTGATATTTCAGCGAGAATAGCAGTGTACAGTGAGAAGAGAACTGGGCCTAAAACAGATCCCTGTGGGACTCCTTGTTTGATTTTAACAGGCTCAGACTGGAAATTATCAACAATGACAGACTGGAATTGATCAGTGTGATAAGATTTGAACCAGTTGAGAACAATGCCGTTGATGCCAATGTAAAATAAAGACGGGAAAGAAGGACTGAATGGTCTAAGAGTGAGAAGGGAAATTTTTCCTGAATCGGACGCAAGCAGCAGATTGTTCAGGATGTGAAGGAGAGTGGCTTCGGTGCTGTGGTCAGCGCGATAGGCAGACTGAAATGGGTGGATGAGATTGTTGAAACAAAGGTGGTTGTTGAGCTGCTTCAGGACAGATTTTTCAAGGAGTTTGGACAGGAAAGGAAGGTTAGAAACTGGTTGATAATTTTTCAAAATGTTTGCATCAAAGATGGGTTTCTTCAGAAGAGGCCGGATGATTGCAGTTTTGAAAGTGGATGGAAACATTCCAGTCAAAAGGGATGAGTTGACAAAATTGGTGACTGTGGGGAGAAGCTGTGAGACACACTGGGAAAAGACAGACGCTGGTATAGGATTAAATTCACAGGATTTTACGGAAATTTCTTTCATGATTTCATTCACTTCTGTTTCAGTCAATGGATTGAAGGAATGGAGAGGATCAGGATAAGCAGGTTGGAAAGGCATATGGTCTAAGCTCATACAAATATTTTGGACTTTGTCGAAAAAGAAAGAGAAGACATGGGGGAGTTCAGATAAAGTGTAGACAGAGGGTAGAGGAGTCTTTTTAGCAGTACCAAGAACATTTGACATGATAGAATAAAGAGATTTGGTGGATGTGGCATCGAGAACTTGAGAAAAGAAGTTTGTCTTCGCTGATGAGATCATATGTTTCACTTTATGCATTTGTTTTCGGAAGATCTGACTGTGGACTTTCAGTTTTGTTGCTCGCCATCGCCTTTCCAACTGGCGACCTTTGCATTTTGCAAGTCGAATGTCTTGTGTGTACCATGGGGCAGAAGGCCTATCAAGCAGCATGCGGTTAGTGGGGGTGCATGTTCATCCAGCAGTTCAGAGAGAACAGTGTTGTAATGTGTGGAGACATCGGTACAGGAAGAAATTTTGGAAAGACATTCAGCAGCTTGAGAAGAAAAAGTGTTGATGTTGATGGATTTTAGGTTGCGACTAGTAACAGATTTTTTGATTGTAGTAGGTTCTGAAATATTAAGCGAGAATACAACAGCAGAATGGTCAGAAGAAAGTTTGTCAGTTACAGTCACTGATGCAATCATGGCATCAGAGTCACGTGTGATGAGCCACTCCAACGTATGGCCAGATCTGTGTGTTGGTTCTGTGATGAGCTGAGATAGTGAATGATTGGTCAGACATTGACATAGGCGTTTGACATCAGTGGAGGTTTTGTTGTTGAAATGAAAGCTGAAATCTCCAAGATGGTAAGTTTGCCGGAACGAAGGTTGTAGTGATCAAGTAGTGTTCAGAACTCATCGTGAAACAAAGAAGACGTTAGGTTGTTTTTATGACTGGGAGGAGGATAGAGACAACAGAAGATGATTGAGTGACTGGGGACATTGAGAGTGACCTTGAGCATTTCAAAAGTATCATGTGGAAAGGTGTGGTTATGGGAAAAGGAAAGAGAAGACTCCAGATGTCTCTGTAGACGATGGCAATGCCACCTCCACGAGACAGTTGAGGAAGTGACTTGGTTTTGTATCCAGGGGGGGTCAGTTGTTTCAGTTTGGATTCATTACCTTGTGATTTCAGCCAGGGCCTCAAGGCCTGGCTAAGCGCGTTGGGTTACGCTGCTGGTCAGGCATCTGCTTGGCAGATGTGGTGTAGCGTATATGGATTTGTCTGAACGCAATGACACCTCCTTGAGCTACTGAAACTGAAACTTTAGCCAGGTTTTGGTAAGAAATATGATATCAAAGTTATAATCAGAAATATAGTCAGTCTTTTGATCAGGGCAGACAGATTGAGCATTGGACAGACAGGCATGAAGGAGATCAGAGGCAGGCAGAGAGGAATTTAATGGTGAATCAGGTGAGTCAGACAGACAGGCAACGGAAGGAGACGGTGGTGACTGAGCAGTGGAGGACAGTGGGAAGGAAGAGAAAGATCCGGGAGTTGAGACAAATGTGGGAGAAGTAGGAAGCAGAGCAGAGCCAATCACGGGGGATATACCACAGTTTGGAAAAGTGTCAGAGAGGACAGTGTCACGGGAAGTAAAGGAGTCATCTTGAACATGAATGTTGAGGTTGTCAGTGACAGTCACAGCAACAGCAGGCCTGACACTGGAGACAGGACGATCAGTGCAGGGGACAGGGCCCCACAAACGGTGAAGTCAGCCCGCTCTGGTTCCTCTCTTTGTCTTTGGTCTGACGATGCCAAGACTGATGATGCACAGTCATGTCATCGCCAAGTGGGTGTTGCTTCACCCATGACATAGTTGACAGCAATGCTACAATGTTACTGACGTTCACCATGGTGATAGTGGCACAATGAGAGTAGAGGTCAGATGGTACAAGAGGGCTGGGCACGTGAAAAACATGTCAAACGGTGGAGAGTGTCGTATGCAGGGCGAAGATGGTCGCTGACACGACGATTAGGGTCAGGTGAGCAGCATGCATATGTCAGTTTGTAAATGAAAATACAAACATGAAGAATATGAAATGTCAAACTGTTACAAAAGTAAACAAAAATGATAAAAACTGTTCCGGCCTTCGGAGTCCTTGAAATAAGACGCACAAACACATACAAAAAATGTCCAAATCAGAACAGGATAAACACAGAAACAAGCACAAAAACACAGAGACCAACAGAGTGCAGCCAGTGGGTGCAACGGCAGGTAACCCTCTCAGAAAATTAAAAAACAAATACCATATGGCTATTCAACAAAACCGTAAAATTCCTACACAAAGAATAAAAACTTCAGAGAATGCAATATATGCACACACTGACTTAACTCATCAATTTCTCAAAGGGTGCTCAGCTTCTCTTAAGTCCTTTGGAGTTTTCTGAATGTCATTTTGCCACCTTTCATCAGACTTCACTTTAGATCTAAATCAAAGACAGCACCTTGTCTGTTTCACTGCCCGGTTTGAGCTGACTGACAAGGCTCTCTGATGATGATGACAGCTGAAGAGAACAACTGGAACAGCCTGCAGGAAAGGAGTTATGTTTTTCCTTGTGTATGGCACAGTCAGGAAACATCCCACTTTCTGAAAGACCACAATGTTTCACAGAATACAGTGACCAAGTCTATGATGCCCTCCTTAAACTGTGGTCACCATCTAGTAAAGAATGGCAGAAACTTTTTTTTAAAAATCTTCCCAGAATTAATGTCTTTCAGCAATCAGTAAGATGTTGATACATGATTTTATCATATGCTACTGCAACAAGCACAATGGAATGTAAACTAGATCTTTCTGCAATATTAAAAAAGCAAAACACAATAGCCATAACAAAAACATGATACATCATGGACTGACTGCACTATAAGCACACTGGTGAGGTGGCAAGCATACTGGAAATCAGAACTGAAAAAACAACAACCCAACATGATCCCCCATCCCAAAAACATACATACAAAAAAACAAAGACAAATAAAACACCATTGTGTTAATATCATTAAATTTATTTTAACCCCTGATTAATACAAATGAAAGTGTTGTGTGTTTTTTTCAAAATATTTTGGGGAATATAAGCCAGCACAACACTTGGTTACTATACTTTAAAAGCCATAATTATGGCCATGAACTGTTTAAAAGACATTCCATTCCACAGTGATTAAAAAAAATTAATAATAATAATAAAACCAACAACAACAGAAGCATCAGATTATATTAAAAGCATGTATTGGTTTTCTCTGAAGTTATAATTCCTGGATATAAATTTTCTCCTGTCAACCAATAAGCACTCACAACTACAGCACATGATTTTAGACATGTACATTTGACTGCAGACTGTTGTGTTCATTTGCCATGTACTCACATTGTACCCTTGGAAAAGATCAAGTGAAATGCATAACAGAGAGCACCTGTGGAATGTCTTCATTCTGTCCCTTGTAGACAGACTTTTACAAGTCAATGTTTAATAAAAACAGCATGGAGGACATTAGCACAAGGCATTCAACTGGCAACACCTGGTTCATATTGTGTGTGCTTTGGTTTTATGTGAATACAGCAACAACAAAAATCGTAAAATATGACACCAAAACAGAAATATACTATAACAATTTGTTTTGTAAATGGAAAAATCTTTATAACAGGGCAGTACCAACTTGCCATATAGACTGCCAACAATCCACATGTAGTACAAGCATATAACAGACCTTTTAGGGCAAACTTTCAACACTGTTCATACTGGCAGCAGAGAACTTCCACATACTCAAAGTCACAATATGTCTCCACATTAAGTCACATGAATTTTTCAACACACACACACACACACAGAGACACACATGCATGCATGGACAGATGAACAGACCTCTTCCATTTACATTTACAAATTTTATATAGCATCATAAATATTCTTAATACACACACACACACACACACAAACTACACAAAATGCACATACATACTGCACTGAAGACCAGAAAGTGTAACAGTTTTTTTCATAAAGTCAGCTGCCAAACAGAACCCAGTTAAATGTAAGCTGTGCAGTCATGTTTGTGGTGATTTTGTCACGATTCATTAACAGATATAGACAATACTCATTTATTAAATGAGTATTGTCCATATCTGTTGATGAAATTATTGATTGATTTGGAACTTGAAAATCAACATCCATGACAGAAGTGGACATGGTTGACCTAACTTACTGCTTAAAACCCAGCCAACCACAAAGCCCATACCAGGGCCACTGTCACAAGACAGCATCAGCATTAAGCCTAACACTGCACTACACTGATCAAATGCCAACAAATCTCTCTGTGCCCACAAAACACATGAGACACAACAGAATATCCAATCGTGAGAACATACAGTCACACTATTTAACTCACTGAGACAAATCAACTGTGCTGTGGGAACTAGCCATTCCAAAGAGTTGGGGATGGTCCAAGGGAGACAAATTAATTCAGCTGTGGTTAATTATCTAGTTAAGAGGGTAAACTTTGACAGTAACTGTGCAGAACAGGGTAAGCAAATTTTCAGTTGCTGACATGAATGGGTTAAGGACAGCAATGTAGAACAAATCTAGCAGGTAGGGGATGAATGTGATGTCAAAAATCTGTTAAAAAATATGAGATATAAGTAGCAGATTATCGTGAATATCAATATTTATCATTTTCTTTTTTTTTTCCATATTATAGGTCATCTAGAAACTTTTTTTTAGAAGGTAGCAATTGGCGAGAGTATGGTTAAGTTTTTGAACATTTCTTCATTGCAAATGAAACTGAAGTTGATGAAAATAATGTGAGCATTTTGAGTTCCCACATTGGTTCAGCAAGATATCATGTTATCAGAAGCCTTTGTCTTCTGTAGAAACCAGGAGAAAACATTTCAGCAAGTGTGTGTGATCTGAACGCCAATCACTTTAAACCAAAACCGTCACGGGCCAGTGCCAGTCTTTTGTTTTATTCTCAAAGTGTCAAAAAAGAGGAGAGTGTCCAGCCAAGCTTCATAGACGGACCCAGCTATGCAACTTTGGACAGCTCTTGCCACCTGCTCTCTGAGACCAGTTCATTCTTGGTGTCAATAATGAACAAGAAGTTTGGCTGCGCAAGCAAGTTCACAATCGTCCTGCAGTTTCACGAAGGCATGATGGTGAAAGTTTTGAATGACGGAGACAAGTCAGAAGCCTTCCCAGTGACAAACAGCATCAAACAAGGCTGCGTTCTCGCCCCAACTCTGTTCAGTATGGTATTCTCTGCCATGCTGCCAGATGCCTTCCGTGACTGCAATGAAGGAATACACGTCAGGTACAGGACTGACGGGAGATTGCTCAACCTCAGGCGCCTGTAGGCAGTTAGAAGGGTCAAAAAAACAATCATCAGAGACTTCTTGTTTGCTGATGACTACGCACTCAATGCCAGCACAGAATAGAAGATGTAGAGTGAAATGGACTGCATCTCACAAGCCTGCAACAACTTCGGTCTCATCATCAATACCAAAAAGACCAAAGTTATGTACCAGCCTGCCCCAGAAAAAAATCAATCCAGGAGCCGAGCATCTCAGTGAAGGGGCAGAACCTCCAGGCAGTCTACAGCTTGGCAGCACGCTATCTCACATAGTGAAAATAGATGCTGAGACCAACAACAGGATCGCCAAAGCCAGCACCACCCTTGGGAGACTCCTTGAGAATGTCTGGGAATGGAGAGGACTCAAGGCGCTACCACCAAGCTGAAAGTCTACTGTGCAGTGGCCCTCATCACCCTCCTTTACACCAGCAAGACCTGGACTGACTACAGCAGACACGTCAAACAGCTCTACTGCTTCCACATGAGTTGTCTCCCCAGACTCCTCCACATCAGCGATGGCTATTGCAAAACTGGCGATTGCCCTTCCTCTTGTAGTGGTTGGCAAGCAACAATGAGAACACACACACACACACACACACACACACACACGCACGCACACACACACACACACACACACAGAATCTCCCTCTTTTTCCCCCTGAATAAAATGTAAACCAGCACCCCCACCAGTCCTCTCAGGATGGTGAGGAGGGTGGCTAGACACCCTGGTGGAATTAAATGACCCATCAAAGGGCGTCAACTCTGGAGAGCTACCTGCGGCCACCTAGCTAAGGGAGTAAACCCTGACAGAAAATCCAGTGCAGGGCCCCTAAGGCGGTTGGATGGCAAACTTTGTCACTTTCCAGCAGCTCCTGTGGCTGCATTGGCACCAAAACGTAACAGCCTTGCTGTTCCTTTGGATCTGTCAGCGAAGTGGAGAGGGGGGACAAGGTGCATGGGCAACAGCCTGTCTTCCATATTACATTGCACAGGCTTATATCCGTCCATCCATCCACAAACACCTTGCACCTACAACCTGGAGATGACACTCCAGCTTCGCTACTAACACTAGTGTCGGAACAGTTGGTGTAGAGCCGATTCCAGGGGTTGCTTTTGACAGTAGGAGGGACCCTCACGTCCCACTGGACAGCTACTGCCCGCCCAAGCTCGGCAGCCCCCAGCCAATTAGGTGCTGTCCCGCCACGACTTGCCTTCTTCTAAGGGTGTATGAAGATTAGGAGAATATCCGACAAGCAGGTCGTTAATTTCCGCACCAGGCAAAAAGAAAACTTCCAGAAACGGATCAACAATGAAACTGACCTGTTGGAATGTCCAGACAATGCCTGGGCTCTCCCAAGATCTGCAAGACATCAGTGACACCAGAAAGACGGCTGTCATAAACAGCGAGCTGAAGAGACTAAATGTGGACATTGCCACTCAGCTGGCTGACTCAGGAACACTAAAGGAGAGGGACTACACCTTCTTCTGGCAAGGAAAGAGCTCTGATGCCCCAAGAGAGTACGGAGTAGGCTTTGCAGTCAGGAACAGCCTGCTGAACATGATCGAACCAGGCAGCGGCAGGTCAGAATGACTTCTGACTCTCCGCCTCAACACCTCCGAAGGCTATGTCACTCTCGTCAGCGCATATGCTCCAACTCTGTCCGCCTTTCTAGACGCCAAGGATGAGTTCTACGAAAATCTCGCATCAACCATAAGGAACATCCCCAGGACAGAACAACTTGTTCTCCTGGGCGACTTCAATGCCAGAGTGGGTGCAGACAATGATTCGTGGCCCTCTTGTCTCAGTTCCTTTGGAGTGGGGAAAATGAATGAGAACGGACAGCGACTACTTGAGTTCTGTACCTGCCATGAACTGTTCATCGCCAACTCCTTCAAGACAAAGCCGCAACACAAAGTCTCCTGGAGGCACCCGCACTCAAAAGATTGGCACCAACTGGATCTGATCCTAGTAAGACGAGCTGCCATCAAAAACCTTCTCCACACTCGCTCTTACCACAGCACAGACTGTGACACAGACCCCTCCCTGGTATGCTGCAAGATCAGACTGCAACCAAATAAGTTCCACTGCTCAAAGAAACAAGGGAACTCTTGCACTGACATCAGCAAGATGTCTCAGCCAGACCTTGTAGAACAGTTCGCAGAGGCCTTTGAGAGAGAATTCGATGCATTGCAGCCCAGAGACTGTCACAGAAAGATGGGAAATGCTACGAGACACCATGTACCGCATTGCTATGGCCACCTTTGGGAAGAAAACCGCAAAGTCCCATGACTGGCTTGAGGCCAGATCATCAGAGATGACTCCTAGTATTGAGGCCAAGCGTGCTGCACTCACCGAGTACAAACAGTCACCCAGTGAGAAGAACGTGCAAATTCTCAGGGCCGCCAGGAGTAAGATTCAGTTTAACGCCAGGCGATGTGCAAATGAGTACTGGACAGAGCTCAGTGAAGAGATACAGAGTGCTGCTGAAAGAGGCATGCCGGTCATGGAAGAACTTGACGCAGAGCCAACTTAGGACAAACTCAGCAAGGCCATTAACAGCCTGACATCAGGCAAGGCACCTGGCAGCGACGGAATTCCCCCAGACCTCATTAAACACTGCAAGACTACTCTTCTGCATCCTCTGCACACAGTCCTCTGTCAGTGCTGGAATGAGGGAGCTGTACTGCAGGACATGAGGGATGCCAAGATCATCACCCCGTACAAAAACAAGGGTGAAAGGAGTGACTGCAACAACTACAGAGGCATCTCGCTTCTCAGCATTGTAGGCAAAGTCTACACTCAGGTCCTCTTAATTCGCCTGCAGAAACTGGCCAAACGCATTTATCCGGAATCACAGTGCAGTTTCCGAGCAGAGAGATCCACAGTAGACAAGATCTTCTCCCTTCGCCAAATCCAGGAGAAGTGCAGAGAGCAAAGGATGCCCCTGTATGTCGCATTCTTGACCTCACCTAGGCCCTTGACCAATTCAGCAGAGACGGCCTTT
The DNA here is from genome assembly GCF_041734735.1 of Babylonia areolata. Classification (NCBI taxonomy): domain Eukaryota; kingdom Metazoa; phylum Mollusca; class Gastropoda; order Neogastropoda; family Buccinidae; genus Babylonia; species Babylonia areolata. The sequence goes on along the minus strand of NC_134893.1, from coordinate 62,503,673 downwards.
TCAGGGCTCTTCAAAAGATTGGCTACCCCCAAACTGCACAGTTTGATTGATTCCTTCCACTCCAACATGAAAGGGACGGTGCAGTTTAATGGTAACCTCTCCAAGCCCTTCGACATACGCAGCGGTGTCAAATGAGGCTGTGTCCTCGCCCCCACCCTATTTGGAATCTTCTTTGCTCTTCTCCTGAGGCATGCGTTCAGCACAGCGCAAGAAGGGATCTACCTGCAGGCCAGATCAGATGGCAGGCTGCTCAATCTCGCCCGCCTCAGAGCAAGGACAAAAGTCCGCAAAGCCCTCAACAGAGACATGCTCTTTGCCGACGATGCCGCAGTTGTGACCCACACCCAGCAGGACTTGCGGTCACTAATGGACCGCTTTTCCCAGGCCTGCAAAGATTTCAGTCTGACCATCAGTCTCAAGAAGACAAATGTCCTAGGCCAAGACATGCCATCTCCACCAGCCATCACTATTGATGACTACGAGCTTGAAGTCATCCATCAATTCACTTACCTTGGGTCCACCATCACCGACAACCTCTCCCTTGACAATGAGATCGACAAGAGGATCGGGAAGGCAGCCACAACGCTAGCCCATCTCACACAAAGAGTGTGGACAAATCCCAAGCTGACCATGAAGACAAAGAGGCCTGCATCCTCAGCACCTTGCTGTATGGCAGTGAGGCGTGGACCACACATGCTCGTCAGGAGAAAAGGCTCAATACCTTCCAACTGAGAAGCCTATGGCGCATACTCGGCATCTCCTGACAAGACAAGGTGACAAACACCGAAGTCCTGACTCGCGCTGGCCTCCCGACCATGTACACCATGCTGAGACAGCGTCGGCAGTGCTGGCTGGGTCACGTTCACTGTATGAAAGATGGTCGCATCCCAAAAGACATCCTTTATGGAGAGCTCGCCACGGGGCAGAGAAGCATCGGCCGCCCACAGCAGAGATACAAAGACGTTTGCAAACGTGACATGAAGGCGCTTGAGATCAACACTGTGTCCTGGGAGGACCTTGCAAATGACCGCAACAACTGGAGAAGCACTCTCAAGAATCAGCTATGGATTGGTGAGGACAAACTGTCAGCTGCTGCAGCAGAAAAGCAAGCTCACAGAAAAGGGACGGCAGCCAATAGACCAGCATCAGCTTACACATGTGACGCTGCCACAGAGACTCTCTCTCTTGCATCGGTCTCTACAGTCACAGGCGACGCTGCTTGGTCCAAGCAGACAGTCCAGATAGACATTAAGTCAGATATACTCTATCCATGGTCAGCCATGACCGAAGGAGGCCTACTTCAAATGTAAGAATTAAAAAAAGAAAAAAAAGAAACATATATTACTAAATGGCAGGTGGTACAGAATAAACAGAGGAAATATAATCAAAGAAATAAAAAGTATTTGACACAAATCAAATGGCACTCCACTCAAGAGAAGCAAATGCCCTTAGATTGTAGAAAGGTCTCCAGAGCTGTGAGAACCCTCAGCGTGTCTTCACTGGCATCCAACTTTACATAGCGAAGCAGCAGGTTCCCACAACCACACTTCTTCAGAAACACAAAGGCCCTGCACACAGAAATCAACCAAATATAGCACTGCGTATCTGAAATGAACTTAGAGAAAGAATGAAACTCAAGTGGATGTTGTTCCTTTATTTCTATGAAGACACTAACTCTATTTAAACACATTCAGCCTCTATGCCTTGCACACCAAATCTTGACTAACAAAAGGCTTTATTTAACCTTTCAACCATATATAATAAATACCAAGGTAGTGGACACAGCTTCTGACAGACGTCTGTACAACTATGAAGTCTGACCCAAATATGAATGCTTCCCCATTCAACAAATATCAAACAAACTGTTAACTGATTTAGAAAATGATCTTGCTCCTTGAACCATTGAGATATACAGGCAAAAGGTCAGTTTGAGTGGAAGCAATGTGTGAATATATAGTTTACTGTCATAACTACAATTTCATTGTAATTTGTGTGTTATAATATCACACAGATCAATGTTTGGATTGATAGTTGCTGTTCTGCCGATGTGATGCTTGATGTGGAATGGTTGATGTTCGGAACGCTATATTGTTGTGCCTTCCTAATGTGAAATATTTACTTGGTATGTAAACCTTTGTCTGAATAAAAAATGTTTGGAAAAAAAAAAAAAGGTCAGTTTGAAATCATCCAGAACTTGCTGCTGCAGAACTAGAACCTGACAGGCAGGGAATACAGCACAAGCTGAATCCTTGTAGGAAAGGATTAAGAGCATTGAACAAGACTTAGATACTTCACTGCTGCTCAGCTGAACACAAAATCCTGCTCTTTAGTTCAGCAGCATCTGGGGTCAAATGCCAAGACATTCCCACTGCACGCACTCACCGGCACATCAGATTTCTTGGTACTTCTGGCAAAAAACTGAGCTCAGTCTTCTTTGTTCAATGTTAGCTCTAGGCAATTATTTACTTTACTACTTTACTTTGTGTTGGGCATGTTTGTGTTTTGATTGCTTGTTTGTTTGTTTTTTGTGACCATCATTGTGCATGTGTATACCGTGCATGTGTGTGTGCGTGCTTGCATGCTTGTGTGTGTGCAAGTATTGTGCACAGTTTGAAGTGAATAAGACTGAGGATCAGAGTATAATATGGAGACAGACAGTGATACTGAAAGTGTACGCAAGTTCAGTTACTTAAGGAGGCGTCACTGCGTTCAGACAATCCATATACGCTACGCCACATCTGCTAAGCAGATGCCTGACCAGCAGCATAACCTAACACGCTTTGTCAGGCCTTGATGGCTGAAAAAAAAGCATAAACAAATAAATGGATACATCATCAAATCAATGAATAAATAATTAAATAAATGAATAAATAAAAGTAAGCAGTTAGATACTGAAATAAAATAAAATGCAGAAAATAATGACAATAAAATATAAATACATTAATGATAATGAATAAACAAATAAACATATAAATGTAAATAAACATACAGACATGCACACATGCACTCTCACCAACACATAGACACAAACGCACACACTGCACAACAAATATGCAGCAAACATGCAGTTTCACAGATATAAAAGCACAAACAAAAGTGCAAAGGCCCAACACTACAGATACAAGCATACGAGCCCCGACACACACACACACACACACACACACACACACACACACACACCATCTCCCACATTACCCTGCACCCCCCTCTCCCCTCCAACCATCCACAAGCACATTTCGACGTATCGCAGCTTCCACAGCACACACACATACATACACCCATACAACCCCACCCCACCTCCCCTCTACACACACACGCATACACATCTATACACACACGCACATTTCAATATTCCGTAGCACCCACAATACAGACATGCATACACACACATCCCGTCCTCATTTGTCAATGAACTAAAAACACCTGTGTGCAGCATTCGGGATGAGGAACAACAGATCAATGTTCTGATGCAGGAATAGCTGACCGCTGTGTCCCCTCAACTGCAGGGTGTTCTGCTGCTTTCTGGCAAATTCTTATGCAAATAGCAGTGCTCTTGAACATCATGCTGCATGTGTGCGCACTGTGTGTTTGAGTGTGTGTGTGTGTGTGTGTGTGTGCGCGCACACACGCGAGTGTGTGCCCTGTGATGTGTGTTGTTCAAAATTTTTGTTTGCATGCGTATTCAGTTCACGTTAAAAAAAAAAGCAGTGAGTATATTGAGACTTTTTCTGTTTTTATTGTTTGTTTTGTTTGTTCACCTGTTCCTTTTTATTTTTTGTGCATGTATTATTCAAATCTTTTTTTCTGTCTCGGGAGTTGACAGATAAGTGTTTTCAACAAGTGGCTCCCTAATCTAAGTCAGTCAAAGTCTGCACCAAGCATTCACTTTTCACTGTGCACTTCTGGTGCATATATTAAGGGGACAGTTATTTTGCGTTGTGGTGAAACCATTTTATGAACAACGATCAGCAGTGCGAGAATACTGCTAAAAGCTGATGAGACAGTGAACAGTAAAATGTGTACCTTATCACCATTACACAGCAGTGCCAAAAACCAACAGACACTGACCCCACTCCCCATCCCCCTGCTGCTCATACTGCCACCATGCTACAGTGTGTTCATTTGTTGACTTACTGTGCTGTTAGGAAAAATCTTATGGCTCAAACTTTTAAACTGATATGCATGCAAGCATGGTAAGTGTTTGGTAAGATTTTATTATTTCTTTGTAACAAGCCCCTGTTTTCTTAAAAAGGATTTAAATTTAACGCTTTCTGCAATCATATTTCTGCTTATCCTTCTCTTCTCTTTCTTCATTTATGTTTCAACCACTGCTGCAACAAATGTTATGTAAGAAAACATATGTGTTTGAAGTCATTGGAAAGCTTACTTTGCGCTCTTTCCAGTGAACCACTTCTCTTGTCATTATTTCTGATCTACCCGGGAAGATGATGAGTGAAAGAAACAAAGCAAATTTACCGATGAACCAGCTTTCAGTGATGGCTGCTAGCATGGCCTGTTTCTCAGCCATGTTTACTTGCATCCATGCCCCACTTCCTGGGTTCATGAACTTTTGCTGGGTAAACTAAAGTGCCTGCACTGAACACCCGTGACTATACATACAACTTCATCTGTGGAATATTTAATTTCTTTCTATTCAGACAGTGTCATTTTGAGAGACCATAGTCTGTCAGTTTCCCCACTTTCCTTCAGACAGTACCACTTTTGAGAGAAACAGACCACAGTCCATCAATTTCCCCCTTTCCTTCAGACATTTCCACCTTTGAAAGAAACAAACCACAGTCCATCAACTTTCCCCCTTTCCTTCAGACAGTGTCACTTTTGAGAGAAACAGACCACAGTCCATCAATTTCCCCCTTTCCTTCAGACAGTGTCACTTTTGAGAGAAACAGACCACAGTCCATCAATTTCCCCCTTTCCTTCAGACATTTCCACCTTTGAAAGAAACAAACCACAGTCCATCAACTTTCCCCCTTTCCTTCAGACAGTGTCACTTTTGAGAGAAACAGACCACAGTCCATCAATTTCCCCCTTTCTTTCAAATATCCATTTCCATTTCTTACCATGTACAGGAGACTTGGAAAAGGGGTGACAGCAAGTGAAAAACAAGCAGCGGACTCCAGCAGAGTTTACTGTCTTTCTGTCTTTCATAATCAGCAAAGTTTGGATACAATTTACTTGTTCCACTTGTTAAAACATTGTTTTACAATTCCAAGGCAGTAGTAAAGGCAGAAACTGGGGTAATGCTTTATCCGACTTTTCAGGTAGTTATTTAGACTTTGTTTAAAACTGTTGCATGAACATGTAAGAAACAGAGGTCTTCTATGACAGTTTGTGACTTGCATACAACATTAAAATACAAATCTTGATATAAATGAACAGTAAACAAGTACACACACACACACACACACACATATATATATATATATATATATGCACATGTGCACAGCTGGGCATGTGTGTGTCCACATAGTTGTACAAACAAAAGCACATGTGCACTGAAATACACAAGTTATTGCACAGACATACTCCTCACCTATAAAGTGCATAGTGATCCAGCTCAGCCTGACGCAAATACCTCTTGAGTTTGTTCAGATTGTGAATAAACTGAAAATAACAAAAACAATTCCTTTCATATCTTACATTAGCCCTTTAAACTAGAAAGCCACACAACATGCATCCAGATACACAGCGAGACACACACACATATACAAATTTATAAATCCATATGCTCAATTTAAGCCCATGAAATGACACAAGAAAAAGCAACAAATGACACAAATTCAAGCTAATCATAAACTACAAATTGTGTAAATTCCATGACCAAATATCTGAAGAATGACACTGGACAAGTAATAAAAAAAAAATGCAGTTATGATATCAATACTGAATGCACATGAGAGACAACTGAAGTGGGTGAAACATGTGTCCAAAATAACAAAGAAGGACTGGTTTATCTCAAACAGATCACATTATGCTATCCAAAGCGAAATTCAGTTACCTAAGATCAAAACACAACATTTTTCTGGTGCAAAAGCCCTTTGAAACATATCAGAGCATCTTTGTAGGAAAGGGTAGGTAGGCCTAATTGCAAACAACATGTAATTGCAAACAGTTCATGTACCGCCCCACTTTGAAGTGTTCTCACCACACACATTTCACCTTGTTCTTCACCTTGTTCTGATATTATTGAATGTCCATTTCCATAAACCAGTCAAACATCAGCTTTTTCCAGCTATTTCCATGCTCTTCCTTCCCTTCATGCACCACTGCCAATCAAGTTCACAAACATACTCTCAAAATCCTAAAATCAAGGGAAGCCAGTAGTAGGACTTGACCTTTAATACAGTTTAAAATAGCTATTTTGATTGGATACGTTGAATGAACGGAGCATTACCAGTGCTGGGAGAATTTAAGAAAGTATGTTGGTGACAGATCAGAACATCAGTTTTGAAAGAAATCTCTAAAGTAGTGTTGTTTGCAATTAGTCCATGGAGTATTTTGATGTGAATCTATTTGTGAACACTGTTGCACAGTTGCTGAGTGCTCTCAAAAAGGAGGGGTGGGTGGGGTGCGCGCGCGCGCGCGCGTGTGTGTGTGTGTGTGTGCGTGTGTGTGTGATCAAAACCAACAATACAACAGCCTGATGCGATGTTCCAATGATATGTATAATGAGTACAAAACCTGCATCTGTTTTAATTGTCCATATGTACCCAAATCCATCATTCGCAATTAGACTTGCCCGTTTGCATTTGATTTGCCCCCAGGCACCCCTGCTAAAAAAAAAATGTTTAAAAGGAGTAGACAAACTTTTCATGGTGCAACCAATTGGAGAAAGCAACATTTCACAATCTTATCTGTTATCTGTACAATACACATGTTGAGCTGGTCGCTTCAACTGGACATTTACAATCAGGCCTGCCTACTCTATTAGTACTATGAGGTGCAGGAGATATGAGCAGACACACACTTATATCCAAAAAGCACTGCTGAAGCAGCACTTTTCTGAGCTGCGAATACACCACCATCGCATCTCACATCATGCAAGCCTTTTCTGGCCTATCACACTTTCCCACGATGTCACAGAGAGAGAAAGATAGAGAGAGCTTACGTTTACACTTTTTTTTACACTCATTTAAACTATTCACTCCCAACTGCAGTTTTAGTGACAGTTCAGGGGTCATAGCATATTCATTGTTCAGGCTGGTCACATGATAGCTGAAACCTTGTTTGCAGTTGGCGACTGCCTTGCAGGGCATGGCTGCCAGGATGTACAATGCACAAGGGGTGGCTAGAATTTTGTTTGGCCACACAAAATTGTCCATAGCTACTATGGAAACATGATAGAAAATGTAACCAAGGTGATTCTGCTTATCCTGATGAGGATTATATGCTACCAAGAACATCAACAGGTAGGAGGTGTGATCATGTTGGAAGCAGACATAGAAAAAAAACAACCCAGTGTTTTAGCTTGAACCATTCAGTTTCAGGTACCACCCCCCACACCCACCTACCCCCTCCCACCCTCAGATGAATACTTCAAGCCAAAATATTGCTTATAGTGTGTACGTTGTAATACTGTATAATAGCGTTCTTGATATTTTGTGTTTCATTTTCCCATCTAAGTTATCTTCCTATGATTGGGAATTATCTCATCCTATCAACAATGAACATATGATAATTATATTCTCCTTCATTTTCCTTAAATAAAACATTTACTCTAAAATACCTTTGAACATTAATTTTTATCTTTGTGGGGGGGCTATGTGTAAGGTTGATTAATTCTTGGCAAAAATTACAAATAGCTCCAGGAGGCAAAGGGTTAAAACTTTGATGTGTGTGTGCATGCATGTGTGTGTATGTGTACAAAGATGGAAGTACATTCATCTGACTGGCATCCTGCCCCCAGAGAGAGAGAGAGAGAGAGAGAGAGAGCTTACACTTATACATTCCATTAGGTCTTTGACTCGTGTATGTGCGAGTGTGTGCATGTGTGTGTTTGAAAACTGAACACAATGAAATAAAACAAATTAAAAAACAAAACAAAACAGTAAACAAAATGAAATAAATACAAATAGAAATTAACAGAAATATGAACAGATTAAACTATGAAATGTGAATGGAATAAAAAATAAAAATTTTTTTTAAAAGGGAGGAATAATCAAAGAGCATGTACAGCCTACTTCATGTTACACCAGCAGCAATAAATTTTGTAAATAAATAAATGATCTAATAATATGTGATGCAGCATGTGAAAATCCGGCTAAAGTCGCATCCAGCAATTCTTAGCTGTACACAGAAACAACTGGTTAGGGTCAAAATTATGAAGATCGGGATTTTTATAGATATAGCATCTTCGAAGTTTTATCTTTGGTGTCGATAAGTATCTTTGCACAAAACACCCTGGAACTGTAGTATTTTCAATGTTTTCATGTGCATGCCTGTCAAAACCATGTAGAATAATACTGCACTCTTTTGCCCTATTTCAACTGCATGCTGAATGCAATGAAGACGGGGAAACTCTGGTCCGCGAAGTCATAAACAGAAATAACCAGTGAACAGGCATTAATCGTCTCCCCTAGACCTTCTGAATCAAGATAGCATATGAATGTAGTCGGTTTTCAACGGTTTTACTAGCTGTCCTCCATAAGCTGCGACTTCAGCCGGGTCCCATCGATTCTTTGAATTTAGCCAAGTTTCCAACTCAAAGTTAATATATATATATATATATTATATTCGCCTGTGACGATTCACACAAATACTGTGCTGTACTAGATATGTGTTAACTAAATTCATTAACACTCTAATTATTTGGAATCTAATTGAATTTGTTTTGTTTAAAGTCTATCAGCTACATGTCAGGAGATTAATTAAATCTGTAATTAGGTCACAGCAAGATGTGATGGCCTTGACCAGCAAATCCATAATTAGGCCTGGAAGATTATCTCTAATGCCTTAACAAAACATGTATTTTATTAGGTCATGGTAACTGCGTATAATCATGCTACTGTAACTACCGAAACAGATATTTTATAATGTGGGAAATACAGTAAGGCCGTTCTTGTTTCAAATCATATTTGCTATGGTACTAAAAAGCACAAAAAAATAAATGTTTAACACAGTCCTCAAAAGTTTAAAAACTTGTAAATCTGCTTTTACGCATCAGCCAAGGCCCTTGTCTTCCAGATTGTCCTCTAGTAACTGATTTTGACTGTAAACGACTGATCCAATAAACACACTTACATGATCAGATATATGACTGGCTGGCACAATCTCATAACAAAAGTTACAAAAGTGACCAGTCCATTCCAATCACAGCACCAGACCGGTTGCTGCATGCTTGCATCTACCGTTAGGACACCAGGCCATATCACAAAAATTGTAAACAAGATCTGTAGCAGAGACTTATGGCTCTGAACAAGTGTTAAGGTGGGGTTGTTTGGCGTTAATTCAGTCATCACTCTCATGAGACATCAAAGGACAATGGAAAAGGAGGGATGATGAGAGTTTGGGGTAGGGTTGGGGGACGGTTTCTTGAGATGAAAATCCCACATGCATGTCATCGGATGTGCGGTTACAAGAGTCACAAAGTACATAATGTGCACTCTATAAAGCCAAATAAACAATTTTGACAGTTTCAGCTTGACTGAAAAACTAAAACATCAGGCTTGTATCATGAAATTACTGAAAAATCCTTCTCGACTGGTTGGGTTGTCTCTTTCCAACTGGGCAATGTTTAGTCTTTGTGACAATCCCTGCCAAATGTACACAATGATGTGCACTTTAAGTTGGTCTAGCAGCATTTGCACCTTTCTCTGCACACCACTGTTCAGGAGCAGTGCATCAGTTCACATAAAGTTTCTTGAGCTTTTGTAGAATGGTCCACAAAGGTCTTTCCCTCTCCTTTTGCTTTCCCCACACTTCTACCTCCAGATGAAAGCACTCTCTCGGATAAACTGCTCTCTGTGTGTGCCGTTTAAGAGCTGCTGATGTGGGTGTAGTATTTTCCAATGTTTTCTTTTCTTTAGCGAGGAGAGGCTGTCTGACCATGCTGATGACACGCAGATTGCTCAATCACACAACAGGGCAACAAAGTGCTCAACGATGTACTCAGGGACTTAGACTGGTTATCCATCATCATCAAGAAAGCATTAGTAGTTTGCTTACACAGTTCAATTATTCCATGCTTTTCTTTTGCTTCTGCCAACAAGCAAAGCCATTATTTATGCACGATTCCTGCTGAACAACAAAATCAAAAGTGACAAAGGGAAGCGAGGGGAGCAGTTAACAGTACTGATATGAATCTGATACATATCATATATTTTATCACTATCTGATACTAGTGTTTTTCGAAACCATGTTGTGTGTTGCAAATGAAATGATCCTCTTTAACAGCCCACATCCATCTTTATTTCATTGTTTTAAAATCATTATTCAGATATGTCAAAGTTTCAAACTTCCTCTAAGTTTGTCACAACTTTCTGGCTTTACTGACTTGCAACAAAAATGCTCAATAGCAAATTCTGGTGAAATATTTTCGGCAGTCACTCTGGGCAAGTCCATTTCTTTCAACAATTTGTAACTGGCGGATCAAACACGCATTTCCACTCTGAACAATACAAGATTTTCTTGTGTTCGGGAGTGTGCGGATTTGCCCATGGCTCTATGTGTGTGTTTATGTGTTTGTGTTTGTGTGTGTGTGTGTGTGCGTGTGTGTGTGTGCGTGTGTGTGCGCGCGCACGCGTGCTTGCGTTCATGCACACAAAGTCACCATGTTTTTCTACACTTACAGAGAAAACATGTGCGCATGAGAACACACACACACACTTTACCATCACTCACATACACAAACATATTATACACACAAACATTCATAAACTGCACACGTACATGTGGGCACACACACATACACAAGGGCACACACACGCCCATACGCACACGTAAACATGCGAGCATGCACAAAACACACAAACTCGCACACATATGTACATGAGCGCATGCACGAACACACTCACTCCCTCAACCACTTTAACACAGGATCTCAGTTCTTGTCAAGACACTGGAGCTGTTGGTAATGCTGCATACAAATGACATGATTGTCACTTCAGTTGTAACGCTCAGTGGATTTGGGCTTCCATCATGACTGCGGTTAATAAACGTTAGTTTGATCTGGATCTAAGCTGAAGTTCCAAAGATTCATGCATCAGAATATTTGAACATTCACTTTATTTGAGTACAGAGAGAAAATACAAATTTTCCTGTGCCTTTGACATATTGAAATCTGAAATTCACTTAATTCTTAATCATCTGACATCACATGTATGTTCAGGAAAATTCTTGTTTTGAAGCTACAGGCAGACAAATATGTGGGTTTTTCCATGAGCTTATTGTGGCTGAAGAATCTGTGTTGCAGGACGTCACTCCTCCACTTGCAATACTGTCTTCGTTTGAGTAGCACAGAGAGAAAATTCAAATTTCCGTGTGCCTTTTTTCATATGGAAATTAAAAGTTTATTCAGTTCTGCATTTCCTGTGCCTTTTTCATATGGAAATTAAAAGTTTATTCAGTTCTGAATCTTTTGACACCACATAAACATTCAGGATAATTCTTGTTTTTTAAGTCACAGGCACATAAATATGCTTTTTTCAAGAACGGATTTCCCCATTTCTACTCCTCGGGCACACGAACTTTAAAAAATCATAGAAAAAAAAACTATGACAGATAGATCAATTCTATTTTTTCTATCTTAATCTTTGATTTTTAAACTTTTAGAAGGTATTCAAGGAAAAAAATGATAAATTGCGACTTCAACCAGGTTTTCGCATGCTGCGTCACATATAATCATTTGGTGATGAAATAAAACCCAGCTGCAGCTCCCCACTTTGTCATTTGTGATGACTTCTAAACAGGTGATACTGCCAGCTTTGCTGTGGTCCAATCACTGTCTGTGACATCACAGCCCTCTCACCATGACAGGCTGTTCAAATGTTTTTATGGTGGCAGATGAAATTTGCTGAGGTGTTACCAGTAGCATATTTTTCGCCTCTGCCCTGGTGTGCAGCAGAAGACGCGGTCCTTGGTGACCCGGGCGGCGACCGATCCGGTAATTTGACGAGGGTTCGAAACCAGAGGTCCTGTCCAGAATCGCGCAGACTACTGCCGCACTGAGTCGATTGAAGACTATATGGAAGGACAAAAAGATCTCCCTCTCGTCCAAAATCAGACTAATGCGCTCCCTCATCTTCTCAATATTTCTATACGCTTGCGAATCCTGGACCCTCACTGCAGAACTCCAGAGAAGAATCCAGGCCCTGGAAATGAGATGCTTCCGCAAGATCCTGAACATTACATACAAAGACCACATCACAAATGAGGAAGTGAAAAGAAGAGTTCAAAACGCCATTGGCCCATTCAAAGACCTGCTAACCACAGTGAAGGAACGCAAGCTCCGCTGGTATGGACACGTCACACGATCAGACGGCCTAGCCAAGATCATCCTGCAGGGTACCGTACAAGGAAGGAGGAAGAGAGGCAGACAGAGAAAGCGGTGGGAGGACAACATCAAAGAGTGGACGGGCCTGCCATTTGCCACAACTCAAAGGGCCGCTGAGGACCGAGGCAGGTGGCGCGAGCTGACCAGGCAGTCATCCATGGTGCCCCAACGACCCACCCACGGGTCATGGGATAGATGAGATGAGATGAGAGAGATGAAATTTGCTTGGGCCGAGTGTGTTTTTTGCTAAATATAACTGAATCAGCATTAGTGAGTGTGGTTTCATGTATTTTTTCATTTAAAATAATGTCTGATTTCACATTTCAAACTTATTTTGCATGACTGCCAAGTTGTAACCACATTTTGGGGTCCTATATTGGTAACCTGACATGGCAGACCACTAGGACTGTGGAGACTTTACCTGAATTTTAACAATATTATGAAACATAACACTGTCATTGATAATACATACGACCAGAAAATGAAACTGGCATTCAGAAAATATTATGCAATTAATTTCTGTGTTCATATCAATCATATTAATTTTTGTCATGTGATAACAGATAACATGAGTGTTAAACAGCAAAGAGGTGCCCCTCTCATACTGGAACAGAATAACATGCAAGGCAAGATACTTACTGCTAATCTGATTGATTCCAGAGAATCTCGGATCTTTGTGACATTCTTGACATCAATGGAGGTCAGGTGATCTGCTGCCTTTCTGCAGAACTGGCATGTCTCAATACCTATTGAAATCACAAAAATCAGCCAAACAAGCACATAAAATTCATGCATTTCTTGAAAACAGTTTGGAATCAATCATTCTGTTTCTTATCACTGTGTAGGTAAGTTTGATGAAAAATAATTATGTGAAACAGAGAAAAAGACTGTTGCAGACAAGGGTTCGATAGGTGTCTGTTTTGGATATGAATGCTGTTTGCTTGAGTGGAGACTGACTCAGGCACTTGTGCAATAAGTGCTGCCAGTAGGTTGTGGAGTCTGTGTGATGCACATGTTGCCTTGGGATAGCATATGGCAGTTCAGTGTTTAGGTGGCAGTTCTCTGACTGATTGAGCTACAGAAGCTTTCTTCATTGATATATTTGGGATAGTTAGTCAGTGGAGCAAGAGACTGGGCCAAGTCAACATCAGAGTCTGCTTGGGGTCTGAGAGAGGAAAGACGCTCAGAGAGACTGAAGGATGTCAGTCTGATCACATACAGTTTGCTGCTGGAAGACAGTGACAGTCATTATTTTGACCGGAATCCATCGCCTGTTGAGGTATTCATTCACTGTCATAAAATAGACAAATTATCAGTCATTATTCTATTATTATGTTATTATTCTGTTGCACTACCGACTAGGGAACAGGAACCTGTAGTTACCAGTCATTTTGGCTGTCAACATGTTAATGTCCATCATTACGTGTGTAAGTCTCATATTTTCATTGTAAATACTTTGTTTTCTAGTTGGAAATGCTACTATTTTGCATTAAACTATTTCAGAGTTTTGGGCTGGCATGTTTGGTTTTTCTTCTCTGTATGCTAATCTGTTATTACTGATATTTCACTCTGAATTTACCATTTAGCCTTACCTAATGTATTCTCAAATCTGATGTTTAAGATTTACTCAGTTTATTCATTACTTCCAGCTTGGAATTGTGAACATAACAGTGGAGTAAAGAACTGCATTTGCATGGGAGAATATGTTAAGTTGTTTATAAATCACTTTGGGAAATTCTGTTAGTTTTAGCTTTTGCCTGAATTTCCCATTTGTTAACAATAGAATGAGAGGTACAGAAACAGGGGTGCAGGCAGAGAGACCTGCTCAAGCCTGAATTTTTTTCCTACCCAGACCAAAGCCGGAAATAAGCCTGAATTTTTTTTTTTTTTTTTTTTCAGTGCAGACCAAAGCCTGAAATATTTTTCCTGCCCAGACTGAAGCCTGAAAATACTGCGCGGGCTAAAAAACAACAGCAGAGCATCAAGCCTAAAACACCATTACTGTACTATTATATTTTGTTAAGACTGTTATTTGGGGGAGAATAATGGTGAATTCTGAAAAAATCAAGAAGCAGACAAAAATGGAGGGATTTTTACCTATAAACACTAAAACATAATTTTAAAGAATTTTTATTTATCTACTGTTTAAGGTATATAGTAATATTTCCTATTTCTATGTTTTCATTTCAAAATTCTTTGGCTGATTGAGGGTGTACTCCCCCCCCCCCCTCATCCCCCCCCCCCACACACACACACTCCCCTCAACTCTCTATATGCATCTAATACATTTTGAGTATGTTTTTTAATCACTAAACATCATCCTACTATGTGTAACTTTTTAACACCTGGAAGTTCAGCTGAAATAATTGTTTTCCATTTGTGGTTAGCAGAGTTCAGTCTTCATATCTAAATAAGTTTTTATATTGTTATAAATGTCTTATTATTGGGGATTCCAAGACCTCCTATATTAACCAGTTGAGTGCCAGAGAATTTTGTTAAAAAGTGTTTTTCCCTTGCCAGGGAATTTTGAGGATTCGGGGGTAATAAATTTTTAAAAAATTCTAGTACAAAACTATGGGAGGTACAGAAAGAAAGTAAATGTCTTTGTGAAGGGAAATGAACGTAGATTCTGGATCAGGGCTTTTTTTCCCAATTAGGTTGATTGTAGATAACTTCACAGGCGTTTAAAGTCGAAATTATAATTTTTGTGCAACAAAAAGTCTATTTCCACCTCTACATATGACATCCATAAAGAAAACAAACAAAATACAGCTAGAAATAGATGCCTATTGTCAGATTATACCTATAGAAGAAATTAAGTTTATGAAAACAAATCACAACTCGTGTAGACTTGTAAGTGGATCACTGTCCCAACAGTGACAAACATGGATATAGTCAATGTAAAAGGTCAATCAGTCTCAGAAACTGAGCTGGCAAGCTTTTTGACATCAAAGAAGTGAGATAGTGAAATTCTTTGATGACGTTCACTCCCTTCAAGTTGCACATGGGCCAATTAAAGTGTCTGCTGTGCATCCAGCTTGCCACCTCTTCAAACAAGTCAATCATCTAATTCAGCGGGGGAAAAAAAGCATTAAGAACAAAAAGCACATGTTTCACTTCCACTGCATGCTCAACTCTGCATTTTGTGAAAATTGTGGAGCATTGGCAGTTGTCTATTTCCTGCAGTCTGCATTGAAATGTGAGTATACTGGCGTCCAAATGCCATGCCCATTCCACACCTTTTGGCTGGCATTCAACCTATGGTCTTACATCACTCCTCTCCCTCTCCTCCCCTTCTTCCAACACTCGCTGCACATATTCTGTCAGTAATAACCACTTATTCAAAAACACTGTCTGACTGGATAGATGTACTGAATTATCAAATAGGCTGTCAGTTTCATCCTATTTTCCATCGCTATAGCTGTTCATAATCACAAGCACAGCTTTCGGAATTGTACAAATCCGCTGACTGTGACCACCTCCAGAGTTTTCAATGCTTTTCTGACTCATTTGTGTAAACAGAGTGAGTCTATGTTATAACCCAGTTTCGGATGTGTGTGTGTGAGTGTGTGTGAGTGTGTGTGTGTGTGTGTCTGTGTGTGTGTATGTGTATGTGTATGTGTGTATGTGTGTGTCCGTGGTAAAACTTTAACAATGTCATTTTCTCTGAAAATACTTTGTCGTTTAACACAAAATTTGGCACAAAAATAGGAAACATTCTCTTCTTCCCACTCATACTGTTTTTCAAGACATTGCGCTTTTAGGATGGGACACAAAAAAAATAATAAAAGAAGGAATATCAATATCAATTACTTGCACAATAAATTTACCATTATATTTTTTTTATTTCTAAAACTTGACACTTTGATTTGATATACTGAAACACTGATCAACAGAAGTCACTTTCATCAATTTTTGTTCAAATAGGATCTTCTTTCATTTAGTCTGAAAGTTACATTAGTGAATAAATCTCGTTGGGGCAGCTTATATATCATATTCAAGATGGTGCCGACCAATGGTGACACGGGGATAGCTGTCCTGTTTATTTTGTGTTTATTTCTGTTTATGTGTGTTAGGGAAACAGCTGCAATCTTACAATATGATCGTGACACGCTGCTGCATGTTAGGGAAAAGGTTGGTGAGTCCAGTGTGCTGAGATCTCAATTCAATTCACTATATCATGATACACAATTGTCAACCATGAACACTGACCAATCAACATGCAAGGTTCAGCCCGTAAGGAAAGGTGGAAAGCGAGGTGGGGCCCTTTCAAGGTTATGCCAACGATGTTTTCGCCCACCTCTACCCAGTATGTTCCTATCGAACGTTAGATCTCTACCCAACTAAACTGATGAACTTACATACAATATTCAGACGAGGAGGGACTACACAGAGTGCTCTGTGTTCTGTTTTACCAAAACTTGGCTCAACCCGGACATCCTTAACAGCACCGTTCAACCACCAGGCTTCACTGCACACAGAGCTGACCGCACTGCTGACTCAGGCAAGCAAAGGGGCGGCGTTGTGTGTTTCCTCGTGAACACATGCTGGTGCTCTGATGTCAAAGTGCCATCGCGTGCCTGCTTCCCTGACGTGGAATTTCTCACCATCCAGTGCCGACCCTTCTACCTCCCACGAGAAATAGCTTTAGTGACACTGATCGCGGTGTACATCCATCCCACAGCGAACCTCTCCACCGCACTGCGTCTGCTAGTAGATGAAATTAGCAAGTGCAAGATAAGCTGGCCTGACTCCACCGTCATCATTGCTGGTGATTTTAACAAAGCCAGCCTCAAGAAAGAGATGCCGAAGCTGTACCAACAAGTGGACTGCCCAACACATGGTGACAAGACCCTCGACCACTGCTACACCTCCATCAAGAAGGCGTACCACATGATCCGCCATGCGCCTTTGGGACAGTCTGATCACAGCATGATCTATCTGGTGCCTGTCTACAAACAAAAACTGAAAGCTGAAAAACAAGTCGTGAGAACTGTCAAACAATGGTCGGCCCCTGCCTTAGAGACCTTGCAGGACTGTTTTGAATGTACAGACTGGAGTATTTTTAAAGACTCTGCAGGGAACTTTGATGAACATACCGACACAGTGTGCAGTTACATTTCTTTCTGTTAAAGTGTGTGGATTCCAACAAAAAATATCAAAATATTTTCAAATGACAAAATTTGGTGTAACGGGGCTGTTAGGCAAAAACTAAAGGAAAAAGAGGGAGTGTTTCATGAAACTGATGATAGAATAGTCCACAATAAGCAAAAAGAAGTGTTGAAAAATGCATTAAGAAGGCAAAGTTTTTATATAGGAAACATTCAGAAGAACATTTGTCTGCAAACAACTGTAGGAATGTGTGGACCAGACTGCAGAACATCACAATTACAAAATGACCCACCAGACAGTCGACATCACTGACAGAACTCTTCCAGACAAACTGAATACATTCTACTCCAGGTCTGACAAACCACTGTCTACTTCTGACGTGGTTGCACCCAAAATCACCCCCACTCCCCCTTTCATAGTCCAAGAAAATGAAGTCAGACGCCACTTCAGTCATCTGAAAATGAGAAAAGCTGCTGGCCCTGACAACATTTCACCAGGCCTTTTGAGGAAGTGTGTAGTCCAACTATCTTGTGTCTTCACTGACATATTTAACATGTCCTTTCAGTCATGTGTGGTACTACACTGCTTTAACTCTTTTGTTCCTATTTTTCTATGAACCATTACCCACCCACCCCTGTTCTGAGATCAGTACCATACATATATTCCCTTCATTCCTGGATTTAGAGAAGAGAAAGAAAGTATGAAGCAGGGTATCTATTTTGGACGCTTATGGCAACACGTCTCATTACAGTACACTAAGATTGTCATGTACTGTTGTGTACAGAATTGATGTGAGAAGTTGTCTGAGACTCTGTTGACACTATAGGGTGACATCTCTGGTAACACTCAGGTGTAAAACAGGTGACTCTGGAGTCAAACACAATGCATACAACTACGTACTACATGCAGGACAGTGTTTTGCTTGAAGAGTATGCACATCATGCAGGTACTCACTGAGTAGTACCTCTTATGTATCTCAGTGCCACACTGCTAGTCATATCCATGAAAAACTGTCACAATTGTCACTGCTATTGTCCTTATCACATGAATGATTTGAACTTTGTCTCAAAGAGAATATATGCCTTTCACCACACTAGCAGTCACTGAGCCAGAATCCGATCATTATCTACACAATTCTTGAACAAAAACTATTCAGAAATGATACTGTCTCTAAATACGCATGTCTGTGTCACAATCATCACGTAATATGCCACACAAAGGTGACATATGTGTGATATACCTCAAAACAGTCATGCCAGTTACTGCACAAATATACACCACAATTTTCACACTTGTTACTTTTTAAACTTTTCATCACCCGCTATCGCTATCCGTGCTTCTGCAGCAACAGCTAATTGCACTCTCTCCTCGTCCTTCATTTGAAACAGATAGAAATCATTATCTGTTAGAGTGTTGTAAAACTCATCATCAGAAAACTGGTCAGAATCCGAACTTTCTACACATTTGTTTTGTTTTTTAATTTTTATCTGTTCCCTCTCTTTGCGTATATGTGTGTGCGGTTTGAGTGAGTATGTATGGCGTGTGTGTGTGTATATGTGTGTGGGTGTGTGGATGTGTGTGTGTGTGTGTGTGTGTGTGTGTGTGTACTCATGTGGGTGTCTCTATGTGTGAGTCTGCTTATGAGTGAGATTTTTTTAATTTAAATTATTTATTTATCTTTATTTATTCATCTATTTATTTTATACGCTCGCGCGCGCGCGCGTGCGTGCATGTGTGTGTGTGTGTGTGTGTGTGTGGCGATTAAGTTATTCTTAATTTCACAGGCTCAAATTTGACGCTAGAAAAGATACATACATGCATGCATTGTTGCATGATGCTGGTTTCAGTCAGGTATCTTACATAACTAAACTATGCCTTCGTGTGTCTTGGCGATGTTGAATATTTGTTGTTAATACTGTGAGGCATCACTCTGTATCCCTATATACACTGTTGATCAGCTGGCTGCTGTCACTTTCGGGATTTCAAGTGTGTGAGTGTTTTGCTGTTGTAGGTTTGTTTGTTTTTTTGTTTTTTTTTGTTTTTGTTTTTTTTGTTTTTTTGTTTGTTTGTTTTTTAACTCAGTATTATTAAGAAGCATGTGTCTGGGTGTGGCAGAGTGTGATGGAGAAGACAATTGAAGACTGAATTCTGAATGAATGCAGTTTGACTAAATGCGAATAAGATAGTCGGAAGAGGTTCGTGTAATCTGTGAAATTGATATGTGCATCTTGTGTAATTGATACATGAATACTCAAACATACAGAAGGTATTGCGTTTTTTTGTTTTCTCTCTTGTTTTTTTGTGTTTTTTTAATTTTTTTAATGTTTTTTTTATTTTATATTCGTGTCATGAAATCAATTGTGCGCGTAGGGTGAACTATTGGAAATGTTCTAGAACCGGTAATTATGAGTTTGTCTGTTTGTTTGTTTTTGTTTGTTTTGTTTTTTTTTGTTTTTTTGTGTGTGTGTATGTGCGTGCGAGTGTGAGTGTGTGTTTGTGTGTGTGTGTGTTTGTGTGTGTGTGTGTGTGGGGGGGGGGGGGGGGGAATGTGAGGTATGTGTGAGTGGTTTTTTTTGGTGTTTTTTTGTTGTTGTTTTTTTTTGTGAGTGCGCGCGCGTGCGCGAGTGTTCACATGCGTGCGTGTGACTGTGAAGGTGTGTCGATGTGTGTGCATGTGGGTGAGTCAACAAGTGCGTGCATCAGTGTGTGTGTGTGTGTGTGTGTGTGGGTGTGTGTGTGTGTGTGGCCACTTTGTCATTCTTGAATGTCACTGGGTCAAATTAGGTCAAAGTAAAGATATATGTATGTATGTATGTATATGTATATATATATATATATATATATATATGTATATATATATATATATATGTATATATATATATATATCTATGTATGTATGCATTCAGACGCGTTGGGTTGTGCTGCTGCCCGGGCATCTGAATCGCGGACGTGGTGTGGCATGTATGGATTTGTCCGAGCGCGTTGGCGCCTCCTTGAGAGAGTGAAACTGAAACTGGTTTCAATCAAATAGCCAAAACCACTGTACTAAATGAAGTCCTTTTTGTGCATGTCTTGATGATCTTGTTTAACACGTGTTGTTATTACTGTGATGCATCACTCCATATATATTGTTGGTAAACTGGCTGTTGTCACTTTAATATTTTTTATTAGTATATTTATTTATTTATTTTCTACATGCACAGGAGTAACATCAGCGGTTGCGTGTGCATGATAAATATGCAATACTCCGCGGGTTTACAAAAATGTTAATATAGAGCAAAATACCAATGTACAAACATATAGAAATGTATACATTTTTTTATGCTAAAAGTACAGTTGTACCGATAACCAAAAATCTAAGGACATCAGGTTTGGATGGACGCGTACAGGGAGGACAGGTTGGTGTTATGAAATCAGCTCAGATGTTTTGATCTGGTCACGTAGTGCACGTTTTTGTGCGAGTGTGTGTGTGTGTGTGTGTGTGTGTGTGTGTGTGTGTGTGTGTGTGTTTGCTGTTGTTGTTGTTGTTTTGAGTGTGTGTGTGTGTGTGTGTGTGTGTGTGTGTGTGTGTGTGTGAGTTTGTTTTGTTTTGTTTTGTTCTCCCGCACAAGCATGATTTTTCCCCCTGCTGTCCTCTACGGGGCGGGGAGGGTGAAGGGGAGGGGGGAAGGGGGCATGGGGGGCCTGGGGGGGAGGGAGGGGGTGCAGTACAATGCCGGTGTGGAAGGTTGGGGAGGGTTGTGGCCCTTGGTTGAAATCTATGCGAAGACCACATTTTCCGTTTTGGTTTGCTTTTCGGTGTTGTCTTTTTAGGTATATAATTGAAAAAAGAAATGGAAGCTGTATTGCTACTTTGTGTGTGTTGTTTTTAGTGTGTGTGTTGCTTTTTCTTCCTCTTGCAATATTTATGTCCCCAGAGAAAGTTACATGGGGTTACTTCAGTTCATGTGTTCTATGACTTCTACATGTTTACGTAAGTAACCGTGTATCGGTGAACTGATTTATACATGTATATTTTACTAATCCATGTCAGTACTTGTGTTTTCATGTGCTAAATGCCCAGCGAAACCCATCCGCAGAAGAATGTTTTGTCACTTTCAATATATTTTCTTTTTCTTTTTTCAAGTTACGTACATTTGTACATTTCACGCTTTATTTTTGATAATATTCATTTTTGTCAAACTTATGCTTTACGTCATGATAAACATAAACACGGCATGTCTGAAAAATACACAATGAAAATAAGGAGCATTAGTTTTATACCAGACAAGCAAACTAGTAATGTGTAGCTTTACAATATCATCTCTCAACTGCCAAGGTCTAGGTAATTTCCAAAAAAGAAGAGATGTATTTCAACATTTAAGACAGAAAAACTGTTCAGTGTATTTCCTACAGGATACCCACTTCACTAAGACATTAGAGCAACAGATTAGAACTGAATGGGGTTATGAATGTGTATTTTCCTCAAATAACAGCAGATCGAGAGGAGTGGCTATATTACTGAACAATAATTTTGATTTCAAAATTAAAAAGACAGTAAGGGATAAAAAAGGAAACTACATTATACTGGTGTTAAATACAATGGGTAGACATATAGTGCTCGTAAATATTTATGGTCCAAACAAAGACGAACCTGATTTTTTCGAAGAAATTAAAGAAAAGATTGTAGCGCTAGATGTCTTGGATGTGATCATTGCAGGAGATTGGAACCTTGTATTAAATCCAAGTCTCGATTATTATAATTATAAACACATTAACAATGCCAAAGCTAGAGAAGTAGTATTTGAAATGATTTCCCATTTAGAACTGGTAGATGTTTGGAGAGAGCTAAATCCAGAAGTTCTCCGATATAGTTGGAGGAGAACAAACCCATTCCAGCAAAGTAGACTTGATTTCTTTTTAGTCTCAGATACACTGATTACTTATGTTACCAATGTAGATATTGTTTATGGATATAGAAGTGACCATTCCTTGATATTGACTGAACTCACCTTTAAGACTGAGGAGAAAATTAAAACCTTGTGGAAATTTAACTCTTCATTACTCAAAGATCATGCATACGTAAAACTTATAAATGAAACTATTGAAGAAATCAAAGGTCAATATGCAGTATTTCCATATGCAAGAGATAACCTGAACCAGATACCTAATGACAAGATTCAGTTCATGATATCAGACCAACTGTTTTTAGATACGCTTCTTATGGAAATCAGAGCAAAGTCAATTACATATAGCATACATAGGACAAGGGAATCAAAACAGCATGAACAAAAATTAGAAAACGAAATACAAAATTTAGAGAGAAAGTCACCCTTAAATGAAGGTGATCTAATACTGCTAAATGAGAAAAAATTACATCTAGCTGAATTTAGGAAAACAAAAATGGAAGGAATAATTTTAAGGTCTAAGGCAAGATGGGCATCTCAAGGGGAAAAAATAGATAAATATTTTTGTTCTTTGGAGAAAAGGCACTTTGTAAGCAAACAGATGTTGAAACTGGTGACAGAAGACGGTAGAGTTTTATCGGATAGAGAAGAAATGTTAGAAGAAACAAAGACGTTTTACGAGGAACTTTATAAAAATAGAAATTGTAGAATGATAGATATCGATCTTTACACAAAAGTACCAACATTGAATAAAGACGAATCTGACGAATTAGAGGGACTGATAAGTAAAGAAGAAGCTTCGCAAGCATTAAAAAACATGCAAAACGACAAAAGCCCAGGAACTGACGGAATGACTGTTAATTTTTTTAAGTTCTTTTGGAGACAGCTAGGAGATTTTGTAATTCGATCACTAAATGAGGGCTTTACTAAAGGGGAAATGTCTATCACACAAAAAGAAGGACTTGTAATATGTTTACCGAAGGGGGATAAACCTAGGGAATACTTAACAAATTGGCGACCAATTTCTCTCCTTAATGTCACTTATAAAATTGGGTCAACTTGTATTGCAAACAGTATTACCAAAACTTATTCACGAGGACCAGACAGGGTTTATAGCAGGACGGTACATAGGAGACAATATACGAACATTGTACGACATGATAAACTACCTAGAAAAAAGAAATCTGCCTGGTCTTTTAGTTTCCATAGACTTTGAGAAAGCCTTTGACTCTGTCAATTGGAATTATATTCAAAATGTTCTGAAAGCGTTTGGTTTTGGAAAGGATATTAGTCAATGGATACATACCTTTTATAATAATATCAAAGCCTATGTGATAGTTAACGGAAAAAGGTCTCAAAGCTTCCCCATAGGCAGAGGGTGTAGACAAGGGGATCCACTATCACCATATTTATTTGTATTGTGTGCAGAGATACTAGCGTGTAAAATTCGGGAAGATGAAGAAATTAAAGGGATACAGATTTCAGACGTAGAATTCAAAATAAGCCAGTTTGCAGATGACACTTCATTCACGCTTGACGGAGATAGAAAATCTTACAATAAGTTATTTGATACATTAAATTCTTTTGAAGAAATTTCAGGTTTAAAATTAAATATTGAAAAAACAGTTAATGTATGGTTAGGTAGAAATAAGAATTCAAATGTAAAGTATTTAACAGAAAAACGTATGAATTGGAATCCTAAGAAATTTAAAATCCTTGGCATTTGGTTTATGAATGATCTATCACACTTGACAGAATTTAACGTAGAAGACAAACTAATGGAAGTTAGAAATTTATTCAAGATTTGGTCTAAACGATCGTGTACACCACTAGGAAGGGTAGCTATATTAAAATCCCTCATACTGTCTAAACTAGTGTACCTGTGGATGTTGTTACCAAACCCACCAGACAGTGAAATTAAAAAACTTCAGAATATGTGTTTTGAATTTGTATGGGACAAGAAGCCGGACAAAATAAAACAAATACACTCAGTTCACAGTATTGAAAATGGGGGCATTGGATTACCAAACATACACGCATTTATACAAGCACTGAAACTGTCCTGGGTGAGGAAACTCTATGTAGGAAATTTCAAATGGAAAAGAATATTACAAACCACTTGCCCGGAAATAGCTAGGTTAAACTGTTATGGCTCAAAGAGGTTCTTAAAAGATAATTATAATAACTTTTGGAAAGACGTTATGAAAGCTTATGACAGTTTCAACACACATACTGAACTAGATAACAGTAAAGAGTTATTAGCTGAACCCATCTTTTTCAATGCTAAATTTAGAATCGACAACAATCCTTTTCATTTTAAGAACTGGACAGCAAAAAATGCATTTTTCGTGCGTGATATTCTGGATGAAAACTGCCAGTTTTTAAGGCAGGAAGACTTTTTTAAGAAGTGGGGAATAAGAACGAATTACCTAAATTACCTTAGTTGCATTCAATCAATCAAAGAATACATCAGAAAAAGAAATATAATATTAGAGAATCATGACAACAATGAAAATAGTAAGGCGTTAAAAACCATTTGTGGGGTAAAAAAGGGAACACGGATTTATTACGATATAATCTTGGAGAAAAACGAAATTTTTGACATGAAAGCTTTTATGAAATGGGAAAATAGGTTAGGTACACAGATTGACTGGAAGAAAACATTGAAAAAGATAAATAGAATCAAAGAAATAAAGATGAAATGGTTTCAGCTTAGAATATGTCATGGAATTTTAGTATCAAATATCATCCTAAAAAACATGGGTGTAGTTGACGATGACAAATGCAATTTCTGTTATATTGAAAAAGACACAGTGCAACATTATTTATGGTTTTGTCCAGTTACGCAAACCTTTTGGCAGGACTTTAATAAGCTATTGAGAGAGAAATGTGAAAACTGTGAACGACTGTCATTGAACTTTGAATTGGCACTGTTTGGAACTGATGATAAAAATACAATGGATGATACTTTAGATTTAATGTTATTATGGGCAAAATGTTTTATACACAGGAGTAGAATCAATCAAATAAAACCAACTCTGCAAGCATTCCTGCTTGACCTCAAGTATAGATACAAGTTAGAAAAGCATATACACACAATAGAAATGAATTACTGTGATTTTGTTAAAAAATGGCTACCATACTCTGTGTTGGTAATAGAACATTGAGTAAAATGAAAACTGCCATCATAATGCAGTATATGAATGATGCATGTTTGATAGAATTTTTAACAATATCAGAAATGAGTATACTGCAAAATTTGACATGTTTATACATCAATTTTTGATAAAAGAAGTAAGCTGCCACAGGTAATGGATAACATAATTATAATAATCCTCTAATAACACACTTTATAAAAACAACAACAAAAAACAAAAAACAACAACAACTGGTGCTCCTTGAAACTATTTCAACATGTATACATGCCATGATGTGACATTTGGTATCTTGTTTATCTTGTTCTTTATTATTTGTTATTGTTCTTCATCTTATTATTACTATTATTAAGTATTATCATATTGAAAAAACCCTTGTATCTCAACAGATTAATGATTTTTTTCTTCTTCTTTTTTTTTCTCGATGATCATTGATGGACCAAATGTTTTGCTATGTGAATGTTGAATCACATTGATGTCGTGAAAAGTCAAAATATAACCTTGTGTACAAGGGGGAAAAAAAAAAAAAAAAAAAAAAAAAAAAAGATTGGTGATGTTTAACAAGGCTTCTTGACAGGATGGCTGCTTCTTCTTTCTTTCGTTTTTTCTTCGTCATAATTCCTTTGTTTGATTAAGCACATATCACAAGTGAGTCTTGAAAGCCTTGCCTCTCTTGTTTTGTATATGATGCAACTCCCTTTTCCACGTGCATATCACGTGGTCAGTTAGCAAATCATTATTGAGCAGAATGGGGTATTCTACCTGATGACTGTTCATTTTAATAGTATCTTAAAAATCCAGACATATCAAACTAACCAATCAGAGTCTGTTTATGTGAATTGAACCAAACTCCAATGAAGGAAAAATCGGAACATATGCAGGACATCAGTGGATGTCTTGTTAGGCACTTTGGCAACACTTTTTGTAGGATGTCAGCTGATGTCTTATAGGCCTCAGCTGGTTAATTAATGTCTCTGACTGTTGTCTTTCAGTTTATTCTATCTCTTTTTCTGTTCAGGTTCGATTCCTGCTCTTGCTCTTTCTCCCAAGTTTGACTGGAAAATCAACTGAGCATCTAGTCATTCAGATGAGACAATAAACCAAGGTCCTGAGTGCAGCACACACTTTGCACACTGAAAAAGAAACCATGGCAACAAAAAAGTTGTCATCAGGCAAAATTCTGAAGAAGAAATCCACTTTGATAGGTACACAAATATATATGCATGCATCCAAGGCTTGACTAAGCACATTGGGTTATGCTGCTTTTTCTGTTCCACACAAATTCAGACACAGTCCTTGTTATCTGAAAATTTGTCCTTGCTCTTACAATAAACATGCTTCCTGGCCATTCAAAACTGGATGACTCTAAACAGGTCACAACTGAATGTGGACAAAACTGAAGTAATGATCATAGGAACTAAATAAAAACTCACTTCCATCACAACTGACACAATCAAACTTGACAGTACATCGATCCCTCTTTCCAGCTCAGTCAGGAACCTCGGCATTGCACTTGACAACACACTGTCCATGCAAAAAATTACCAGCCAGACCTGTCAGTCCTGTTACTGTCAATTACAGCGCATCAGTTCCATTTGGAAATATCTGTTCATCAATGCAACATCTAGACTTCTTGTTTCTCTCATTCTCTCTCGCCTCATCTACTGCAATTCTCTATTGTCTGGTTTGCCTGCTTCATCCCTCCAGTCTGCGCATACAAAACTCTGCTGCCTGACTTGTCCTCAGAAAGAAAAGATCTGAGCACATCACTCCTTTTTTACGACATCTCCATTGGCTCCCTGTCTTACACACAATAAAGTACAAGATCTACACTCTTTGTTATAAATGTATTCACAAATCTGCCCCTTCCTATCTCTGTGGCTGCCTTCACATCTACACCCCATCTCGCTCTACAATCGGCTTCGGATCCACTCTGTTTACGCATGCATGTACCCAGATTCAAACACTCCACTGTCAGCCGCCACTCTTTCTCTGTCTCTGGACCTTGCATTTGGAATGAGCTCCCCCCTTAGCTTCGTAGGTCTCTGCACTTAGCTCTTTCAAGTCTGGCCTTAAAACCCACCTCTTCCCAAGATTTAAGAGTAGATCGACACCCACTGGGCCAACCTCCCAATCCTGTACGACCCGGAGTGCAGTCATTGAGCAACATAACCAGTGGAAATATAGACATTTACCAAATAGCCACACATGCAGCACAGTACCAGTTCTATCGAAGGAAAGTGAACGGGCCTAAACGGCCTTCAACACTAAATTTCAAGTTCAAGATAGCCTCCCTTCCCTGCCCCTTTATTGTTTTTCAGTTTTTTTCAGTCTAGAGTTATTCATGCGTGTGACTGGTGTGAAAGCACTTTGATTTGTCTCTGCACAAGATTCAGTGCTATATGAATATCATTATAATTATTATAATTATCATTACTATTATTATTATCATCATTATTATCATTATCATTTAATTTTGTCAGGTGGATTGGGTAGCCAAATCCACAAGTGTATAACTTTTCAGAAGATTAATAATTCTAAGACAGCTACTCTTCCCAGAAGAGTCATCTGTCTCTTTAGGCCATATTTCCATATTTTCATTTCAAGAAATTTCTCTTAAGGTTAAACTATACACAGCTGATTGAGCCTTTGGTCGCTGTAGTCACCACATGGTGACTTGCAGGGAGAATACTGCTGGCACTGGTTGGCGACTTGAGCATTAGAGTTAACAAACTTGCTGTACTCTTCAATGAATAACACCACAGTCAGCACTTCCTGCCACATGTACCGGAAACATCATTCTCATTGTTGAACCAACTCACAAGTAGTTTGGAGCAATTTTCAGTGGATTTTTTAAAACTTAGTTTGAACGTTGGCGAGTTCTTCAACCAGTTCAGATTGTTATTAGCAGTCTTGCTTTAGACCATACTATACGGGACAGCAAACTGCAAGTCTGATTAAAAGTCATTTGGCAGAAAAGGATTTTGCTGCTGACAGTGACAGTGGAGAAGAGACAGCGAAAAAACGAGTACCCCCCATTCCTTCTGGCTGCTCTACTGCACAGCTGGTTTTCAGTTGTACTTTGCAGCTGACTTAGCCGGCTAGCAGCTGTTAGCAGCTTGAACATAGCTGGCGATGTAAGGGTTAAGTCATATGTAAACCAGACACCAAAAATCTTAAACCTCAAAGGATTCCAGTCCTATCCTTATCAAAAAATAATTCTGTATCATCAGCAAATAGTGGAATTTTGTGTTCTGTTTCATTCACTACTCATTTCAGGATTTTTCATATTTATATTTTTTAAGTTGATGCATCCTGACAGCCACCAGTCAGAAAGCTTGATGTTACTACTTCAATTATCTACGAGGAGCAACAGCCAATCATGCTGTGCATGATAATTTCTGGATGTTATTATCAGTACCTCCCTTTTGATGCTTTCAATATAATAATAATAATAATAATAATGGATACTTATATAGCACACTATCCAGAAATCTGCTCTAGGTGCTTTACAAAAACGCTTCGTTAACATAAAACATCTATGTTACATACACACACAAAAATGTGACCACACACACACACACACACACACACACACACTGCATACATACATTTTAACAATACATGTGTATCTAACAGCTACCCTAACACATACGCACACACAGGCAGGCACAAACTTGCATGTAGTTATGTACACATACATATGTATACACACATAGTCAAGCACAGCTAACGCAAAGGAAGTGGACCTGCCACAATTGAACTTACTGCTGAGGGAAAAAGGTGGGTTTTGAGACGAGATTTAAAAGATGCGAGGGGATCAGAATGACGGAGGTTATCAGGGAGCTTGTTCCATGTCTTCGGCGATTGAAAAGAAAACGATCTGTGTCCATAGGTCTTACTTCTGACGTGAGGTATCCTGAGAAGTCGAGTATCAGAGGGAGAACGGAGCTGGCGAGACGGGGTATTAATATGGAGGAGTTCAGAAAGATACTTGGGGCCAGATCCGTTGACTGCAGAAAAGGTCAGAGTGGATAGCTTATAGTCTATTCGATCAGAAACAGGCAACCAGTGGAGAGACTGAAGGAGAGGAGAAACATGGTCAAATTTAGAAGCTCTACAGATGAGTCTGGCAGCGTTATTGTGAATTCGTTGGAGTCTGTCTAACAGATATTTGGGAAGGCCGGCCAAAAGAGAGTTGCAGTAATCCAATCTTGAGAGAACCAGAGAGCATACAAGTGTCTTGGTTGCATCGGCTGAGAGATAGTGGCGGATAGAGCTGATTCTACACAGTTTCAAATAGGTAACTTTACAGATATTCGAAATGTGCTGTTGGAAGGAAAGAGACTGGTCTAGGATTAAACCAAGACTGCGAACAGAAGGAGAAAGTGAAACAGCAGGTGTGCTATTGATCAGAACCGAGTCAGGAAAGGAAGGATGTTGACGAAACTTCTTTGGACAGGTTATCATAAATTCAGTCTTATCATCATTTAGTTGCAGCTTGTTGAGAGTCATCCAGTCCTTTAGGCCAGCAATGCACTCCTGTGTTCGAGTCACCAGTGCATCAAATTCAGCTATGGAAGCCGACTGATAAAGTTGTGTGTCATCAGCAAAGCTCTCATGCGACATCGCATGTTGACTGATGACATCCGACACAGGAGCCGCATACAGCACAAAAAGAACAGGACCTAGGACGGACCCCTGTGGGACACCATATTTTAAGGCAGATGCTCTAGAGTATCTGCCATTCACACACACTTTCTGTGTATGGTCTGACAGGTAAGACGTGATCCATGCTAGTGCAGTGTCACGAATACCAAAGGAAGTTTTAAGTCTGTTCAAGAGGACAGAGTGGTCGATAGTGTCAAAAGCTGCTGACAAATCTAAGAGAGCGAGAACAGATATCTTATCCTCATTAAATCCCGAAAGCAAATAATTCACTATTCTAAGGAGGGCTGTTTCGCAACTATGACCACGTCTATAAGCTGACTGGTGGGAATTATGTAAACCATTTTGTTCCAGATGAGCTAAGAGCTGAGACAATATGATCTTTTCTAGCAGCTTTGATAAAAATGACAGATTAGAGACAGGTCGATAATTTTTCAAACAATTATGATCCAAAGATGGTTTCTTGATGAGTGGACGTACAACAGCAGATTTGAAGCTTTCAGGGAAACAACCAGACAGTAAGGAAGAATTGATGACATGAGTAGTATGTGGCAGTAGAACATCAATACATTCAACCAACAAAGAAGACGGGACAGGGTCAAGCTCACAGGATTTCGGACAAGCGCTCAGACACACTTTCTTCACAAAATCTTCAGTAACCGGTTGGAAACAATGTAAAACAGGACCACTGTACACACGTTCTTGAACGGGTGAAGAAGGAGACACACCAGAGTCAAGCTTCTCACGAATGCTTGCTATTTTGCCGGTGAAGAAGTCAGAAAACGTTTGAGGGAATTCCTGCACCGAAAATGTTGTAGGTAGAGGAGTGTTTCTCATTTTACCTTGTAGATTGTTCGTAGCATTGAAAAGCTGTTTGGCTGTGGTGCATGCAAGGATTTTAGAAGAGTAGAACTTTGACTTTGCCCTGTCAACAATGTTTGTTACACTATTCCTGGCTGTCTGAAAAATGTCCCCACTGATGGTCAAACTAGTGGCACGCCAGTGCCTCTCAGCTCTCCTTCTCTCCCGCTTGGCCTCCAACAGTTCTGGTCCCACGGTGTTGTACCAAGGCGACGGGGGACGATTGGAGATCAGGCGCCGAGTCGACGGGGCGTGCCTGTCGAGTACAGCGCGTAGGACAGTGGATAGCTGGTCAGCAGTGGGTTCAAAAGGGATATCAGTCAGCAGGTCAGCTTTAAGTAAGTCTAAGTCAATTGAGGTCAGTGTGCGCACCTCCCTGTACACACGGGGCGTGGGAGGTTTGGTGAGGTTCAGATGACATATCACACTGTGATGGTTGGAGGACAGGGTGTGATCAACGGTGGTAGACGTCAGGAGGCAGTCCTCATTTCTGTGCAACACCCAATCGACGATGTGACCACGATTGTGTGTAGGCTCGGTTACAGACTGATTAAGATCGAACAAACTAACAATTTCAAGTAATTTAGAGGTATAAAACTGTGTGGGTGAATCAAAATGAAAATTAAAGTCACCAACAATAAGTAGGGAGCCTGGTAAACTGTTAGCATATTCTAAGAAGTCCGGAAACTGTTCTATGAACATCGTATCAGAAAGTTTGTTTTTCTTGTTTGGTGGCGGATGGTAGAGCCAGAACACACTGAGGTGGGAATGTGGCAGTGACAGTGAAAGCTGGGCCAGTTCAAAGGAGGCATGGTTGAAGGGGAAGGCAGCTGTGTACGTTGTGTGTGGGAGCAGCCTGTCTGACACAATGAAGGTGATTCCTCCCCCGCAAGTTGTTGTAACACGAGGGAAGGAGGTGGTAGTGTAGCCAGGGGGAGCGAGATCTCGACACTTAGCTTCATCCCCAGTACTGCGAAGCCAAGTTTCTGTGATACACAGGACGTCGAGGATGATCGAAAGCAGATGTTCGTTGATCGCTGAGCGTTTGAGGCGAGGACCAACTGACTGGGCGTTGAACAGACCTAGAGAAATTTGAGCTGAGCGGTGGGAGGGAAAGCAGGACAGAGGTACACGAATAAGGTTATTAAAGTTGATACATTTAACAGTATGGTCAGTGGAAGTTACACGTCCAGTACCACACACAACAGCTATCTTCCTCTGCTTGCGACGTCCTGCACAATGAGTGTGAACATGGTGGAGGTGACAACCTATACCCACACCTCTGATGGTGTCAATAACAGAAGGGTCAAGTGCTGCAGGAGGCATGGACAGGAGCTGGTCCCGTGTGTAAGACACACGGGGAAAATGAGCATCAAGCGAGGGCCTGTGGTAGAGGTCAGCTTCAGGAACACACGGAGCGGGCTGCACGTGCGAAAGGGGATGGTGAAGAAATGGCGTGCTCTGACAAGCAAGAATACTTGCCAGGTTGCACAGAAAACATGTCCAAGTAACTTGAAGTTCTGGTGGCAGAATCGCACAAAACAAGCACCAACGTATGCTCCACTCCATCATAAAGCACAGACACAACTTTCACGTTAACGCACAATCACATTCCAACACAACTGACAAAAGAAATGAACCACAACTTTACCTTAATGGCTTGAAACAGTAGTGTGTTCCAACTAAAGAAAATGAGATTTTGCCATAAAAGATGTTGCAGAAGCTTTAAAAGCCATTGACAACGATGAATTGAGTGCTAGGTGTGGCAAAATTTTGTCGGATGGTTTGGCTTGACATGGCAGAATGTTAGAATGATGATTTGCAGAGAGGAGGGAGGGTGGGTGTAGTTGAAGAGCTATATGTAGCCAGCAAAGGAGAGAAAGCCAAGCAGGAGTAGTATAGCTCTGTGGTTGACCTCAAATACAATCCACTTGTTCATGGCAGGTAGGGAGAGCGTGATGAAGTGGTGAACAGTTCCATGTGAGTCGTGAATCATGTATATAGCATGGTTTTAGAAAAGCATGCTCGCACTGATCAAACATATCATCTGCAGGTGAAATTATGAACAGTGTTCACCCAGTCCCCCTCCCCTTTGCACTGTGGGCCAACTGGGTTTCTGTTAAACTCTTTGATACTTTAGTCTAAAAGTGAGCATGAAGTGAGTGGGCATGAAACTAGCAGGAACTGCGATGGAAGGACCTGTATATATACAATCATTGTGTTAAATTAACTCCCAAGTATCAGAATTTGATAGTCTGTTCATTTTCCTTTCAGACAAGTATGCGTCATGTACACTTTATTGTAGTAGTTTACATGCTAGAATTTCAAAGTAATTTACGTGCTGGAATTTCTTTGATTATCACCCTCAGCAACCCAAAACTGCTTGGTAAATAGGAAGCACAATTCAAAATAACTGAAGAGGTTAAGAATGGTGTAGCAATGTATTCTTCTGTGATTTCTTTTATTACACTACGAATTTCATCCCGGTCAGTTTTATCTTTCAAAAGGGAACAACTAAATCTCCACAAAGAATGGTGTTTTTCAATTTTTTTAAAAGTCAGAGCCAGTGTTTTCATTGAGTTGTTTGTTCTATACCCAACCTTAATATCTGTGTCAGTAACAAAATTTGACATATCCTCAGAAATCAAAATGAAATCTAGCCTACTCTATTGTACTGGAGTATTTTTCCTCCATACACACCTTAATTATGGATTTACTTGTCTCCATATATCCACTAAGCCCAGTTCTGTCATTTGTGTTTGGCCTTGATTTTATTTAAACATTTATAATCATAGTCATGTAGCTTTAAGTCCATAAGCTGCTCAGATTTATCAGCATTTCATTATTTCACAATCATGATATAGATCTGTCAAAAATGTTAAACTTTCCCTGTCTTCATCATGACCTTCCAGCTTTAATAAATCATAACAGAACTAGCACACACACTTTCAGGCATAATATAAATGTATAACAATACTCCAGACAAATCCAGTACTTTAGACAAAATTGTGATTGTCAGATCAGACACTTTCTTCCACTTTGAACATTTGATCATGACATTATCTTTTCCGTGACTCAAGTCAGAGTAAATTGAGGTGCGCACACTATAACAGTCACTGATTGTAATATACAAGCCTCTTAGCACTATTTTGAACCTCTCTCATCACTATATCTATTGCACAAAAACAAAACAAAAAAAAAAGGCTACTCATTGTCAGATTATGAGAAAACACAACTGATCATAAAAAAAAAACATGTATCAATTCCCTCAAAATGATTTTCCTGCTTCAACTCAGAAACCGGGGAAAAAAGCACTCTTCAAACCAGGGGAAAAAAACACTCTTCAGACCATGAGATGTGCATGCATAGTGCCAACCTTTCTGGACAAGCAGATCTGCTGATTTAGATGGTCATTCATGGACATTGTTCATTAACTCACTCGCTGCCATTGTCCGCATATGCGGACATCGTCGGAGAAAGCGTTGGATGCCAATGTCCGCATATGCGGACTTGGATTTTAAAAAGTCGTGCTGTCGGAGTGACGCGTCGGATGCGAAAATCAAAAGCAGATGTGATATCTTACGTCACCTCTGGTCAGCTTTTCATTCACACACGCTGCGTGTGTGTCGCGATAAGCTCAACCGCAGTTGATAACAAAGCGTGCCCCCTGTCAGCTTTGTAAGTTGTTTGACAAGATGGCGTCACGGCGAAGTGTTCGACACGGTCGGAGAGGTGAAATGTTACTCAGCGTCGAAGATGCTTTGGAAATGATCCAAACTGAAGGCTCTGATGTCGAAGGAGATCATGTTGATTCTTCGGACAGTGAATTTGAACCAGATCCCGATGAACTAGAAATAGATTCGGCCGCTGAAGAGAGTGTTTACAATGGAGAGGAAAGTGAGGAATATGTGCCAGCAGATGAGACAGACACAGACGACAAAACCACTGAGGAAACGGACGATTTTGCAAGTGTTTTCACCAGTGATTGGACTGACAATTTTTCCTTTTTCCCTCTTGCACATCCCTTCACTGGCATACCAGGTTTGTCAGCTGACTGGCCAGTCAACACCCAGCCGGTTGAGTTTTTTTCTTTGTTCTTTGATTTTCATTATGTAGAGACAATTTTTTTTTTTTGTATGTGTGAATTTCAACTTTCTTCACCACCTGTTCATACTTCATTGCATGCACTAGGTCTTCAGTTCCTCTAAGTGTTAGAATGTGATGTGGAACATGTTGGTGTACCTTTCTGATAGGTGCGAAAAGGCTAAAAAAATACACAAAATATGGATACTGCCATCAACATCAAGATGGTGAGTAAATACTTTGATTTTTTGCACACATATGGAACAACATTCCTTGCATACATATACTAAATATCAATTGTCTGGGTGTTTATTTGTTTTTTTTTACAATTTTTTCCCCATCCTATACAAACCCTGGGTTTTCAGGGATTGGCAAGGGCAAAAACTCTTGGCATGGAGTGAGTTAAGTGATGAGGCATTGCACAATCATTTTCTGACTAAAATTTAGCAGCCTCCTTTGAACAATATGTTCTTGTGAACCATCAATGCAATTTGCATGCTGATAATGAAATGCATGAAGGCAGTCACTGAGGACACTACTTTTACCAACAAAATGACCAAATGCAGATTGTGTAATACCTTCAATCTAAGTGTGAAACACAACAGCCTTTCTATGACTTGAGTTATATTTTAAAATGTAACGTTTTGGGTGACTGGGGATCACAGCAGGGTCACAAATGTTAACTTTTGTCATTTATTCTCTTTGGTAGCATATGTGATTTGTTAAAATTCCACTTAATCAGTTTGACTGTACATCAAGAATTCCACTGACCATGCAAGTCAAAGGTGGCACCTTCTTCACACACAGTAAGGGAGATGACTGAGGGCTGCACCTGCCAGCTTTCCCCTGATGACCCAATGCCACCCTTCTGCTGGTCGCTAGTCTGTAGCTGCTCCAACAATGGGGACAATGTGCAGCAGTTCACAAACCTAAAGCAATCACATATAACAATGGTCACTAAAAGCACTTTGCAAACCTACAACATCCACACATCACAACAATCACTAACAGCACTTCATAAACCTACAACATCCACACATCACAACAATCACTAACAGCACTTCATAAACCTACAACATCCACACATATCACAACAATCACTAACAGCACTTCATAAACCTACAACATCCACACATCACAACAATCACTAACAGCACTTCATAAACCTACAACATCCACGCATCACAACAATCACTAACAGCACTTCATAAAATTACAACATCCATACATCACAACAATCACTAACAGCACTTCATAAACCTACAACATCCATATATCACAACAATCACTAACAGCACTTCATAAACCTATAACACCCATACATCACAACAATCACCAACAGCACTTCATAAACCTACAACATCCACACATCACAACAATCACTAACAGCACTTCATAAACCTACAACATCCACACATCACAACAATCACTAACAGCACTTCATAAACCTACAACATCCACACATCACAACAATCACTAACAGCACTTCATAAAATTACAACATTCATACATCACAACAATCACTAACAGCACTTCATAAACCTACAACATCCATATATCACAACAATCACTAACAGCACTTCATAAACCTATAACACCCATACATCACAACAATCACTAACAGCACTTCATAAACCTACAACATCCACACATCACAACAATCACTAACAGCACTTCATAAAATTACAACATCCATACATCACAACAATCACTAACAGCACTTCATAAACCTACAACATCCATATATCACAACAATCACTAACAGCACTTCATAAACCTATAACACCCATACATCACAACAATCACCAACAGCACTTCATAAACCTACAACATCCATACATCACAGTTTCAGTTTCAGTTTCAGTAGCTCATGGAGGCGTCACTGTGTTCGGACAAATCCATGTGTACAAGCACACACACATATGCCCATATCTCCCACCCCCAACCCCCTACACATATATACAAAGATATATATATATACACACCCGCACGTTCCAATATCCTGTTGCTCCCAGTGTGGGCATGCATACACTCACATACCTCATCCTCTACCCCCCCTCACACACACACACACACACACACATACGCACGTGCACAGAACTCTCCTGACACTTGTGTACACTTACACCCTCGCGCATGCACAAACGCACTCAAAAACACAGACCCACACATACACACACATACACACACGCACAGAGGCTGCCACTGACTGGCCACAAGAGGGATGGGAAAAGATCTCTGATGCCAAGAACGTGTGTTGCTCAGTCTATTGTATTTGGAAAAGCCCACAGAGACTATGTTCTGTTTTGAAGAAATTTGCGCAATGTTGGTTTTGAAATGATGCCGATATTTGTTTGATTTACAAAGCATTGTGCTCTACCTTTCATGTTAGACTTATGGCGCTCCCTCTCTCTGCTTTTATTTCTTTGAGGCAATCGATGGTGTGATGGCCTTGTACCTGTTCTTTCTGATATTCTTTGATTTTTCTGAGGATTTCCGATTTTCCTAGATATAGGCTGCTCGTTGGTGTTGCGTTACCAGAAAGTCTGTCAGCTCGCTCATTTACCTTAACACCTGCACGTCCCGGGCAGTATGACCATGTGAGTTTTTTAATCTGAAAGTTGCGCATTGCCTTATGCCACTCTGGGCTTCCCATTCCGTTTTCAATTTTCTGTATGAGGTTCATTGAGTCGGTTAGAATCATGGCATGTTGGTTTCCGTGCGTATGGATGGACGATAGCCACTGGAGGGCATGTGTCACAGCTTCAACTTCCATCGTTAGGCTGGAGGTTGTGACTTTGTAGGCAGCATTCTCTTCCCTAATTGTTTTTCCATTTTGTTTTGCAGTGAATCCCCAACCGGATTGGTCTTTGGTGACTGAGCCATCTGTGTATATGATGATGTCCTCTTCTTTACTGTTTTCTTCTATGAGTAGTCTTTCTTTACTGTTTTCTTCTATGAGCAGCCTCACTTCCGCATCGGTTTTGCCCTCTGGCCATTCCCCGACAATGTCTTCCTAGAGTGGGTGCAATGGCTGTGTTGAATAGATGGTTGAGGTTTTCGAGTTTTTTCTCCCATTCTTTTCTTTCTTTCAGGTCTTGTAGTCGGCATACTAGCTGGATTGTGTCTTCTGCTTGCCCCATCCATGATATCCTCGTCCTAGACGGCTGCCTTTTGGTTATTTGACTGCGTCATGCAGTGGGTTTTGAGGGTTTTCCAATGCCTTGAAGTAGGTCTTGACCTGTTCTAACTTGTTTCTGGCCTGCACTGAAGGAAGGTCAAGCAGGTATCGCATGGTTTCTGTGGGCGTGTCTTTTGTTGTTCCAAGGATCAGCCTCATAGCTTCATTTTGAACTCTTTCTAATTTTAGGAGGTTGCTTTGAGATGGTGTTGTTAGCCCAAGTCCGTAGTCGATCACACTGAGGACGAGTGATTGGTATAGCAGGAAGAGGTGGCATTGTTCAATACCTTTGGTTGCCATTGCTTTTAAGACTGAAAGGCCCTTTTTGCATTTGAGAACAGTATTTTCCGTATGTTTCCTGAAGGTCAGCATCCTGTTGAAGTGTATTCCTAGGTAGCGTAGGCATTCAGTTTTCTTGATCTGAATCCCATCGAATGACACAGGTGGTGGTGATTTGCTCGCGGTTCTGTTGTTGAGGGTGCACAGCAACATTTGGGCTTTCGCTGGATTGATGGAAGATCCTGTGTCTTTGCACCATTAAGCAATATTGTTTAGTTGTTTCTGGACGGCTTTAGTTCTTTCCTGAGCATCTTTCGAAGTTTTGAAGACCAGGCCATCATCCGCAAGAGTAAGCACCCAAGCTATTCCATTGTTGTTTAAGTCTGCAAGGCCCTTCATGTAGAGGACAGGAGAGAGCGGAGACCCTTGTGGCAGTCCCATGGAAAGTTTAGAAGGTGCAGACATCCAATCTCCGATGTGTAGGACGACGGTTCTTTCCTGAAGCGCTGCTGCTATCCATCTTGTCAGTGTCAAACTTACTCCATACCTTAGTAGCAGCTCCATGAGGTGCACAAACTGGACTTTATTGTAGACATCTTCAAAGTCGACTGCTACTGCTAGTGTTTCTTCTTTTCTTTGAAATCCTTCATACACCTCATATGCAAAAGCAGCTGCATTTTCCCATGTGGACTTGCCTGTTCTGTAACCACCTTGATTTGAAGGGAGAATGTGCCTGTGTTCAAGATCCCTTGCAAGTTTCCTGGCTATCATGCGTTCCATGATCTTTCCAGCAATGTTTAGCATGGTTAGGATGGTCCTTTCCTGGTTTTGGTACGGGTTTTAAGAAGCTGTGTGTCCAGTCCTCCGGCACATGTCCATTGTGGAAACTGTTTTGATATAGACTGAAAAGTTTGCTTCTGTCTTCTTCCGATAGTTCCTTGATGTCCGAGTACTGAACTTTGTCTGGGCCAGGAGCCGATTCTTTCTTGCATTTAGCTATTGCTTCATTTAGATCATCTATTGTCAAGTCATCATCAGGTCCAGTCTGCATAAGGGTTTGGTTTAACTCCTCAACATATTTCTTTTTCTCATCAGTTTCTTTGATCGCTCTGTTGTATGAA
Organism: Babylonia areolata; assembly: GCF_041734735.1. Classification (NCBI taxonomy): domain Eukaryota; kingdom Metazoa; phylum Mollusca; class Gastropoda; order Neogastropoda; family Buccinidae; genus Babylonia; species Babylonia areolata. Next base: position 62,463,816 of record NC_134893.1, on the reverse strand, counting down.
ACATCTGAGCAGGGCGGATCCTTTTTCTTCATTTGTCTTAAGCTTGGTACATCACAATCACTAACAGCACTTCATAAACCTACATCCACATATCACAACAGTCACAAACACACACATAAAATTAATACAATTACTAACAGCGCTTCACAAGCCTAAAATATCCACACATACATACAGTCACTAACAGCACTTCACAAACCTAAAATATCCACACATACATAGTCACTAACAGCACTTCACAAATCTAAAATCAAATCAAATTATGGTGCTATGAGCTCTCCAACCATTAAAGCCATCTCAAGGCTATCGCCACGTAAGCATCTACTTCAAGTCAAGGGTAAAAAAAGTACAATAAAAACTATTACTTCTTCAATCTTGTTCACTCACAAAATAAAAAAAATCTTCCAGAATTTAAAACATTCAAATCTGATTTAAACTGTACAATTTTTCAACAAGTCCATTAGCGATCATGCCAGGCCAATCTATACCACTCTACCAATATCTTGAATAAGAGATTGGCTGATTAAGGAATGCCGTGCATTGCGGGACCAACATCCTGTCCTGCGCAAAGGGTTCCACTTCCATGGCAGGAAAGCTCCTGGGGCTGAGAGGGATTCTTTACCGGGAAGAGGGATGGAAGTGGCAACCTGACAGTGCAGGCAGGCTTATTGAGCCACTCCTGCACTATCTCTGGAATGTTAAGACCCCTAGTGGTCCTGAAAGTAGAAGCACATTGTCTAAGGAAGACTAAGGGTGATAGTCTGTCACCCTGGGAGATGTGGGGAGGAATGTGCGTCAGTACAGCCATCCTCTTTGGAGTACACAGGCTCCAGGTCTTTGTCCCAATCCATCCTGGGCAGGGGAGGCCAGGGGGAGGGGGGCGGGCAACTGTAGGCTTCATTTACCCAGGTGGGGCAACCCAGAGGTCGTTGGTCCTGAAAGGGTGGCAGTAATGACCGTAGAGGTTGCATAGGAAAGCCAGAGATGCAAGGTCCTGACAGAGAGGCACTAGTGGCTGAAGTTGGCCTGACTGACAAATGATCGATCCTGCCAGTTTGGGCAGCATGCACCACCCTGCAGGAGGTGCTGGGCTGGTTCCAGGGGGTTAGAAGATGAGTGGTTGTGTCCCAGCTCTCCTGGCAGCCCAGCATGCATCAAAGGTGTGCCCTTATATGGGTAGAATGGGAGAATCCATCCATGGGTACTAACCATCCTGTGACTCCATCCCCAAGGGTCACTGGCACCTTGGTCCCAAGGTTGTCATAGCCGAGGGGTGGCAATGGGGACAAGCTCCCATTGTCTATAAAATGCCCCTGACAGCGCGTGTCTCCAATAGCCTCTGACAGCTAAGTCCAGCTCCTAGCCTGCTCGTGTGGCTTAGATATAAGCCCAACGGAACTGCTACTACTGATAGGAGAAGGGGCGAAGGCAGGTTACTTGGTGCCTGAAAACCAGTGCTTTAGGTAGATGGGGCTCATCAGTCTGGGAAGACAGCTCATCTAAGAGAAGGAAAACTCTTATTTCAAACCTCTGCTGCCTTGCGGCCATACCCACTCATAGGAAAGGCTTCGGGAGTCAAACCTGAGGAAAAATCTGGAGCCGGAGTCCCCAAGGCAGTCCGAGGCTGTATACAGCAACGTTCTGGCAACTCCTGTGATGGCACTGGAACCATGTGTATCGGCGCTGGGACTATACGGCGTAGGGGCACGTCCCCCGGGTAGTGGATGGGGAGCCCTCCCTTTGGGGGTTGCACCAAACGATATGAATTAAGGTGCCGTGGACCCACATAGTCTAGGAGAAGGACAACTCTGATTTCAAACCTGGGCAGATGGAGTCCGTTAACTTCAGCAGGCAGTCCTTCCAAGAGAAGGAAATCTCCCAAGAGAAAACCCGGCCAACTGTAAACCGTTACCAGAACAAAAAATTAAACCGAAAGGGCCCCAACAGGGGGCCTCTCTAAGGGGTGATCGGGTAAAAAAGGGCTGTGCCCCCCACTCAAACGACACTGGGCCCCGCGACAACTTTTTAAAGACCGTTTGGGTCCCCCTGCCAGGGCCGGGGGAAGGGGCCCGGGGCCCTCAGCCTCAAAAGGGGCCCACCCCCTTTTTCCCCCCCCGGGTTTGCGAGGGCCCCCCCAACTCTTTGGGGAAAAAAGGAGCAAAAGGGCAAGCACCTTTGTTTCGCCCCACTAAATTTGCAAAATACAGCGAAAAAGGGGTTGAGCCCACTTTCCCTGCGTAAAAAAGGCTCGAGGTATTTGCACCCAAAGACTCCCCAAGAACACCCCCCTTTTTTTCCCTAAGAGGTTACGTTTTTGGTTTCCAACAAGACCGAAAAGAACAACCAAAGGGGGCCCCCTCACCCGGGGAAAAAAACAACACCCCCGGGGCAAGACCCCAGATTTCGGTCAAGCTTTTTCCGACACAAAATTTCCGGGAGTCAAGGGGGGGTTGCCGGGCACGCATGCAGTCCTAAAGGGCACTAAACCACAAACCAAAAACAGTTTGACCATTCTTTTGACCCCCACAGCGGGGATCACACAGAGACTTAACCCAGCCCCTTACCCAGCGGGGCTACCAAGATTTTAACAAAAGGGAAAGGGGGAAAAACGGGGCCAATCGGAACCACGTTTTCTATCAACAGCCCCAAAAGGATCCCCCCTGCAAATCACAGCATGGGGGGAACCAAAAGCACCCCAAAACCGGGCCGGGCTACAACGACATCCAACATTCCCAAAGGGGGGGGTCGCCCCACTTGGGGGAGCAAACCCAGGCCGGGACTTTAACATAAAGAAACTTTTTGGAAACCCTTTCCCAACCGCCCCCCATAAATTTAAATTTACAAAAAGGCCCAAACGGGACCTTTGCAAGCTTTGGGGCAGACAAAACTCTCGCTAACACTGCCCCGCCCCCAAGCCCAAAACCAAAAATGCCAAAATTTTAATTGGGGCAGATTGGAAAAAGGGCGGGGCCCCTATTCCAGGAGGCAAATGCGGGAACTACGGCCCTACGGCACCGACTCAAAACCCTGCACAAGACCCCATGAAGCCGGCAGAGGGAGAGCCCCCCACTGCCCAAAAATTTGTAGAGACACCCAACAAGCGAAAGCGGCGTTCAAAAAGGGAAAAAAGCTGAAAGCACATGCAAGATTTTGGCAAGCAACTTCCCCCTAAACCCTGGAACAGACAGCGGGGGCCAAAGGGGAAAAAAAAGAAACTGAACGTGAAAACCCCCCAACCCAAGGCAAACCCCCCGGCATTGGGGCAGAGAACCCGCGAAAACAAAAAGGCGTACCAACCCTTTTTGAAAAAACTGCCCAGAGAAGTAGATCCACTGCCCCAACCCAATCATCAACAGTACGAGGGAAACCACAAAAAATTTTAGGGGACAAAACCCCCACATGGCATAAGACGGGGGGGACGTGCAACCATTAACCATGAAGGGAAAACAACTTCGCAACGGAACCCAAAAAAAACCCCGGGGCCGGAAGGGTGTAAACTGGGGGAACATGCGAAGCACCGGGGACCACACCAAACTTTTGCTTCTTAAAGGTCTTCAACTAACGGACGCAAACGTCCCTTTCCCATTAAAAGAGCAGAGTTTCATCCCAAACCCAAAGGGGGGAAAGAACAAAAAAGGCCCCCCCAAAACCTTCAGACCAATCACCTTCGACTGGGGTCGGCAACCCGGCGGGAAAGGGGGGGGAAACCGCCGCCTCACCTTCCTCCGGGAAACACGAACACCTTTTCCCAACCCCCCGGGACGGGCTCCCAGAAAATTTTCCCAAACACAGAAAGACAACTACCCTCCTTGCCGGGACATTAAAAAACCTTTTCAGAGAAGAAAAGACACGGGCCCCAGGGGGGTGCCTCGAAGCGTTTGCCCTTGTGAAAGGGGGCCCCATCCAAAAATTTCCCCAAACCCCGGGCCGGTAAAATACAAAAGGAAAACAGTAAACCAAAAACTATTTTCTTGGGCGGGCCCCGCAAGGAAAAACAAAACCCCCTTTTCCCCCAAAAAAATTTTTCAACACGGGGGGGTTTTCCCCCGGGGGGGAGTGTTTTCCCCAAAAACTTTTTTGGGGGTTTTTAAAAACACATCAAAACACCAAAAGAAGCACGTCCCCAACATCGCACACAAAAGACCGGGGCATTTTGGACACCCCAAAAAAAACCACACCAAAACACCCTCCTACCGGCCCCAAGGAATCTTTAAAGGAAATTATCGTTCAGGGACGAAACGGGGGTTTTGACTCAACACCACAAAAACCAAGGGAACACCCCTTTTTCTCTCTCCACCGCCAACGGCAATTCAAGCAAACCCCCCGGGGACGGTTTTCCCCCGGGACGATATCCCAAAACATTCCTTGGCGTCTTTTTGGGAAAACCCCACCTGACCTGGGGGCCCCCAACTGGGGAAAGGAGGGGAAAAGGGCACCCGCAAGCACCCCTGCTGAAACCCTGGCCGGACAAATTTGGGGGAGCATCCCAAAAAGGTTTCTCACCAGGTCTACTGGAGGGGCCCGACCCCCCCAATGGGGGTTACCCTAAACCCCCTCGGGGGGAAACGCCCCAAGCCCAACAAACCCGGGCTTGACAAACCCCAAAAATAAGAATTTTACACCCAAAATTTTGGAAAGCCAGGGCCCCCCGGGATCCATGACTTTGGAAACCCGGCAAACGTTGGGGCCCCGGGAAAGGGGGAACCCTTTGAAAGCCCTGATGCGGGGAAGAACCAGAAGACTGCTTCCAAAAAACCCACCAACCCCACAATGGAAAGCCCCCCAAAAAACCGTCTCAAATCAAGCCTCCCCACCAGTATAAAGCCCCTCAAGCACAGAACAGCGGGGTTCGGGGGCAAAAGGGACTTACGATCTTGCCTTCCTACGGGAGGTTTGGGACCAAGGAATAAGCCCACCAGCCCTCAATTCGGGCCACCCCCAAAAGACCAAAAACCGTACTCTCAAGATCCGGACCCCTCCCCCCAAAAAGGGGAGTCCCCCTACCCCAGCCACCCTGGCCCCCATGTATACAGGCGGATCACGGGGGAACCACCACATGGGGAGTGGTTCTCCCTTGACCCTTGGAGAGCCAGAAAACATGCACTCCCTGGGGAAAGCCTTTTCCCCCAAAGGGTTCAAGCTAAGGGCCGGCCTTTTAAAAACGCAGCAAATTCCCTCCTCCGGGGAAACCCCCTTTTGGGCCAGCTCCCAATCCTCACGGTCCAGCCAAACACTCCGGGCCCCCTTGGACCCCCCGATCCGGGGCCACGGATCCGCCCCTTTAAGGCCTCCCTAAAAAAACCCTTACCCAAACCCCCAAAACGACCCTCCAGGGGGGCCTCACGGGTAGCCCCCGGGCAACGAAAGTCGGGACCACCTTGCAAAAAAGGGAAGCCACTCACACGGGCCAACCTTTCCTGCCACGATGGGGAAAAAAAAAACCTCCTCCCCCCCAGAAATTTCCGAAGGGGGCGGGGTCACCCTGAACGGGGGCTACCCAAAAACCAAATCCCACAGGACACTGGAGGGGAACACCAACTACCATCTACCCCCCTTGAAGGCCGGGGGGCCCCTCCGAGCCACCTAAAAAGGGACGGAGGGGCAGCCCTTCCCATGTGTTTTGGGGCCCAACGAACACCCCTCCCCATATTCCCAAAGCTCCCCCTTTTATAAAAGCGGGCGCAGTCCGGGCCTGGGGGGCAAACCTCAACACCAACTGGGGGGACGGTACCGACCCTCAAGGGACGGTTTTTGGGGTGCACCCCTCGCCCCTTTCGACCCGACTGCACTGCCGAACGCAAAAAAAAAAAGAAAAAAAAAAAACGGGGCACCTTGACCCCGGGAAGGGGAGAAACCTCCAAATCGAGGGGGGGCCACCCAAATTTTGGGTTTTCGCCCAACAGACGGACGGGGGCCGACAGCCTGACCCGCAAAAATACACAGGAGCCTCCCCCAGCAGGGAGATACGGCCCAGATTGCTGGATCACCTGACATACAGATTAGAGCCACGTGCCCCCAGTATCCTCTGCCATGGAGATAATTGGGTGGACTTGGCTGGGCTTGGCAAAAGGACAGCTGCCCCCCCCCCCCCCCCCCCCCCCCCAAGGCCAGGGCTTTCCCCCCCACTGAGTGAGATGGGGGAAGGGTTTGGTATGGGAGGGAGGAAGAGAGGAAGCAACACCCCCATTGGGAGCTTTCTCAGCACTGTGACTGAAATAAATGGTAGACACAAAATCCCCTTGTGAGGAAGTGTCCAGCCCCATGTCCACACTACCCTCAGTGGAGTTACTACTCCCCAGGAGTGCCCCCTCCCACTGGGACAACTTGGGAGGTGGCACAACCCCTTTTGCCCTCAATCCCCTTCATGAAAGATTTCAAGGGTTGAGTGCCACCTCCGCGATCTGCGTCCAAAGACACATCGCCTCGGTCCAGGAGAGACCATGGGTTCCAGGCCTGGGGCAGTCTCCTGACAGAGCACTAACCTAGACTCATGGTTCTGACCATCGCAGGGTGGTATGCGAGGCATAATGAACTTCATCAGTTTACCCAGGGGGATGCTGAGACTGGTCAAAATGAAAGGAAAGACAAGATCAACTGAGAGTAAGAAATAAAGAAATTAGTGATACCAGAGGGTGCAAGGGGGGAGCAGAATCAAATCGACATCAGAGATAACATAAAGGTTAAAAAGTCAAGCCTCATGCAACAAAACAGGCCAAATAAACATGCAAACAAACAAAAAAGTGTTTGACAAGACAGAGCAGAAAACCTGACAAGATGGCATTGACAGCCTGGCCAAAAGGAATGAGTTGTTGTTAGTTGCTGTTAATGGCATTTGAATGGCTAGAGCAGGGCAGACTTGGCTGGGCATCTTTTCACTGTGCTGCCGCGAAATTTAGAAAACAGAGCAAACCAACAAGCCAAGTTTGCAACAGTTTGACATAGTACACTATATGACATCAAAAGTTAGATTTCTTTGGAAAATGGAAAAAAAAAAAGCAAAAAGAATTACCTATAACTAGACGGTTATATAACATTTCTTTGTTGTGTAATTCCTAAGCTTTGATGCTTATTTTGCATATGCAATTCCATGCACTCAACAGAGAGGAAATACTGGTAGCATCATCAGAATAAAATGTATTACCTTTTGATGTCATCTTCTTCCTTGGTACTAGCTCCAGTTATCTGAAGAGTTGCATCAACCAGTGCCTGTAACAACCAGTGTACTCAACACATTGTTGGTATGTACCAAAGAACTGTTCAAAAGCTGTCTTGGTAGTATCTCTTTTTTCATAAATTCACACACACACACACACACACACACACACACACACCCCTCTGACCTATGATCACTTACATGCTTTCACACTCTGTCCACCAATGATACAGCAACTGGACAATCAGATCCAGTGTTCAGGTCAGGTCATTAGATCTGCTACTGGTAACCTGTAATCCAGTACAACCTGTTCAGGGTCGGGTTGCCGGCGACTAAACCGGCACTCCCACAGCTCCCTTCTGGGACTGGTCAGGCGGGTGGCTAGACACCCTTATGGAGATCCATAAAAGGGCGTTGGCTCAGGAGAGCCACCGACGGCCATCTAGCTCCACTGTGCTGTGTGCATGCCACACGCAGTTGGCCCCCGGGGTGTGTCTACCCATGCATGCGAAGTCTGGATCCGGCAGAATCTGCGGAAGAAACCTATCGGTTCAACGGAGAGGAAGGCGGTTACAGCAACGCACTGTGGAGTGCAGAGAGCAAGATGAGACACCGAAAGGATATCTTGGTCATCCACTGCATCCGTGCTCATCCTCCAGTCGTCTCGACTTAGTCTTGCCACTGGAAATTGGTGGACCCGGACGAGAGAGCGAGGTTGACGTTGCGCAACTCCTCTTCACTTTAAACAAACTCATCGCGCAAGTCATCAGTCATCCAAAATGACCTTTCATCCTTCATCATTTCATCACCCCCAAGTCCTGTGGCGACAGGCAAGCGACGAAACGACAGGTGTGGGTACACTGGCAGTCGCAGTCGCAGACCTGCACACAGGCGGCTCAGGCCATAGGGTCGTTCTTCGTCGACAGGAGCAGCGATGGAGCTCGGCAGCCGTCTGAGCGTCTGAGCAGCCCTCTTTAGGAATGCACTGCTCACCTCCCTGGCATGAGGAAGGGGCTAGAAAAGGTGCCCTAAAAATTGCCTGCTCCATATCACCCTGGCCAGCATACCGCGGCTGGCGGGGACCCTACATCAGCGGTCGAAACAACAAGAAAGAAAAGAAAAAAACAAGGATCGTTCCTCTCACCATTGGTGCTTGGAACATAAGGACTCTCCTGGACAGAGATAACGCGGACAGACCCCAAAGGAGAACGGCACTAGTTGCATCCGAACTCGCCAGATACAACATTGACATCGCAGCCTTGAGTGAGACTCGGCTTGCAGGTGAAGGCGAGCTCTGTGAACGGGGATCTGGTTACACCTTCTTCTGGAGTGGACGAGGAAGCGAAGAGCGACGTGAGGCTGGCGTTGGTTTTGCAGTAAAAACAGCACTTGTCAGCAAGCTAGCTGGAATCCCAAAGGGAGTCAACGATAGGCTTATGACCATGAAGCTCCCACTGGCATCTGGCCAGAAGCACCTCACCATTGTCAGTGCCTACGCCCCAACCATGACCAACCCGGATGAAGTGAAGGCGAAGTTCTACGAGGACCTTCACTCTGTCATTGCTGCTATCCCTAAAGCAGACAAGCTCATCATTCTTGGGGACTTCAATGCTAGAGTTGGCTCTGACTACATCTCCTGGGATGGAGTGATTGGAAAGCATGGTGTGGGCCACTGCAACCCAAATGGATTGCTTTTGCTTCAGACCTGTGCAGAGCACGAACTGCTGATAACCAACACAGTTTTCTGCCTCCCTACCCGTAACAGGACATCATGGATGCACCCTCGCTCAAAGCATTGGCATCTCATCGATTATGTCATCGTCAGGAAAAGGGATAGGCAAGATGTACGTGTAACAAAGACCATCACCTTGTAGTCTCGAAGCTGAATATTCGAATCCAGCCCAAGAGACGCCCCCAAGGCCAGAAGGCTCCAAAACGGCTCAACATCGCTAAGCTGAAAAACATCACCATCAAACAGTCCTTTGTGGAGCTGCTGGAAGATCGTCTGGAATCCGCCTCTCTGGACAACCAGAATGTGGAGTCTGACTGGAGGACCCTGCGTGAGCTGATCTATAGTACAGCTTCAGAGACCCTGGGACCCATGTCCAGAAAGCACAAAGACTGGTTTGATGAAAACTGTGATGAAATCAAGCAGCTTCTGGATGAGAAACGCCGTCTGCATCAAGCCTACCTGAGCAACCCAAAGTCCACATCAAAAAAGGATGTTTACGATGCCATCCGCAGGACTGTTCAGCAAAAGTTACGCCAGATGCAGGATAAGTGGTTGAGTGACAAAGCTGATGAGATCCAGGGATATGCTGACAGGCACGATATGAAGAGGTTCTATGATGCCTTAAAAGAAGTCTACGGCCCCACATCCTCAGGATCATCCCCCCTCCTCAGTGCAGATGGGAATACCTTGATCACCGAGAAGGAGAAAATTCTCGAACGCTGGGCTGAGCACTTCAACAGTGTCTTAAATCGCCCTTCCTCCATAAATGATGAAGCCATAGACCGTCTCCCACAAGTCCTCATCAACAAAGCACTGGACGATCCGCCAACACTTCTTGAGACCCAGAAAGCAATCCGTCTGCTATCCAGTGGCAAAGCACCTGGCTCAGACTCCATACCAGCAGAGGTCTACAAGGATGGAGGCACTGTGCTGACTGAGAAGCTCCATCAGCTGTACTCACTCACTCATGTCATGCAGCAGATGCATTCATTGTTCTGATCATTATGTTTGCTGGTTATTTTCACCCCTTGAGTGTGCATACAGAGTTCTTAGTCGCAACTGCAACTCACTACTTGCAAAATACAATGCTTAATTGGCATACTGTTTTTTTGCCACTTTGAAGGATCTCTCCCATCTTCCTCATCTTGTGTCCTTTATACTTATATCTCCTTCCCATTCTCTCAGGTCTTCTGGAGAAAAGCTCCTTCGAATCCCCAAACATCCTGAAAGACATTTGGCCACAGGGCCTTTCAGTATTAAGCACCTTCTGTCTGGAACTGTCTTTCTCTGAATCTCCATCACTTACCAACACTGTCCTCTTTCAAAACAAATATGAAAACCCACCTGTCCAAACAGGCCTTTCGATATGAAGCATAGCTGTTTGTCTGTCTCTCCTGGGTGTTTACTGTGTGTACGCATGCAAGTGTGTGTGTGTGTACTCTGCGTGTGAGTGCTCATACATGTGTATGTGTAAAGCATATTTTGTGCTCCGTGTGTGTGTGTGTGAGTGTGTGTGTGTGTGTGTGTGTGCGTGCGTGCGTGCGTGCATGCGTGCGTGCGTGCGTGTGTGTGTGCATACATGTATGCATAAATTAGTGTATGTGTGTGTGCATAAATGAGTGTGTGTGTGTGTGTAGGATTGTTTATATCTGCAATTTGTTGCATTGTCTTAGTGCATATAGATATACATATATGAATTGCTGTTTTTGCATGTGCAGAGGTATGCTATTATCTACGACTGTATATAAAGCAAAATCAATCAGCCAGGATGAATCACATCCAGCTTTTGTGATTTTCGAGATGCTCCCCTCTGGTCGACGGTACAGAAGTATAAGGATGACGGTACAGAAGTATAAGGATGAAAACCAATTGCTTCGCAAATAGCTTTTTCCCCAAAGCAGTCAATGCCCTGTCTCTCGAACAAATCCAGTGTGATAAATAGAATTGTGCAACCAACAACCATCTACCTGAATATCTAGTCATCAGCCCCATCCACATGTAATATGCAGCTCCTGTTCAAACGTGTGTGTGTGTGTGTGTGTGTGTGTGTGTGTGTGTGTGTGTGCAGTGCATGCATGTGTGAGTATGCACAAGCTTTTATATTAATATGCACTTGTATGTATCTTATTTCTACTGTATCTGTGTTTGTGTATGATTTTCGATTTACGTTCGTATCTTGTTATGTACTATCCCCCCAATATTCCTTGTGACCCCGGTACACTTGGTAATAAAGACATATTCTATTCTATTCTATTCTATATATATTTATATTGATTCATGTGATTTACTTAGAGCCCATTATATGGAGAGTCTGCAACCACATAAGCAGTATATATCAATATCATTATTGTTATCATCATCATTATTATTACATCATAAAATACAATGTGCAAATGCAGTGTAAATTGTTGACATAGGCTGTACATCATCAAATCCACAATTTCTGTTTTGCTATGCACAGCAAAAAAAGTCGTCTGCTAGGCCAGAACTTGAAAAATAAGGCCTAACTCCCTTGATCTTCCAAGGCTGGGATGGTGGTGAAGTGTGTATGAGACAGTGACTGAAAGGAGGAGGTGCACTGTGTTCTCTGTCTGTCTGTCTCTCTTTCTTTCTCTCTCACTCTCACGCACTGGTCAGATGTGATTTGGTAAGCTCTGCAAGAAAGACCATTTTGACCAGCAAAACTGTATTGATCATTGTGATTTTATGCAAGAATGTACCAAAAGCTATGTCAATGACATCAACGTGGACACACAAGTTACAAATGAATAAAGGCCCAATTTCATCATCAATTATTTACATTGATTTGTGAAGGGAAAAAATTTGAAAACAACTCAAGAATTTACACACAACTCTGCAGTAATATTTGAAAACTGTTTGCACATTAAATACCTGCCTGTGTTTTGTGTGCATACTAAGTATCCACCAGTGAAGCAGACCAGCAGGTTTATGTGTTAACATCACCAAATGTGTGAAAAACATAAACTCAGGCACCTGAAGTAGCTGTTTTAAGTGTTTACTTTAAATCATTATGATAATAGTGAAATAGGTACATAATCTGATTTTGATGAAATACTCATTAAATGGTGTTAAGATAATAGAGAGCAATGGCATCAGCTTCAGGTGACGGAGGTGTAAACTTACTACAAGTGATGGACTGCAGATTCAGTCATATCATGGCAATGATGACCTTACATTCCAGCAATCTGAGCAACTGTGAATTTATCAATCAACGGCTGGACAAGCTGACACAACTGGTTGACCTGAATGAAGTGGACATCAAATGCTCAACCTGAGATTTTTAGGGGTTTCAGAAGAAGGTACAAGCTCTTTTTTAGGGGTTTCAGAAGAAGGTACAAGCTCTTTTCTAACAACTGATTTGATTGTCAATATTCTAAACCAATACTCCTATGAAAGGAACTAGAGTCACAGAATCAACCAGGTGTTCCATGTTAGGAGTGGCATGATTCTACAGACAATCCGCAACCTATAGTAGTGCAGATGCACAGGTGGTCCGACAAAATAGACATTCTGCAAGATCAGGAAATGAGAGAAGCACTGCAAGGGGATAACATCCAGATTGCTGCAGAACTTGCTACCAGGCAGCAATGGATGGTGGACTTTCATAGCAAGCAAGGAAAGAGGGCGTACCACTGGAAGGGAAAACTGCAAGTGGAAGAAAAGCAGCCAAGACTTGGTTACAGCAGATTCGCAGTACAGGGCTCTGAGCAGAGATGTTTTGACAACCCAGAAAGAAGTGGGCAATGCTACCCAGACAACTGGATTGAAACCAATGCCTGAACAATGGACAACTATCGTGACAGGAACAGGAAGAGCTGGAAGTAGGGAACAAAAAATGAATGAGGCAATGAAAGAACTGAAGAGCTTCATGTTGTGCCAGGACACAAGATTTATAGCCAGGCAGTCCAAGATGGGCATCCTACACTCGGTTCCTCTTACAGTGACTACCACTCATCAAAAACTTTACAAACTAGGAACAGCATTCAGCACCCAACACTTCAGGCTGGGACAAAGGCAACAGAGTTTTCTCCATAGTGTTCTTCCAAGAGATGGAACACAAGATTCATCATTTGAGTGGGGGAGCAGGCATCCACGACCAAGACAATCTTTATCCTCTGATGAGGAAACTGTGAGAAAAGAAGTGGTGGAACAAATAAAACGGCACAGCAACAATCAAAGGACAATTCAACACTAGTACAGTCAGAGAACAGAAGACAAGTGCAGGGTGGGTATGAGTAAGTGCGAACAGCATGTAATTGTGAACAGCGTGTAACTGCAAATGATTCTCATATGCCGCCCCACTTCGAAGCATTCTTAACAGTTGCATTTTACAATTTAACGTCTGCTTCAACCTGTTCCTAATATCTCAATGAATATCCATTTCAAAGAACCAGTTAAACATCAGCTATTTCTGGCTATTTCCACGCTATTTCTTCTTTTCGCGCACCACTGCCGACCAAGGTTACAAACATACCCTCAAAATCCTAAAATCAAGGGAAGCAAGTTGTAGGAGCTGAACTTTGACACAGTTTAAAATAGTTTTATTTGATCGGATATGTTGAATGCGCATTACCAGTGTTGGATTATCTAAGAAAGCATATTGGTGACAGATCAGAATGTCAATTTTAACAGGAATCTGTAAAACAGGAGTTTGTATTATACTCCATGTTTGGTGATACATATATTCTACCATGTCAAACTGATGCAAACTAGGCCTATCGGTTTGCTCTGTTTGGCCAAATTTCATGCGGCTAATGGTGAAATGATGATCCATCTTGCCCGGTCCACTCTTAGCCAATCAAACGCCTCTAAAAGCTACAAGCTTTGAATCATTTCGTGGCCATCGAGAAAATGCCCCATGAGAACAACTGCAGAGACGTGGGGATGGACAGGCGGGCATTCGAGTTTGACATGGTAAGTATATATGTATCACCAAACATGGAATATAATACAAACTCCTCCTTTTGGTGTCATATACTGTACCATGTCAAAATGATGCAGAATTTAAAGCAAATGGAGGAGGGCAGCACCTACTGGTTTGCATGGGAAGCCCTTGTAACCAAAACGGCAGTGTTAGCCGTGACAAAGGAAATCCCCTTGGAACTGTCAGCCCTGGTCATACGGAAATCCCTAAGGTAGAAGTTGATGATGGGATTCTCAGACCACCAGAAGGCTGCCTCCAAGACATGCTGCAGTGGCACCAAGTGCTGGAAAGCAGCCGAAGTGGCTATGGCCTGCACTTCATGTGCTCTGGGATTTAGACAGCTGATATACAGTGAGAATGAGAGTGGGCTCTAAGAATGACTTGGGAAACACAGTGGAAAATTGTGCCTGCAGCAACGTCTGTCTTGTAATTCTCATTGAGGGAGATGAGGAGGCGTCTATGAGAAGAACACCTGTGGTGAGACCTTTCCCAGCAGTATTTGAGGCACCGAACAGGGCAGAGATGCCTATCCTCATCGTCTTGGGCAAGAACATCAGACAAAGGTCTGACCCTCAGAGAGGGGGAAGGGACCTCCGGGTCTTGGTTCTTAGCCAGGAACTCTGGAAGGAAATGTGGGGTGATGGAACCATCTCTGTGGAAGGCCAGATCTTGTGGCATTCCACAAAGACCATGTATCTCGCTTCTATGACGTCCCATGGCCAGCAATAGCAGGAAAGTGGTCTTGAGGGTGAGTAAGTCGAAAGGAACAGTACCCAAAGGCTCGAAGGGTTGCTTTCAAATGAAATCAAGCACCAGAACAAGTCCCATAGGGGCACTCTCCTGGGGTTTCTAGCTTCCTTCAGAGAGGCACCCCTAGCCACCTCTCTGAGCAGGAAATCTGCTTCAAAGGAAGGACCACCTAGCTGTCTGATGGTGGTACACATGGCAGACCTGTACCCTCACACAGAACTAGCAGACTGGACTTGACTTGTACGACGTTTCAGGCCCTGTTAAAAGGCCTGTTCATCGTTCTGTGGATATTAACTATATACTTTGCAGCATGCATGGCTGGTGTATGGGGCACTAGTTAAAGTTAAAAACCACCCAATAACAGTTTGGTGAGTACAAAGTGGGCAAATCTTTCCAGTGGCAATTGAGTCAATTTTTAAAAGAACTGATGGAAGGTGCAGTTACAACGCTGTTGGGCAAACTGTTCCAGAGGGAAACAACCCTGTCTGAGAAAAAAAATTCCTCTAATGTTGAGCCTGTGTAGGTTTTTCTGGAGCTTGAGGCTGTGCCCTTGTAGACCTCTTCCGCAGGCAATCTCGAATTTTTGCCATCTGACTTCGTAGCAACCCTGGAAGTTCTTATACATCTCAATCATATCTCCTTGGTGGTGTTGATGTTCTAGGCTTGGCAGTCTCAGAGTTTTCAGTCTCTCCTAATATGATTTATCCCTCTAGGATGACAGCAGCTTTGTTGCTCGGAGTTGCACATCCTCTACTTCACTGCACAATGTTTCCTGCTGTGGCTGCCAGTCACAGTGACCATATTCCAACAGTGGTCGGACAAGGGTCTTGTATAATTGTACAAAGGTCTGATGTGTCAGGTGGTTAAAGGATCTTCATATAATGCCAACAATTCTGTTTGCTTCTGCTGTAGACTGTGCAATCTTTTCCCTGAAGGATAGTCCATTATCAATAAATACTCCTAGGTCCTTCCCAACTTCACTTTCTGCCGAGATAAACTGCATCTCACTTCCTTTTGTGTCACTGGCTTTCATGTTGTATTTCGCATCGGATGCTTTCCCTCCCAGTTTGAGGACAGCTTTACGTTGCTTTTCACGTGTCTAGGGAGATCGTTGATAAAAATGATGAAAAGAATGGGACCAAGAACACTGCCTTGAGGTATACCACTGGTCACATCAGCTTCTGATGAATGTATTCCATTGACCACTACTTGTTGGTGTCTGCCAGTCAGGAAATCAGAGATCCAGTCCAATGCTTTGCCCCGGATTCCAAGAGCTGCTACTTTTGTCAGCAGTCTGCGATGAGGTACTGAGTCGAAGGCCTTCTGATAATCCATGTAGATGATATCTACACTGCCACCATCATCTAAGATTTTGGTCCAGTCATCCATGGCTTCGAGTAACTGTGTTATACAGGAACGGCCAGGTACAAACCCATGTTGTTCTCTGCTGATCAGTTGATTGCATAGTGGGTGCTCCATGATTTGTTCTCTGACTAGTTTCTCCATTATTTTGCAGGCAATGCAAGTGAGGCTAACTGGACGATAATTGCTGGCTTGTAGTTTACTCCCTTTCTGAAAGACTGGTGTTACAAATGCACATTTCCATTCGTCTGGGACGTGCCCACTGTCTAGACTAAAGAGATGCACAAGAGGTTCTGCTAGTTTGTCTGCTGCTTCAGCTAAGATAATTGGCGGCAGTCCATCCGGTCCTGGTGCTCTGCCTGTGTGTAGACCAGCCAGTAGTTTTCTGACTTCTTCTATGTGTATCTGAAAATTTTCAAGCTTTTTGTCAAATGTATACTCTGGCTGGTCTGGCAGTGGTCCTTCATCTTCTATGGTGAAAACACTTTGGAAGAACGGGTTCAGCAATTCTGCTTTTTCTTTGTCAGTTCTTGTCTTGATACCATTGTTCCCCTTTAGGTCTGCTACCCCAGTCCGTGTCTTTGTTTTTGACCTTACAAAGTTCCTGAAGGCCTTTGGGTTCTTCTTTGCTTCTTTTGCGACTTTGGCTTTCATGTTCCTTTGTGCCTTTCTGCATTCCTTTCTAGCTTTATTCCTGGCTTTGATGTATTCCAGATAGATTTGACCATCACTGGTTTCTTTCCACCTCTGGAACAGTTGGTGCTTTTTCCGAACTGAGGTAAGAGTGCCTTTGTCCATCCAGCTTTTACCTCTGCATCCTGTTGTGAAAGACCAAGGGGTTGCTGTGCTGCTTTGATCTTCTGCCACATGTTGTTAGCTGTTAGCCCCTCTAGTTTCTCTCTCCAGTTTATTTTTGCCAGTTCAGCCTTCAGTCCAGTGAAATCTGTTTTTGCATAGTTAAGACGTTCAGCTTTCGGTGGGTTGGTACTTGCCCAGGTTAGCCTAATGATCAATGAGAAATGGTTGGAAGCCAAACTGTACGGCACCCTGGAGGAGCTGCGATGGATGGCAGCCTTCATCGAGGACACCGGGCTGCTTATCTAATGGAGGCAAATGAGGAAGAAGAAGAAGAATGAGAAATGGTCACTCTTTCCAGTCCAGCTGTTGTAGTAATTTCATTAATCATATCTTCTCTGTTGGTGAGGACTAGGTCTACTATGTTGGACTTTTCTCCTACACGGTAACGTGTAGGTTCCCTTTGGTGCTGTATCCAGAAGGCATCTTTTGTTGCTTTCAGGAACTTTTGGGGCTGCATGGATTGGACCTGCCTTGCTTTTCTCATTATTCCAATCGATTTCTGGAAAGTTGAAATCCCCCATGATTATAAGCATGGGATGCCGTCATCTCAGCTGCCTTTTACAGTAGCTTATTCAACCTTTCTGAGTTTTCTTCTTCACTGTTGGGGCTTTTGTATATAAGTCCAACTAGAAGTTTACCATTGTGAAGTTGGCATTCAACAAAGACATGTTCTGTAAAGTCGCTTGTCAGTCTGTCGCAAACTGATGGTTTCAACACTGTTCTCACGTATAGTGCCACCCCCTGTCCCCCACCTTCCAGGTTGTGAAAGAGTTCATATCCTTCCAGTGCTATTTCACACTCATTTATTGGATGCCTCGAGTTCTTTGGCTTTACTTCGGTTTCTCCCATTATATCTGGTGAATGGATATCCACCATAGCTTTTAACTCACCTCTTTTGTTCATTAGCTGGTCACTATTTGTATAAAAGCAAGTGCAGTTCTTAAACGTATCTACATTTTCTGAAGAAAAAGAAGAACAAGTGCTTTTTGACTTAAAACTTGTTTTAAAACTATCTACATCCCTCTGAGGTTGTCTTCTCATCCTTTCTTCTCGGTGTACCCTTCTGGGTATCTGCCGATATTTACAACAAGACCATTCTTGCAAATCCAATGGGCATACTCATCCCCCGAAACCTTTGCCTGCTCTTTCTTGCTTTTCATCTCTTTAAAAAGAGCATCTTCTTCTTTCCTTTCCTGTTGCGTTAGGTCCTTTCTCAAAGTTACCTTAACGTACAGCCTTTTTGGGAGTGGGCTACTTTTTTCAACACTTTGTGTAGAACTTCCTTTCCTAGCTCTGTGATAGGCTGTCAATACTTCATTTCTGGTAGATTCTAAACTGAAAGTCAGCCGCAATGGTCTCGTTTTCCAATGCTGCTCATCATCCTTTTTCTTGTTTAGTATACCCAGTCGTCTGTTCAACTGGTCTGTGTTCTCCTTTTAATTCTTCTAGCAGTTTGATCACAGCTCTTTGATCATTCTTCTTTCTTTTTTCTGCAAATTCAGATCCATCTTCTCTAAGGCCAAATATCACAAGATTGGTCCTTCTTCGCACCCTGTCCTCTAGTTCTGCTATCTGTTCCTTAGATTTTGCTGAGATCATGTCTTCCACATGAACCTTTGTTGCAGCATTTTCAACTTGGTTCTCATTGTGATGAAGTTGGTCATGAGTTATTTCCTTTACTGTGTCAATCATTTTTGCTGTAAACTGACCCTGCTCAGTTTCTGTCACTTTATTTTTCACTTCTGAGACCTCTGTAGTCAGATTTTCTATCTTTTTCTCCAGCTTGATTTTTGCTGCCCAGAAACTTGCTTGCTGCCTTATTGCATGACTTTAAGCAGTAGAAATGGAGCACAGAATTCTGTTTCTGACCGCCCTTTTTAATTAGCTGGTATGTATCATCCTCAACGTCCTAACAGGCTGAATGGAACATCTTTCACAAAGCTCACAGAAAAGGGCTTTTTGATTATCTGTACACGGAAGTCCGCAACTACTACAGTTGTCAGTATCCACTGAGCATTTTGTACTATCTACTGACCCTTTTCTGCTCTTGTCCTGGCCCGTGCTGATCTGAGTATGGTCACACTAGTAGCCTACTGGCAATATGAATGGATAAGTGGACCTATGAAACACTTGCTGAAAGCCTTGGACCTTATAGTTTGGGCAATGTCAATGAACTTGCACAAATGAACACTCATGAAATTGTTTAAAGTGCACAAGATAAAAAGAAAATATAAAATGCAGCTGCATAGAATGTCATTCGGAAATAAACAGAAATTTCACTCACCAAATGTTTGACGAGTGTACTGTTTGCAATGCAGATAGTTTCTGCCTAAGTGGCACTACTCCAATTATGTTATCTAAATTTTATCTTGACTCAACTGTCTACTCAGTTGCCCAAACCAGTGCCCACCATCTTGCCTGCCTTGTTGACAACAAATTAAACTCTAATAACTGGTCTATCTTGAAGTCTGAGCTAAAAAAACAAAAACAAAACCAAAAAACACCTCAACTAACAAGTCCAGTATGTACACTATGATTTCTCCTGTTCTTGCTGCCTGTCGTCCGATTTTTCATTTCAAAATCGACAAGTTATTAGTGATTTTGCTGGAGCCCAAAAAACCCACGTCTGCTCCCACCGAGAACTGAGGAGCAGTGAGCCAGAAAGTTGGCCAACTGCATGCTCAGTGAGTTAGTAGGGGGAACATCCTAAGCTGTACACCACTGCAACCACTTCTTCCAGCAAAAGTCATACAAAGCCTCAGTCCCTGCCCTCCTTGCTTTAGTGACTATGGAGAGGTGGTCAGAGGAGGCACCCCCCTCGGTAAGCGTCTCTGACACAGAGGCCGACCGAGGGGTCGAAGACTTCAATGGTGGTGCTGACAGTTCCAACCGCACAGCAGCCACACGTGCAGGTGGAGCAGCTGAGGATTGGAATGAGGGATCCCTGAACGAGGCTGCCTCAGCTGATGTTTGGTTTCGAGTTCCAGAGGTGGAACGTGTGTCAGGTACTGGAGGTCTGGATACCAGGGCTGAGCCGGCCATTTCGGCGCAATGAGAATCAGCTGCAGGCATTCCAATCTGGCTTTCCAGATCACCTTGGACAGAACTGGAAAAGGGGGAAACGCATAGGCAATCAGATTGCTCCAGTCTAGAGGCAGAGCATCCACTGCCCATGCTTCTGGGTCGGTGACCAGTGAGACATAAGTGGGATCGGGCCCGGGAGTCTCTTGTTAAACTTTGTGGCAAAGAGGTCCACCATCGGCCGAAACCACACCCCCTGAAGGGTGTCCTTGTCCAGGGTCCACTCTGTGTGGATGACACTCTTGGACCTGCTGAGTGCATCTGCCAAGACGCTGGCTTTTCCTGCTATGTGTCTTGCTGAAAGAGCAATGCCCTTGCTGTGGCACCAACACAGGAGAGCCTCAGTCAGCAGGGAGAGGTCTGCCAAATGCACCCCCCCTCCCCCCACCCTTTTGTTCACATAACATGTGACCATCATATTGTCCGTGAACAAGCGGATGGTCTTGCCAGTGGCCTCTCCCATGAAGTGCAGGAGAGCCCTGCGAAGTGCCTCCAGTTCCAGAACATTGATGTGGCATAGGCACTCCTCTGGGGACCAAGTCCTTGCTGCATGGAGTGAGTCCATGTGGGCTCCCCAGCCCAGGGAGGAGGTGTCTGTGAAGAGTGCCACTTGAAGTGTAGGTGGGGCTATGGGTACCTCCTGTGTCCAAAGAGGGGTGGTTAGCCACTCTGATGTCACCTCGAGGAACCACTCGCCCAGACATATCTGGGTATCCCATGGTTGGGTTCTCTGGGATCACCATAGCCTCAGTGCCCTCTGAAGAGGGCACTTGAGAACCCTGCCCAGGGGGATGAGGGGTGCCATGGACTCCATCATGCCCAGGAGAGATGAAAGAATCTGCGATGTTGCAAGACAGGAACAGCACAAGTGGCCAAGGAGGTCTGCCAGTCGGTCCCAGCGATCTGGCATCGGAGAGATTATCATGGAGCACATGTCGAATCTAATCCCTAAGAAGTCGAAGGACTAACTTGGGGACAGATCTCATTTCTCCTGGTTCATGAGGAAGCCCAGCTGGGAGCAATGGTTGAAAAGTCTGGCCATATGCCTCTGACACAGGGCCCACAACTGGGCGAGAATGAGCCAGTCATCTAGGTACACACAAAGGTGAATGGATTCCAACCAGACGATGGACACCAATTCCCGCACCACCTTGGTAAACAGGAAAGGGGCAAAGGACAGACCAAATGAAAGGGCAGAGGACTGAAACACCTTGTCCCTCCACACAAACCTCAGGTACCGATGGGACGCCAGATGAATGAGGATATGAAAATAAGCATCTTTCAGATCGATAGAGGTAGTCCAATCGCCCTGTTGAATGGTCTCTCGAATCTGCGCCTTTGTGTCCATCTTGATTTTGATTTTGGGGAGGAATTTGTTGAGTTGGGGGGGTGGGGGGGGGGGCGGGGGACAGGGGGGGACAAGTCCAAGACTGGCCTCCACCCTCCCGAGACCTTTGGAATCACGAACAACCAGCCATAAAGACCAGGGCCCGGGTCCAAGAGTTGAGATATCGCCCCTATGAGGAGTATATGCAATATCTCTGTCTCTAAGATGCTCTCCTGCTCCACAGAGGAGGAGTGGGTCTTAGAGGGAGTCAGTCCTCTGCCCAAGGCAGCATGTACACCAACTCTAGCACCGACAAAATCTAGTCGTTGAGTCCCAGAGCGCACCACTGATGTGCGTGCTGGGAAAGGTTTCCTACTTGGAGGGGCTGGACAACTGGCACTGCTGAACCAGGGCCCAGTCATTGGGGGTGCTGCCTTCTGGCCTTGTGCATGGCTGGTCGGCTTAGACAGACATGAGGTGGTTTATTCCTCTGCCTTTGATTCTGTGCACGCCGCTTCGACTGGCGTAAGGAGGGGCCCTGGTGGCCGGTCCTTCAATGGCAGCGAACCCCGACATCTCTGGGAGGTGTGAGCTAAATATGAAGCCACCTCCCTGTTTGTCTCTGCCCTGTGGCTGATGAAATGGGGTGCATACTGGCCAAAGAGGGAGTGCTGCTGCACCAGGATATACCACAAGGCAGCCCTCTCCTCTAATGGAATGTTGGAGAGGCGGAGAACAGCATCACACCGAGCCAGCACAGTACTGAAGTGAAGGCTGGTAGCTGTGTCTGCGGCCACTGTGAGACCAGAGGCTACCCTGCCAAAAGTGTTTAACCTCTGGTCGGTGAAGAGGCCTGGAGGGACAAAGGAAGGAGACCCCATGTCCTGATTAACCGGACGCTGCTCCCACAGCTCATTGGCCCTGTGGAGGAAAGCGTCGAAAAAGGTATAAGATGTGGAAACCTCGAGGAGGCAGTGGCGGGCCAATCTGTCCCACTCTGCTAATGTTTTAAAAGATACATTAACTGAAGTAGGGAAGGTGCTGCGCTAGGAGATGAGCATCCTGTCCTGCGCGCAGGGCTCAGCTTCCATGTAGGCAGCATGGTCCTGTGTGTACAAGGACCACATCCTGCCTTTGGAGGAGTCTTTGAGGAACTTGCCCAGGGGAAAGGTGCCCAGGGCAGAGAAAGTCTCCCTGCCTGAAGGAGGGATGGAAGCAGCACCCCTGACAGTGCGGGCTGGCTTATTAAGCCATTCCTGTGCCATTTCCGGCACTCTGAGTCATCTGGTGGTTCTGGAGTTAGAGTCACAATGGCCTAAGGAGGGCCAAGGGTGACAATGTAGCTTGAGGGACCCCGACTCAACATGCGTGACCTGATTGGGGAAGGTCAATTCGAGCTCGACTAAGTCCGAGTTTGGTTCAGGCTGTTCCCTAGGGAGGCATGGGCTCAATCTGTCACCCTGGGATGGGGGCAAAGAGTGTTCATCTGCTTGTTCATCCTCATCCGAAGACAGGGGCTCCCACTCTTGCTCCCAGTCCATCCCTGGCTGGGTGCCATCCCACGTGGATGAACCCGCTGGGGCATCCAGTGAGCTGTGGTCAGCCCAGCAGGATGAGCTGGGACGATCCCAAGCGGGGACCATGGCCGCAGCTGTTACCTCATTGACGCCTGAAGAGGGCAGGGAGTGCATGAACCGTAGGTCCAACCACGCTTGGGATGGTGGGTGCCACACCTTTTCAGTGAGGGCATCCCTGGATGCAAGAGGGACCCATGAGTGCTGTGAGGGGACAAACACCCACTCATCTCCCTGTAGGACCGAGGGCTGGAGGGGAGGGTGGGGAATGCAGTCTCACCCAGGCCGAGCCGGGTGGATCGGCAGCCTTTGGCCCTGAAAAGGAGGCCATTGTGACCATGGAGGTCACCTGTGGGGTGACAGAGACCCGGTTTGTGGACTGAGTGGCAATATTGGTCGAGGAGCTTATCTTGGCGAACACGCAGTCGATCCCACTTGTTGAGGCCGTGTATGTCACCCTGTGACATGTGCTGGGATGGATCTAGAGGGGACAGGATGAGGGGTTGGCCCCTGGTCCTCCCAGTGCCCCAGTATAGGTAGAATGGGGGAAACCACCCGTGGGCACCAGCCATCCTGTAACCCCAACCCTAAGGGTCACTGGCACCTTGACCTCCATGAAGGGAAAACCTGGCCAAGTTGGAGGGAGGTCAGGTCCAACTTGGTTGGTAGTCCCGCCAGAAGACTGGTGGGCTGACTGCCCAGAACCGCCTGACACGCACGGGCCTCCCCCAGCAGGGGAGACCGACCGGACAGCGGGAAGACCTGCAAAGCTGGTGGCCATGCACCCTGAATCCCCTCCTGTGGGGAGACTAAGGTGGCTTGGCCCGGGGTGGGCAAAGTAGAGGTCCTCCCCTGGATCCAAAACTTTCTCCCCCACAGATGGAGGTGGGGGAGGGGGCTCAGCAGTGGAAGTAGGAGGGGAAATAGCAATGGTGCTCCTGAGGGCCGTCTCAGCATAGGGACCAGGGTAACAGCTGGGCACAGCCTCCACTTGAAAGTTCGTGCCTAGCCCCGAGTCCCTACCGCCAAGAGAGGACTTGCCATTCCCCCTTGTTCCTACCTCCCGCTTGGACACCTCGGGAGGCGACACTCATACCCCTTTCCCCCCGGTCCCCTTCATGACTGTTTTAATGGGACAAGCATCGCCTCCGCGATCAGCGTCAAAAAACACATCGCGCTTGTAGCTTTTAGAGGCGTTTGCTTTGATTGGCTAAGAGCGGACCATGCAAGTCTTTACACCGTTAGCCGCACAAAATCTGGCCAAGCAGAGCAAACCCATAGGCCTGGTTTGCATCAGTTTGACATGGCACAGTATATGACACCAAAACAAGATTTTATCAAGTATGGTTAAAACAAGGAACTGACAATATCATGGTATTTTTGTCCCAGTTCAAGCAACAACTTTATAGGCCTCCATCAGTCACTGTTGACAATGGATAAATCCCAATTTATGTCTGCCCTACAGGTACAGCTCTGCCTGTGACTGAACTGACCAATTTGCAAATGACAGTCTCTATCACACTAGTCCCATCAGTGGATTGACGCTGTGCTGTTTAAACTGCAGCGTTCCTTTCTGCGGGTCAGTTTTTCTGCTGCTGCACACATCAATCTTTCTCCTCCTGATTTCAGTTGCTTGGTCAGAGTGTATCTCCAAATGGAGTGTCATCTGCGAGGTACTCCAAGTGCTCTGCGTCAGTTTTGAGAATCTTTAAATCCCTCTTGCAGGTGTCTTTGAAGCACAGCTTTGGCCAACCAGTCTCTCTTGCCTGACATAAGTTCTCCATTGTGAAGGTCTCTGGGGATTCGGCCCTCCTCCATAATGAAGAGACCCAGCCAGCAAAGCCTGCACTACATAGAGAACATAGTTAGGAGACCAGCCCGAGATGGCACTTCCATGCTGGGCAATTTGTCCTTTCACAATATGCCCAGGACGAGGAGGATACACCCAAGTAGAGGGCAGTCTGTCTCTTTTCCTGCTTGGCATAGGCTGACTACATCTCACTCCCATAGAGCAGTGTGTTACAACCCAGGCATTGTACACTGCCTTCTTGGTCATGACAGAGAGCTAGGAATTCTCCCACACTCAAGTGGTGAGGTAGGTAAGTAGTTGCTGCCTTTCAAATCCTCTCAAGCAACAACTGATTGACATGAATTTACAAGAATGGACAGCGTCTATTAGGGAAAAGGGAAGATTTGCTTTGTTAGATCCATATAAGAGGGTTTCAGACATGGACATTTTTTCAAATATGTAAACATTTACTATCTCAGAGTAGCTCTGACACAGACAAGACTTGGTGTGTTACCACTGAAAAACAATACTGAGAGGTTCTGCAAAAATCCTGAGGCAAGACTGTCCACTTCATAAAAATGTTAATGAGGATGAATACTTTGTTATCTATGTTTGCCCATTGTATGCTGACTTAAGAAGAAAATTCCTGGGCTAATTTTTACAAATGTTCATATGGACACATTTTTAATGGTATGTACAAACAGATGTCTTGATCAATATCAAAGTATATCTTCAATTCAGTTAAGATCCGGCAGGAAAACATTAAAAATGTATAAGTGCATTAGTTTCAGTCACTAGAAGCAGTGATTGTGATGCTGTAAATTAGAAGCTACTTTGAAGACTATTTGTTTTGTTGTATGTAACTAGCTGCTATAAGACTTATTGCCATGCATACTGGAGTGTACAATAAATGCTGTTGCCGCCACTACTCTGTCCCCATCCCCACCAAACCCCAGTGCTATTGTGATTATGCCTGTGGCATATATAGAATTAAAAAGTTTGCATTCTCTGTGTGTGTGTGTGTGTGTGTGTGTGTGTTGAACAAACTGATGCTGGAATGTTATGAAAAAGAGTGTGTGTTTGTGACAGTCTTTTGTGAGTAATCTGCATCATACAAAAAATTATATCTGAGAGTGAGAGTTTTTATAATAGGAATGTAGCACGGCGATATGTGTTATTTATTATGTTATTTCTAAAAGTTTGGGAGATAGGACTGAACTGATTACAAAAGTGACGTTTTCCTATTTTCTGCAATGTTTCTCAGCACACAGCATAATGAAATGTGTCAGCAGTGAAACAGTTGAACATGATGGTATAATGGCTTGGTGTCTCACCTGGTCTCACTGACGTGGCACTCAATGGTTGCCAAGCAAAGTTGAGGTTACCTCTGAAATCCCTTGTCTAAGAATACAAGGTAGGGAAGGCAAGACTTCTCAGCATGCTTGAAGACTCAGGAGACAGTATTTGAGATCAAACCAACCCAAGCGAAGACTGGCAGAAAATGGAAAGTCAGGAAGGTTGTCAGTGCAGCGAAATAAATTCACAAGACGAAGAAAATAGTAGGACACACTCAAACCAACAGACAGGGCCTGGGTTCGACAAAGATGGAATAGTGGTCTAAAGGAAAAGGGAAAGCAAAAAGAGACATGATCATAATAAATAATAATAATAATAATGGTACTTATATAGCGCTGAATCTTGTGCAGAGACAAATCAAAGCACTTTCGCACCAGTCATTCGCACGCATGCATAACTCTAAAACTGTAGAAACTAAAGACAAGGAAGGGCAGGCAAGGGAGGCTATTTTGGGAAGAGGTGGGTTTTAAGGCCAGACTTGAAAGAGCTGAGTGTGGAGACTTGACGAAGCGAAAGAGGAAGTTCATTCCAATCGCAAGGTCCAGAAACAGAGAAAGAATGGCGGCCAACAGTCGAGTGTTTGAATCTGGGTATGCATAAACAGAGTGGATCCGAAGCCGATCGTAGTGAGCGAGATGGAGTGCAGAGGTGAAGGCAGCTGCAGAGATAGGAAGGGGCAGTTTTGTGAATACATCTATAACATAGAGTGCTGATCTTGTACTTTATTCGGTGTGAGACAGGGAGCCAGTGGAGATGATGCAAAAGAGGAGTGATGTGCTCAGATCTTTTCTTTCTGAGGACGAGTCGGGCAGCAGAGTTTTGTATGTGCTGAAGGGACTGAATGGATGAAGCAGGCAAACCAGACAATAGAGAGTTACAGTAGTCAAGGCGAGAGAGAATGAGAGAAACGACAAGTCTAGATGTTGCGTCAGTGGACAGATATTTCCGGACGGCACTGATGCGCCGCAGTTGACAGTAGCAGGACTGACATATCTGACTGATAAATTTTTGCATGGACAGTGTATTGTCAAGGACAAGACCGAGGTTCCTGACTGAGCTGGAAAGAGGGATGGATGTACTGCCAAATTTGATTTTGTCATCTGTGATTGAAGTGAGTTTTTGTTTGGTTTCTATGATCATTGCTTCGGTTTTGTCTGCGTTCAATTGTAACTTATTTCAAGTCATCCAGTTTTGAATGTCCAGGAAGCAGTTGGATGTTTCTTGCAAGAGCGACAACAATTTTTCAGGGGTATCACTCTTCTGGAGTTGAGTGTCATCAGCATAAGAATGATGACTGATATTATGGCGGTTGATAATTTCAGCGAGAGAAGCAGTGTACAATGTGAAGAGCACTGGGCCTAAAACAGATCCCTGTGGGACTCCATGTTCGATTTTAACGGGTTCAGATTGGAAATGACCAACAATGACAGACTGGAATCGATCAGTGAGATAAGATTTGAACCAGTTTAGAACAGTGCCGTTGATACTAATTGTAAAATGAAGACGGGAAAGAAGGATTGAATGGTCTATCGTGTCAAAGGCGGCTGACAAGTCGAGAAGAGTGAGAAGGGAAATTTTTCCTGAGTCGGACGCTATCAGTAGATTGTTCCGAATGTGGAGGAGAGTTGTTTCGGTGCTGTGGTCAGCGCGATAGGCAGACTGAAATGGGTGGATGAGATTGTTGAAACAAAGGTGGTCGTTGAGCTGCTTGAGCTCTGAGGACAGCTTTTTCAAGGAGTTTGGACATGAATGGAAGATTAGAAACTGGTCGATAGTTTTTCAAAATGTTTGCGTCAAGGTTGGGTTTCTTCAGAAGAGGCCGGACGATTGCAGTTTTGAAAGTGGATGGAAACATTCCAGTGAGAAGGGATGAGTTGACAATACTGGTGATTGTGGGGAAAAGATGTGAGACACACTGGGAAAAGACCGAGGCTGGTATAGGATCGAGTTCACAGGATTTTATTGTCATTTCTTTCAGGATTTCATGAACTTCTGTTTCAGTCAATGGATTAAAGAAATGGAGAGGAGTGCCGCTGAATTCAGGATCAGGATGAACAGGTTGGAAAGACATTTGTTCTAAGATGGTACGAATATTTTGGACTTTGTCGAAAAAGAAAGAGGAGAAGACATTGGGGAGTTCAGATAAAGTGTAGGCAGAAGGGAGAGGAGTCTTTTTTGCAGTTCCAAGAAGATTTGACATGACAGAGTAAAGAGAGTTGGTGGATGTGGCAACGAGAACTTGAGAAGAAAAGAAGTTTGTCTTTGCTGATGAGATCATATGTTTGACATTATTTATTTGTTTTCGGAATATTTGATTGTGGACTTGCAGTTTTGTTGATCGCCATCGTCTTTCCAGTTGGCGACGTTTGCGTTTTGCAAGTCGAATGTCTTGTGTGTCTTGTGTGTACCATGAAGCTCTCTGTCAGGGAGCATGCGGGTAGATCATGCAGGAGATCAAGAAGGAAGAGGATAAGAGAGTCCAGAAGGCAGTCCAGCAAGGCCAGCAGGGGCAGTGGACAACATGGGAAAATTCACTCCAAAGGAGCCTCAGCTGGATCTTCCTCCTCATATCTGTGTACGGCCTCCTTCCCTCGAACACAAACTTGGTGAAATGGGGGAAAGCAGAGGACTCTGCGTGCCCGCTCTGCCAAGGCAATCAAACAGTGGAACATGTCCTCAGCTCAAGCAAAGCAGCATTAAGCCAAGGAAGGTACACATGCGTAACAGTGTAACACTTGATGACATTGATCATGATGTGCAATCTTTGATTATTGTTACTTCCCATAGTAATTAAGGAACTGGGTATTTTCCCTTTATTTGTTTACAAGCAACAGTTGGGACCAAGTCACAGCAACCTACCAAAGTTATCAGATAGTAATGCACACACTAAATAATAACCTGAACACATACACATTTTTAGATGGTGTCAGAAACACCAACCTAGCACATTTTAACTCGCTGACTTAAGTATTGTCGATCGTGAATACCGAACAGATAAATAGTTTGTTCAGCACAGACATGAAAAACACTGAACACTCCCCAAGCTTTGTCAACAATATTCGGGACTCATGATTCATTGATTGATAGATTGATATGGATACTTATATAGCGCATGTCCTTGGTCGGAGACCAAGCTCTAAGCGCTTTACAAACACGGAGTCATTTGCACAACAGGCTGCCTACCTGGGTAGAGCCGACTGTCAGCTGCCACAGGGCGCTCATCATTCGTTTCCATCGTTTTCATCAACCAAAATAACCAAAGAACGTGAACTGTATTCATTACCTTTAATAGCAATTCATTGACATATATTTTGTGCTTTTAGTGATTTTATATATATATATATATATATATATATATATATATATATATATGGCAGCGAAACAGCAAAATCCTTCCATTAATTAGAATGCCAAGAACCTTTGTGAAGAGTGGAGTAAGTTCAAACAACTTGCCAATCTTACGTTTAAAGGACCCCTTAGACATTGTAGTCAGGAAGAAAGAGCTGCATATCTGCTTATATGGGTTGCAGAAACAGGAAGAAATATTTTTAATTCATGGCACATGTCTGAAGAAGACAGCAAAAACGTTACAGCAATAATAAACAAATTTAACCCTTTCACCGCCAGCGACTTTAGAGTGTAACACTCCCTGGCACCAGCTGATTTTCAAGAAAGAGCAAGAAATTACACCTACCAATTTCAAATTACTAAACATTTTTGTTTTTGAACCAAATGACTTTCTGGTGTGATTTTTTTTTTTTTTTTTTTTTGGGGGGGGGGGGGGGGGGGTTGTTTTTGTTTTTTGTTGTTTTTTGGTTTTGTTTTTTTGTTTTTTTAAGTAAGAGGAATGATGGAATTTATGTGTTTTGGAGCAATAAATGATGTTGGTACAAGTGAAATATTTTGATTTCTGTGTTAATCATTATGTTTTTTGTTGTTTTTTTAATACAAATTTTGCACTTTGACACATTACAGACATAAACAAAGACAGGTACAACACAAACATCACTGCAATTCAGTTGAAAACAAAGCAAACTCACCAACTGAAGTCTTCAGTACAACTATATTTCCCATGTAATGGTGTAATCCAGAATATAATCCATGGGAAACGCACAAAATGAACTTGCGTTTTTGTAGAAAAATGATGATTTCTGTCACTTCACTTGAAGGTTTCACAGTGTCCTCACTTGAAATATCTTACTGTGGTGGTACCGTATATACACTTTACAACTATCTGATGAAACTGAAATACTACTTAAGTCAGAAAATAAATGAAAGTTGGAATGTTGATTCTGGGAAGAAAAGCATAAAGAAGTCCACTGGATGGAAGTTGTCAGTGTTGACAAGGACACCTGAAACACATGAACAAAAGAAAAAGTAAAATACAATCAGTAATAATTATATAACAGCTGATTTATTATCAGCTAATGATAAATACTGCAAATAAAAGATATTATACTCATAAACACAGGCACAAATAGCAAAAACATAGATTTTTACACATTGTTTTACACAGTTGTATCTCCATAATCTTCACAAGAAAAAAAAAAAGAAATATTTGTGTGGTAAACAAACATTCTGCTCTTGCTCTTCAATGTCCTACACTTGTCTGATACAATGCACACATAATTTTATATGTGCTACTAGTGAATGAACAGTGCACCTCTGATCTGTCCATATAAAAAAAATAAGTGCAACCTAATCTTAGTCACACACACTCTCAGTGACATACATGTGCGAGCACACACACACACACACACACACACACACAGTTCTTACCTGTTTTCTTAGTAAAATTTGGAAGCCAATCTGCAGGACAGTAGGTATCATCCATGTGGTACAACACACCCACTGAAACAAATCAGGGCTTGGCACAGCTGTTCTACCAGGCCCCTCCCTCCTGGTCATTGGCATGTAGTCGTGCTTGACCCACGGCCACTCTCAGTCTCAGTGTTGTTGGTCTCCGACGTGATACAGATGCTGCAGCTTGAGCAACACTCTTCCCCTTCACTATCACAGTCACTCACAGCTGCCGATGTGGTGGCCGTAGCAGGAACAAGTGATCCACTCGTCTGGCCACGCCCCGCATGCTCGCAACTTGGTACTTGGCTCGGTCCCCTGTCACCATCACTATCACTCTCCCCCTCAGACAATGAAACTTCATCATCATACGGCAATTCTTTGCCCGAATCTTCATTTTGCTGGTCTGGCTGCAGTCTCAGTTGCTCAATAACTTGCTCAGTTGTGAAGTAGCGTTGTCTGCTCATCGATGCAGCCATTTTGGAAAATGAAAAGATCGAAGTTGCAGATAAAACTATAATAAATTCACTCAAAAACTTGCAAAAGTACTGAAAAGATGGCGTCAATTGATAGAAGGGGATTCCCCTAGTCACATGCACAAAATATGGCGTTTCAAACCTTCCCAAAAGAAGAGTGGTAGGTTTGTGAATGACCTAACCTCTTTTGGTCGCCTTTTGGCGACATCAGCGGTCTCCCTAGTGGGTGCCGAAAGGCAACAACAGTGGCCAAAGTGTTAAAGAACACACAGCACCCAAGAAGAACACTGTCTTTGCAAGATACATTTTCCAAGAAAGAAAACAGCAAAACGGAGAAACTTTTGACAACTTTGTGACAGATTTGAGAAATCTTGTCAAAGACTGCAAATATGACAAACCTGATGAAATGGTACGTGACAAAATTGTCTCTCAAGACATACGAGAAAAACTTGTCATACCAGGTGACATACTCACAATGGACAAAGCAATAGAAATAGCCACCACACATGAAGAAACAAAACAGTTGTCCTTGGTCTACAAGCCTCACTGAAACTACAGCTCATCAAGCTCGTCCTGTCTTTTGAAAATGACCCAGCTACCAAAGAAAGTACCTTTCAGGAATAAAAAGATATATTTTCAGGACTTGGTGCCCTGGAAGGTGAAGTATCCAAAGATCTGAAACCCAACGCAATACCTGCTGTCCATCCACAAGGACATGCACCACATGCAATAAAAGAAAAACTCAAAATACAGCTACAGAAGATGGAAGAAAAGGAAGTCATCAAAAAAAGTGACAGAACCCACAGATTGGGTCAATTCCTTGGTCGTCGAGAAACTTAGAATATGCTTGGACCCAAGGGATTTAAATAAGGTAATCAAACGCCCATATTACCCAATGCCTACATTTGAAGACGCACTTTCCAAAATGGCTGGAACAAAATACTTCAGTAAGCTTGATGCTCAGATCGGGTACTGGCAATTAAAATTGGACAATAAATCATCATACCTCACAACTTTCAGCTCACCGTTTGGACGCTACAGGTTCAACAGACTTCCATTTGGCATCATCAGTGCCCGAGACATATACCAGAGAAAAATGGATGAAATATTTGAAGGAGTCCCTGTATCACCACTTGTTGATGATGTAATCATCAGTGGCAAAACTGTGGAGGAGCATGACAAAAATCTGCTAGCTGCACTGGACAAGGCAGCATCAGCAAATTTGAAACTGAACGCTGAAAAACTGTTCACTGGAAGTTGAATACTTTGGACATGTCATCTCAGCAGAAGGCCTCAAACCTGATCCTTCCAAACTGAAAGCGATCCAGGAAATGGCCCCACCCAAAGACAAACGAGAACTTCAAACCCATGATGGGCATGATAATCTTCTTGTCAAATTTGCACCAAACCTCTCTGACCTCACAAAACCAATGAGAGATCTCCTCAAAGAAGATACAAAATTCATATGGGATAAGCCACAAAAAGAAGCACTGAAGAAAACAAAGGAGACAATGCTCAGTCAACCCGTGCTAACATATTTCGACCCAGAAAAGCCAGTCACACTACCGGTTGACATAAGCAAACATGGTCTTGGAGCTGTAATCCCGCAAGAAGACAGACCAGTTGCATTTGCTTCAAAGTCCCTCACCTCCACACAGCAAAATGATGCCTAAATAGAAAAGGAGCTATCTGCCATTGTCTTTGGCTGCAAGCGTTTTCATCAATTTCCTTATGGCCGAAAAGTCGTAGTTCAGTCAGACCACAAGCCATTAGAAATAATCACAAAAAAGCCACTTGCCAAAGCACCACCTACACCCCAGAGAATGCTGATGCAACTTCAAAAATATGATCTGGACATCGTCCATGCACCAGGCAAGAGCATCCCTATGGCAGACGCCTTGTCCTGAAAATTTCTGGCAGCAGAACTAAATGATGCCACTGATGCCAATAAATTCAATTTGGCTGTTCATTCCTTAATGAAACATCTTCCAGTCAGTGACAAGAAAACTAAAAAACTAAAAAGTGTTACTCAGAATGATAACCAAATGCAAAAACTCAAAACCTACATATAAGATGGATGGCCAGAATCCAGAGACCAATGTCACCCCACAGTACTAGACATGTGGAACCACCGGGATTAACTTACATACATTGAAGGTCTCATCTTCAATGGGGAGAAAACTGTAATCTCAAAACCGCCGAGGCCAGAAATGCTACAGAAAATTCACACTGGACATTTTGGCACAGAATAATGAATTCAACGTTCAAGAGAAATTTTTTTTCTAACCAGGAATGACAGAAGATATACACAACATGGTTTCTGTTTGTCCCACCTTTTCCACTTTCAAGCCATCTAACCCAAAAGAACCCCTCATGCCCCATTCAGTCCCCCCCAGACCATGGCAGAAAGTTGCCAATGACCTTTTCTCATGGAAAGGAAGAAATTACAGTTGGTTCTTTGAAGT
Organism: Babylonia areolata; assembly: GCF_041734735.1. NCBI lineage: Eukaryota > Metazoa > Mollusca > Gastropoda > Neogastropoda > Buccinidae > Babylonia > Babylonia areolata. The sequence goes on along the minus strand of NC_134893.1, from coordinate 62,430,148 downwards.
TGATGAACTGAACACAACAACATCTTCATCTGTCATAAGGAAACTGTCAGCACATTTCGCACACTATGGCATACCAGAAACCCTCATCAGCAACAATGGACCACAGTTGACATCTTCAGAGTTTGCTAACTTTGCATCAACTGGGATTTCTGCCATGTAACTTCCTCAATCAAATAGGCTTGCAGAAAAAATGGTGCAAACTGCAAAAAACATACTGAACAAGTCCAAAGCAGAAGGAAGTCAACCACTGCTTGCTCTCCTTGAATACAGTACAACACCCATTGACAATCTATCTTCCCCTGCTAAACTTCTGATGGGCCGCTAGCTTTACTCTGTCCTGCCAGCAACATAACACCAACTAAAACCAACAACGGTCGAATCTGAGAAAGTGATTGACATGCAGGAAAAACAGGAAATATTATGACCGCTTAACACGCCCATTACCAACACTAAAATCTGGTGACAAAAGTTTTTGTTCAGTTGTCAAAAGGTGAAAAACAAACCAAACAAAACAAAACACTGAGGTCCTACCACATTAGGACACCTGATGGCTGGACCTATAGAAGAAATCAACGTTTCCTGAGGCTGAACCAAACCCCACCAACCAATGTGACTCTCCTCGAACATTCGTGTTATACAACTTATGAACCACTATCTGTATACAAACCAGATCCAGAGCCAGATGAGGATCACGATGAAAGTGAAACCAACTCTTCACTACCAGGAAATGCGATGGCTTCATGCACCAACACCTTCAAAATGTGGCCGACCAGTGAAAAAACCCTCTCAAATTAGACTTGTAAAAACAATTCATTTCAAAAGAAAGGCAGAGGACTCTACGTGCCCACTCTGCCAAGGCAATCAAACAGTGGAACATGTCCTCAGCTCAAGCAAAGTGGCATTAAGCCAAGGAAGGTACACATGTGTAACAGTGTAGAACTTGACGACATCGATCGTGATTGTGCAATCTTTGATAATAGTGACTTCCCTTCATAATTAAGGAACTGGGTACTTTCCCTTGATTTGTTTACAAGCAACGGTTGGGACCAAGTCACCGGCAACCTGCCAAAGTTATTAGATAGTAACGCACACACTAAATAATCACCTGAACACATACACATTTTTAGAACATGGAGTGCTAAAAGAAATTGCACACACGGTGAGCACTGCCCAAGGAGCACCCACACCACCTGAAGTTCCAGTAGGGTTCCTCTCTGGTGAAGATAAAAAAGTCTGGCCAGGAACAGCTGTAACATCCAAAGCACAGAAATATGGGCTGCTGGATGGTGCTGAAGATTGGGAATGCACAGCTGACCTACCACAGGGGAAGAAACACCCAGAAATCATCAGCAAGAGTGGCATGAGACCTGACATCGTACTCCAAGGCAATAAAACAAGCGATTCTGATTGAACTCACTGTGCCATATGAAAGCAGAAAGGAGGAAGCCCACATCTACAAGACTGAGAAGTATGCTAGTCTAGCCAGCAGCCTGAGAGAATCTGGCTTCCAAGCAAAAGTCCTCACCACAGAGACTGGTGCAAGAGGGTTTGTGAGTGCATCTGCCTACAGCCTCAAGAAACAGTTGTCAATTTCTGGCAGAGAGAGGACAAGGGCTATCAAGGCAATGGCAGAAGCAGCAGAAAAGAGTTCCAGCTATATCTGGTCAAGGAGGAATGAAAGTAAACTTCATAAAGATTAAATTTCCCTATTCAAACTAGCTGTATGATTGCTCAGTGATTAAAACGTCTGCCAGAAAGGTGACTCAGTCCTGATGTGGCTACCCTCTGGAGGCGTGGGTTTGAACCCACTGAGGACCAGACTGGAAGAAAAAAAAAGGCGGCAATACAAGGGCATCCAGGAGTCATGACCTGGGTGTGGCCCAGCCCCCTTAGAGTGTAAGGAGTTATGGGCCGAAACACTTGACAGGGGGGTTTCTTCTCTAAAGACCTTGTATAGTCCAGCTCTCCCTAGTTTCTTATCACTTTGGTCCATATATTAAGAATAAGATCAGTTGCTGAACAAAACTGTATTCTACCACCTTGGTATGTGTGTTGGCATGTGTGTGCTGGGAAGATAAGCGATTTTTCCGTGCATTCAACGGACAATCCATCTTTGAGCCCTCTCAATAATTTACTAATAATTCAAACATTAAACAATAACGTGATGACAAATTATTAATCAAATTCACAGAAAAATCACTTATCTTTGTTCTGAAGCTTGCAGACTGTCTCTTCAACTGACCAGTGTGATCTTAACACCTGGTGGTTTCAGCTACACTACACAATTTCAAATACTGCCTACACAGCTCTCAGTCATGATGGGTCCGCTAAGCGTTGCATAACTACAACGGTCAACTTGCGCGTGGTTTCGCCCGGTGCTATACTGTTTCTGGGCCCTCTCTGTCATTCACTAATAATTCAATAATTAAACAATAACGCGATGACAAATTATCAGTCAATCACACGGAAAAATCACTTTGTCCACAAGAGAGCTGTGTAGGCCATGGTCCTTCTCTCTTTGCTCCCCCTTTCTCCCAGAATAGATTTCCATTCTGCAGACATAGGAGGACTGACTCTCGCAGCACATGCACATTTTTATCCTATATCTTATGGGTTTGCTAGGAATAAACTGCTGAAACCCAACACGTCCGCGCCATGGCATCATTGACTCGTCAATGGCTAAATTTTGTTGTGGACTGTAGATGGCTCCAAACCTGTCCTGCAGTTTCTGGATCAGTGGTCTAATTTTGAATAGCTTGTCATGGGCAGGATCCTCACGAGGTAAGTTTTTTGAGTTGTCATTGAGATGGAAAGCCATGAGGATTGCCTCAAATCGATTCCTACTCATACTTTTCCAAAAAATTGGCGTTTCAAGAAGGGGGTTTGTGCTCCAGTATGACTTGATGTCTGGTTTGTCCACAATCCCCATCAAAAATAACAGTCCCAGGAATATTTTCATGTCCTTGGTGCTGATTTCTTACCAGTCTGCCAAGAGGTTGTGGGGCTTGATGGCTTGTCCAAGAGCTGCCTTGTACTGGGTTGCATCGGAGATTAGAAAAGAGAGATAAACCACTCGCGGCAGGCCCCTTCTTACTGTCTATAACAGTGCTGAAGCCGTTTTGGGGCACACACGCAGTGCGGAAGGGTGGGGGTAAATCACCCTCTCCTTCCCCACCCGAAGGAAACTGGTCGGTTCTGACGGTTCAGCTGCAGTAAAGCGAAAGTTAAGTTATGCCTGGAATTTCCCACGTGTAGTAAGATTCGCTGTATACAATGAAAACTGATTCATTTTTGCTTGGTTTTTAGCACGTTTGCATCTGCTTGAATGTAGATAATATAAAAAGAAAATAAAGCAGCTCCCCCCACCACCAACTCCCCCCCCCCCCCCCCCCTCCCCCCCCCCCCCCCTCCCCAGCGCAATGTTGCACATGAGAGAGACAGTTGTAAATTATTGAACTGCGTTTTCGTGACGCTACTTTTTCTTCACACTTTCTGGTTTACATCACCATTTCTTCAACAACAAATATATATATATATATATATATATATATATATATATATATATAAACATAAAACACATATTCAGCTCTGTCTCTCTTCTAACATCTGTCTATACATACATACATACATACATACATACATACATGAATACATACATACATAATTTCATATAGATCTATCAGTATGTAAATCTAAATCTATCTATATGTACATAATCATATATATAATTCATATATATACGAACGCTTCATGTTGCCCGAGCAGACCGTTGTATTGTGCTCTTTCTCTCTCACTAAGTCTCTGTCTCTGTCTCTCTCTCTCGGGAGTTTTACATGGCTGTTAAAAGCATCTACGATTCTGTACTTGTATGTGTTCGTGACAAAGGTATTTATTCAGACTTTTTTCAGTGTCCAAGAGGGGTTAAACAAGGTTGTATGCTAAGCTCACAGCTGTTTTCCTTTTTCATCGGTGAATTGGCAGTGGAGTTATCAAAGAAGGGGAGACATGGAATACAAATGATACCTGGCGCAACAGATTTGCTCTTAATGCTATTTGCTGATGATGTTGTTCTCTTGTCTGACACACCCATAGGGTTACAAAATCAATTAAATGCCCTTAAGCAAGAAACAGACAGACTACAACAAACAAGTGAATCTCGATAAGACCAATATTATAGTTTTCCGCAATGGAGGTCATCTTTCGACTCGTGAAAAATGGTGCTGTGATGATAGGGAAATAAAAGTAACCAATACATATAAATATTTAGGAATGTTATTCACAACAAAATTGAGTTTGACATCTGCGTGGGATGAAGCAAACAGAAAAGGGAAAAAAGGTGTAATCCAAATTATAAAATCACTCAGGAGACTGCGTTCGACTGACGCTTTCCCTTAGTTTGGGCGGGGCAAAGGCAGCTCATGAATAATGAATGCGTCTCGCGGCGCAGGCTGCCTGGCTTCAGCAATTTCTGCAAGTGGTTTATCTCTCTTTTCTAATCTCCGGTTGCATACAGGTTTGTCTGCACCACCATCTCCTTCAGCAGGTCATCATCAACAAACAAGTTGAAGTAATCCCAAGGAGAGGCATCAGGACTGATATCTACCATGATACCAGGATTCCCTGTAACACACACATAAACATATTTTTTTATTCTGGAAAAAAAAAAGAAGAAAATGAGACTGGAATCTTTTTTCTTTTTCTTTTTTTTTTCTTCTCACACATCATATAATTTACCTTTATGTTCTCATAATTTGTTCACACCACATCTGAACTCCAACACAATCTGATCTTACTGCTGACAGAACAGATCTGCTGTAAAAAATGAATTATTGTAGGTAACAATCTGGGTACAGTAAAACCATTTTCAACTGACACACCCACCTCTAACACCAACACTCACACAAGCACACACTCACTCATACACAAGCTTAGGCTAACCTGTGAACTGTGGCGTATGAGGTGGGTCATCAGTCCCTTCTTCTGTCCATAGAAGGTTCGTCTGCTCCTTTTCTCGCTGACGTGCACCCCCTCTGGTCGTTCTTGGTCGACCTCTAGCACCACGCCCCCTCCAACTTTTCCACTGACACTCGCAGTCGATCGCGATGTTGACGGTTGTGGATCAGTGATCGGCTCAGTATGTTCTTCGCTCACTTCACTGTCATTTTCCGATGAATCGCTGGGCTGAAACTCGCCTGAACTATCATCAGACAGTTCTTCTTCCGATTCACTGTCTGAATCAAGAACAAGTTCGTTCTCGCAAACTTTGGGGGCAAAAGATCGTCGCTTCGACATTTTTCAACGCACTCGAAAACATTCTACCGACGTTTGTGCATACTAGAGTAATGTCCCTTGAAGGGGAATCCCCTCGCAACGAGCCAGGGCAGGTTATTCACACGGGAGAAGTGCAAAAACGAAAGTACTGTTCAGGAACGAGAGTCTCTCGTTTGCGGTCTGCTGTGACGTCACAGTGAAAACGAGAAACTCTCGTTTGTGGTAGGAAATGAGTTAAACAATAACGCGATGACAAATTATTAATCGCGTTATTGTTTAATTATTGAATTATTAGTGATTAATAATTTGTCATCACATTATTGTTTAATGTTTGAATTATTAGTAAATTATTGAGAGGGCTCGAAACTCCCCGAGCGAGCTCAGAAGGACCTGTATTTTTCTGCAAAATAAAATCTGCTACGTAACAATACCCAGATGCACCCTTCCACTAGCTAAGAGGAAACAACCTGACAAAACTCCCCAATCCCACTGCTTTCACACAGTACCAATGGGATGAATGGCTGTTGGGTTAAACAGTCATTAACTGTATGCAGTCTGGCCTTAGGGCAACACCAGGCTGATGGACTCCACACAGATGGACATCCATTGCCCTTCCCTGATAAGAGGCTCTGTCAGGGTGACCAAATTTTTTCCCTCACCACATAGAACACCCTTCTATGGATACTAACAAAACCCTGTCTCGTGTGCACCTCGGGGATCAGCTGCATAGCACGAGACATAAATTCAGATCCCCAAAACCCCAAAACAGGCGTGGCAAAAGAGGTGGGAAAAGATTGTGCTTAGGTAGCAGAATGACAAAAGCAGAGCGGCTGTCAAAGAAATTCTTTAGAATCGGCAGTTGGAATTGTTCCAGCACGAGAATGAGAATCTCAACAACTGAGAAATTGGCATATGATTTTGACATTTTATGTCTCCAAGAGACCAGGACAAGTGCAGACAGACCAATACATTTTGAGAATTTCACAGTCTTTCAAAGGAATGAAAGAAGAGGAATAGCAATCATACTGAACAAAAACCTAAAAAACAAAGTTTCCACCATAAATCTTGAGAAATGGCGTAGCAACTCATGTGAACTAGTGGGGGTGCGTCTCGAAAAACCTGACGGAATTCACAAAAGCATCATGCTCATCAATGCCTATGTTCACCCAGGAACCTGCACAACAAAAGAGGATTGGGCCTTTTTAGAGGAAATAGAGAACGAACTTGGAGACTCAGTCATTATCTGTGGAGACCTCAATGCAAGATCGAAGTTATGGGACCAGCGGAACACCAACCCACAAGGACTCACACTTGAAGGGATGACAGGGGAAATTCTTCTTAGCCCATTAACAACCACATCCCCAACTCGCCTTGGAACAAGACAAGGGGACAGTGACAGTGTGATCGACATCGCTCTAACATCTCCAAAATTCAGAGCAGAAATGAATGCAGAGACGCTTCCACACCAAGGCAGTGACCACCTCCCGGTAGTTTTCAGTCTACAGAAACTGTCAGATAAACGCTGTATGAAACCGCGTGATCCATTTCAGTATGAAACCAAAGAGACAACCGTCATCGAAAAATTAAGACGCAGAAGAAACAAAAGAACGGCACCAAACAGGATGCAAACTATTCAGCCCCCATGGTGGAATACCGACACAGAGAGAGCCTGGATAGAAAAACATGCGGCTGTCAAACTTTGGCAAAAAGAACAAAACCATCTCCGGACAAAGATATAGAAACAAAAATGAAAGAAAAAACTAAACAGTTTGAAATCATTGCTCAAGAGGCCAAAAATGACAAGTGGAAACAGTTTTGCGAGGCACTCAGTTACGACTCAACATTGACAGAGTTCTGGCAATTTTATCGTCGCATGCATGTTTGGTGCATATCTGTTATGCATGTGTGGGTGTATGTGTGAATGTGTGTCTTCATGTTTTACATTTATTTGCTTATTTATCATCATTGTTGTCTTATTTATTTATTATTATTATTTTATTATTATTATCATTACTACTACCCTTTTTTATATCATAATTATTATTTATTTATTTATTTATGTAAGCTTATCTATTATTTATTCACTTTTTTTTTTCTCAAGGCCTGACTAAGCGCGTTGGGTTACTCTGCTGGTCAGGCATCTGCTTGGCAGATGTGGTGTAGCGTATATGGATTTGTCCGAATGCAGTGACGCCTCCTTGAGCTACTGAAACTGAAACCGTGCTGGGAAGTGTGTGTTGGTGTATGTCAGTGTGGGTATGGCATATACATCTTTCGTGTACATTAATCTCATAAAAACATAGAATAAGGCAGACAGACAGAAACACATACAGAGAACATAATGTTTACTGAAAGAACTGATTCACTCACAGTATAGAGGAGATACTGCACATTTTGAGTCCCAACACAGGAAATGCATCGGGTCAGGTAGTCCAACACAGTATCGTGCCAGCCTTCCAGGTAGCCCCTCACACCTGTGTTCAGCTGGCTCAACTGGAAATATATCATTACATACATTTTTGTCATCATACAGCAAGGGAGTGCCTGCAGTCCTGTCACATTTAAAGCCTCATAATTGAAGTAGAAACTGAACAGGTGACACTGAAATAATCAGTCAAGCACAATGGCAACTGCTGGGCCAGCCTTGACATAATACTATTAAACATGCTATAATGCAACTGCCTGTTTAATAGTAACAGAAACAAATTTATTCGTTAATTTGGTAGTGTCAAGTACTCCACCTGTCCACCTGTATCAGTTAGTATAGGGAAAAATCACCATAAATGTCTAATCTGTACTGGGATTTTTAACTTTCATGATCTATAAAATATCAAACTAACAAAGTAATGCTCAAAATCATTTTGAACAGATTTCAGCTGCAAGCTGATATCATCATCATCATTATTATTATTATCATGAGCATTTAGGCCTAATCTTGAAAATAAGCCCTAGGCGTTTACAAATAGAACACATATGTAAATATCAAAAAGGAAAAATTGAACACAAGATACCAAACATCACTGAAAACTATTCATCCACCCCCACCCCCACCCCCCGCCCCCACCCCCCACACAATACACACGTGCACGCACACACACACAAGTCATAGCACACAATTGTAAATAGTACACAATCAAAAATACCACCAACTAATCCTGAAACTATCAAAACTCACTCACTCACAAATAGTCATTTTAGTTCATACTGGAAATGGATGAGCTGTTGAGAATTAATCTGGATGGGAAAAGGTGGGTCTTCAGACTGGATTTGAAAGATTGCAGCGAAGATGAGTGACGGAGAGGCTGAGGAAGCTGATTCCAAAGAAAGGGGGCTTGGTATTAAAAACTGCTTGGCCATACATTTTGATTCGAGCAGGGGGGATCCTAAGCATATGGGTGTCAGAAGAAGAGCAGAGTTGGCATGAGGGTATGTAAGGATGAATGACATCAGAAAGATAGTGTGGACCAGAAGCATCAATGGACTTGAAATAAAGACAGACGACTTTGTAAATAATTCTTCCTTGTACTGGGAGCCAGTGTAAAGTATGAAGGAGAGGAGAGACGTGATCAAATTTAGAGGAACGAAAGACAAGATGAGCAGCATAGTTCTGGACTTTCTGAAGCCTATCAATGAGGTAGCTGGGTGAACCAACAAGTAGGGAATTACAATAATCCAGGTGGGACAGCATAAAGACACAGAGGAGAGTTTTGGTTGCATCTTCAGTCAGGAGATGACGAATGGATGTAATTCTGTGAATTTCAAAGTAACATAGTTTGCATATATTTGTAACATGCTGCTGATATGAAAGAGACTGGCTGAGTATGACACCAAGATTGCGGATGGAAGAGGAAAGAGGAATGTCGGTGCCACTGAGGGAAACTGAGGAAGGAAGAGAGACTGAGAGGCAAAGTCTTTGTGGGGTGATAATCATGACTTCAGTTTTATCCTCATTTAATTTAAGCTTGTTTTCAGTCATCTATATCTTCAGATCAAGATGCAGGCCTGAATAGATACGGATATGGATGATTTATTCATCACGCCATAGCCCCTATGAAGGGGTACACAAACAACATTTGTTGTGTCACATTTGTTTGAATAAACATGAGAAAACCAAAATCACATAAACACAGATACATTTGCAAAACATATCACGGGGTTGCAATTTCTCTAAATTTAAACGCTTTGTGCAGGAAAATGGACAAATTCCATATATCATTTTGCCTTTTGGATGACATCAATAAGCACAACTTGAATGTACAAGGCTGTCGGAAATATCTAGCTGAATATATCTTTCTCTTAACCCTTTAAGAGCTGAGCAGCTCAAAACAAAATGCACTTCGTCTTCTTTCTCCTTCTGGCATAATGGGCAAATCAAATCATTAACATTAGATTTCCTGTATCTGTAACAATGTGCAGCCAAACTCGTCACACTCAAGTGTGGTTATTATTCTCAGATATTTGTCCATATTTAATGCCAAATAAAGTTTCATATCATGTAGTCCGCAAAAAGTTCTATACATACTAAATCTATTGCTGTTTTGAACATGCTCATTTCATGCTTGCCATCTACAATCAATTAAACGTTGTTGAAAAGTTTTAATGAAATCATTTATGCTACCCACACCTTGATTGAACCACACTTCGCCAAAACCATTTTCACACAAACAAATGCATACATCAGTTACCCAATTTTTCTTTCCTCTAGAATCCAAATCAAACAGCATTTTGTAAGTTTTCAACGGTATCCTGATTTCATCCATTTGTACTAATCTAAGCCAATATCGTATGCACTGAACAGCAAAATTTACAACTATTGGGTATCTATTAGTTTCACCATATACAAGGTCATTTGGGGTGCACACATCAAGACCCAAAAACTTCTCCAAAGCAAACAGATACACAGATTCACAATGAAATGCAGTATTGTTCAAACCCTTAAACTCTGAACCATACTGCACAACTGTCTGCACTTGAAAATCAAACATTTTCAGAAACAATTTCATGGAAGTGTTATTTAATAAAGACAGTCTTTTCATGATACATAACAACGCATTAAACGTAGTAAAAAATATCTCTAAATACTGGTACACATTTACCACAGGCATTGTAACACTATTATAAAGCCATTTTTCCCTCACACCTAAAAATCCACCCTTTCGAAATAAAATAATATCACTTTTTTTTCCATATTAACCTTCAACTGAAGAGATGTGGCAGTTTGATGTAAGATATTTAACTGATTCTGCAGACCAACAACGGTCTCGGATAATAAAATAACATCATCAGCCAGCAAAAGAATAAACAGTTCAAATGCATCATAAGAAATAGTGGCACTGTGTCTTCCATGATTAAGTATTTCTATCACCAAATCATAAATGATAAAAAGAGAAAATAATATTGGACTGCACGCATCACCTTGCTTTACTCCTGTTGTACATTTGATGTAATCTGTTAAGGAAGCACCACATCTAACTCTACATTTTACATTATCATACATACTCTGAATATTCCTGTATACCATTTCTTAACAAAACAGGCCAAAGTAAATTCTTGTTTACAGAATCAAAAGCCTTTTCAAAGTTGATGAAGGCCACAAAAAATTTACTGTTATAAGAAAACTGTTTTTGTACCAATGTTAACAGAGCAAACATGTGATCTATTGTTGAATAACCCTTTTTAAAACCGGCTTGGTATTTACCTGTAATGTTATTTTCCTGAACCAATTCCTGTAGTCTGCAGTTCATAATAACATTAAACAATTTATTCCTTATATTACTCAGGGATATACCTCTATAATCCTATGTTCACACTAGGCTGTAACCACGATCTAACCAAATGGTTACATTGAGGGATGTAACTACCATGAGACAAACTCTAGATTTTTCATACAGCATGTGTGAACGGAAAGCGTCTAACCACTGTCTAACTATTAGGCTCCGCCCCTTTTCCCGTGCGTTTTTTGACTGAGAGCAGCAGTTCTCGCTGGCTGGCTGGGTTTTGTTTTGCGCTGAAGTTAGACTGGTGGCATCTAACTACCGTTGTAACTTCGTTCTAACTTGAACAAGTTACAAGCCAAGTTACAGGGGTGCTGTGGCTGAGGCGTCATGTACAGATTGGGGTATACTTTTGTTTTCTGTGGTTCCCGTGGGTTTCCATGAGGTGGGGGGTCTTGAGGTTGTGCATCTCCACCAGCCTTCTGTGACCTGCTGCAACCTGTTGGAACTTGGGTCTTGTAACTCCCTTTGAAAGTATAAAACCCCCTTGTTTCAGGGGGGTCTCTTCATTCCATCTTGACCTGTCATCATGAACGTCGCTGTACCGGTATTCTTGGCTCGATTTCACCGAGACCTGCATCACCACCACAATCATCATGTCGTTAGAGAGGAGGGACGGTGTAGGAGACGTCCAGCCTGGAGGCGTCTCTGGGTTCGCAACTGGCTCACTGAGGACAGAAGGAGGGAGTTGGGCCACTACTACACCCTGCTGGACCTCAACATGGCCAACGTTGAAGAGAGGATGTTCAGGAACTACACCAGACTGACCCCAGGAGTCTTCCTCGAGGTCCTGGACCTGATTCGTCCCGCCATCAGCAAAGAAGACACTCGAATGCGAAAAGCCATTGAACCTGGCCTGAAGCTGGCTGTGACACTGAGGTACCTGGCCACTTGGGACAACTACAGGTCCTTGTGCTACGCCTTCAGGATTGGGGTATCTACCATCAGCACCTTCCTACCTGCGGTGTGCAGGGCCATCACGGAGGCCTTCAATGCTGAAGTGTTCCCAGAGGAGTGGACTGAAGACCACTGGAAGACCATCGCCGACAAGTTCTACACCCGCTGGAACATGCCCCACACCATGGGGGCATTGGACGGGAAGCATGTTGCGATCAAGAAGCCACGCAACAGTGGGAGTCTGTATCACAACTACAAGGGCTACTTTTCCATCCCCATGCTTGCCCTGGTGGATGCAGACTACAAGTTCCTGTGGGTGGAGTTTGGGGGATTAGGCCACATGTCCGATGCCCAAATCTTCCTGGAAACCGACCTGTGACAGGACCTTGAGGACGGCACCATCAACCGGCCAGCTCCATGCCCTCTCACTGACGACCCTGAGGACACTACAGATGTGCCCTACTACATCGTCAGTGATGATGCCTTCGCACTCAAAGACTACTGTATGAAACCCTACTCCAGGCAAAGCATGGCACCCAAGGAGCTCATCTTCAACTACAGGCTGTCACGAGCAAGAAGGGTGGTGGAGAACGCCTTTGGTCTGCTGGCACAACGGTTCCGATTGATGCTCAGCACCTGCCAGCTGACACCTGAAAACGCCAGAGCAGTCATGAAGTGTTGCACCACACTCCACAACCTGCTGCTGGGCCGACTTCCCCCACCTCAAGATGCAGTGGACAGGGAGGATGCCCACATGAATGTGCTGCCTGGTGCCTGGAGAGAACACGTCATCTGGACTGAGCAACCGCAGCCACGAGCAGGACGAGCCAACACCGATGGGAAGAAAGTCAGGGAAACGCTGGCTGACTTCTTCGGGAGTCCTGCAGGGATTGTCCCATGGCAGTGGGACAAGGCCAGTGTCCACCAACCACCTGGTGCTGCCAACCCCAACCGCAACCCTGCTGCTGCTGCTTCACCCCAAGCTGAGTCTGCACCGCCGTCTCCAGCTCCCTCCTCTCCACAGTGATATGGCCATGAGTACAACTTCAGATCATTGGCCCTATTCAGGGCCTAAAAAAATTTCAAAGAGATTTATTTCCTGGGTTGTTGCATTAATCCACTTTATCCAAATGACATATTGATAGAGTGAGAGAGAGAGAGAGAGAGAGAGAGAGTCCAATAGACAGACACACAAACAGACACACAGACACGCAGACAGACATACACATAAACATACACAGAGAAAGATGGGGATACAGACACAAACGGACGTACACACAGAAGAGGGTGAGACAGACAGACAGACAGACACACATACACACAGAAAGACAGCGTTGTGTTATATGACTATGGTATAACCAAATGTATATACAAGGGCACAAACTGTGGCCAAAAATTAAATACCGGTTGTTTCTCACTGATAAGTTTATCTTGAGGTATTGAAATGTATTTTTTTCTGTCTCTGTGTTTGTGATATCTCTTTTGTGGCTATCCAAACACACACACACACACACACACACACACACACAAAACACATAAAATAAACACCTTTTCCTGGAATTTCAACCCCCCATCTTCACCACCCCTCCCCCCCAAAAAAAACATAGGTCAATTGTATCATTTTTTTTACTCTGTTTCATTTTATTCCAATAAACAAACAGACAAACAAACATGAAGTGTGGATATTTTTAGGATTGACCTTCTGGGTCTGGGGATGAGACCAGTGTTAGGTTGTGTGCATGTGTGGGGTAGGGCAATGCAACCAAGCTAAGTCTCCCGGGAACAATTGTGGCCCTTAAAAGGCCGATGCACCTAGGAATGCGTCTACAGGTCCAAGAAGTCGATGCCCACATCCTGTACTGTCAGCGGAAACATGTTGGAAGGTGCGGGCTGCCTTGGGACCTTAATCAGTGTGGCGGACTTCCTGGGTGACGACCGTCGTTGTTGTGCTGCAGTCATCAACTGACTGTCCAGACTTCCTGCCAGGAACGCCTCCAGACTCTCAGGTGGTGCTGGCATCGTCAATGGCCCTTGCTGGTCCATGGCTGGAGGAGGAGCTGTCGAGTAGGCACTAAGTCCACCTCTGGATCCACCAGCAGCGGGTTGGAACCACATTGCAGGCGATGGGTCTGCACGAACGGTGGTGGCAATGGGGTCAGGCTTCCGGCCATTCCTCCTCACATGTTTCATCACCACATTCCACACCTCCTCCTGCAGGTCCATCATCTGGGCTGGGGTGAAGTGGTCAACCTGCCAGTGCAGAGTGGTCCAGAACTGCAACTCCGGTTTGGCCAAGTGCTGCATCATGGAGTCCAGCTGGGAGCACAAGTGGCCGCAACAGGTCGCGGCTGCTGAGTCCCCACTGGCCTTCGTTGTTGAAGGGCCCACACGGCGACGTCTGGAAGCGGAGACTGGAGTGGAGGCTGAGGGGCGTGCACCGTGGATGCTAGCATGTCCAGGCACCATCCAACTTGGAGCAGACTGGTCATGGTCGAATTCAGCCTCAGACTCAGTGAGCTCCACAGGCTCAGCAGTTGGCTTCCTCTTCTTGGGGCCCAGGGTGTCAGATGAAATCTGACTGATGTAGGGCACCACGAATTGCATGTGCGTCCACACATACTCCTGGGCCCGCGGAAGATGAACATCTGCTGATCCACTCTTCGTCTTGGCCTTCTTCGCCCGTCCCAGCAGGGCCCGCATGCAACGGTACCAACTCATGAGGACTGCGACGGGCACTCCCAACTGGTCAGCGAACTCCTTCCATTCCCTGTTCCGCTTGGCTGCATCTTTATAATCGGAGTGACTCCGATTATAAAGGTAGGGCCTCTCCCGCAAAAAATCTATGGCCTCCTGCTTCTGGTCCTCAGTCAGGTGTCCCTCCACTGCCTTCTTGCCTCTCTTGCCCTTCCCCTTGCCTTTGCCCTTGCCAGCACCGGCGGTAGTCTCACAGGCAGGTGGGGTGGATGGGGGCTCCTGCAGTCGCTCATCCTGCTCACATGCAGCCAGGGACAGGTCAGAAGCAGCAACATCAGAGTCAGAAGACGACACGTCGAAAAATCAGTCTCGTGTGTCGTGGATTCGTGTAGACGCAGCAAGAAGAACGAAAAAAATGACAGTCAGCCAGCTTAAATACATTCACACTGTAACTGATCAAGTTACAACACGCGTCGATGTAACTCACTATAACTGACCCCAACCATGCAAAGAAGGTTGCAATCACTTGCAGTCGGTTAGATGTGTCGGGCCAGACAATTTGCATACCGCACACAGCGTGCGTGCAAGGCATGCTATTTTGTTTTGACGTCGGAGTTTTTTTCAAACTTGGCTCCGCCTCTATTTTCTGCTCTAACTCACTGGAACCGACGGGGACTAGTGTGAATGCCTTTGTAACCGTTTATAACTTGATCGGGCGATGTAACCTCGAAAAATTTTTATCTCCCGAGTCATATTTTTGGGGGCCATCTAACCACCTATCTAACCAAAAATCGGGTCTTCCCGAAAAATCGTCTAACCGATGGGAACCCACTGCAACCAAAAATTTGTGGTTCCAGTGAGTTAGAGAGCGATGTAACCATTTGGTTAGATCGTGGTTACAGCCTAGTGTGAACGTAGCATAATTATTGGGATCTTTGACATCACCCTTTTTATACAATGGCAAAATAATAGACTCTGTCCAGGTTTCGGGAAAAATACCTTTATCAAACAGAACATTAAACAACTTAACGAAAAACTGAATAACTTGCTCATTTGAGTTTTTATACAGTTCACCAATAATACCATCAGGGCCAGGGGCTTTACAGTTTTTTAACTTTGTAAAAGCCAATAGGACCTCTTCTTTAGATATTGGATAGTTCATAATGACAGTCACCTTCAGTGAGTTGTAAATCGTCATCAAAATATTTACTACTTGACTCTTTGTCCAACAAAAACTTAAAATGCCTAAACCAAGTATCAATATCAATGTTATTCATTGGCTGTTTCCTCTTAAAGGGCGCTTCATGAACATTATTCTAAATTTCTTTTTGATTATTAATAGAAGTTACAAGTTTATCTAAAATCATGTCACTGAATTGTTTTTCTTTCCTAAGAAGTAACTTTTTGTACTCACGTCTAACTTTTCTGTATTCATGCTGAACTGTCACATCTGATGAGCAGTTGGCTCTTCTAAGTTGTCTTCTAACGTTTCTTTTACTGATCAGACATTCTTCATCAAACCAGTCATTTGATTTATTCCGTTTGTTTAACGATACACGCTTTTTCATACACTCAGCACACTCTCTCATGCAGTCATTAAACATACCAAGTGCATTGTTTACATCCGCATCAATCAAATTCATGGCAACATTAATTCTGGCACTATTTGTATCAGTGTGTAAAGTATCAATGAAAATGTCTGCATTTACACTGTCCCATACAAACTTTTCTACCACCTGTTCCCTTTTTGTTTTACTCTTGCAATATAAGTTATCATTTTGGAATTCAATAAGACTGCGACAGGCATATGATCAGAATCAATCTGTTCACCAATACTTAATTTACATGAATCAAACACTGTGGCAAAAAGTTCTTCAGAAAAAATAAAACAGTCATTCACACTACTACCGAAGTCCAATATGTATGTGTAGCAACCTTCAAGATTACTATTACACACGCCGTTTAGAATACTTAAGTCTAGAGTAGTGCGCATATTTAACATTTTCCCATAATTATTCAAAGTACTATCATGTGAACTGTGAAATGAACTCAGTGATTGGCTTTTATACTGTGTATCTTGATTAGAATGTTGAGAAAAATCATGAGCTATGTTTGACATTCTACTATTTAAGTCGCCACATAATATAGCATCATTGCTCAATAACAGTCGATGAGACATTCTTTGAGTAAACGAATACCACTGTCAATATCAAAATAAGAATAAAAGGGAGACCCTTCTGGAGGGACATATGCACACACATAAAGTACATCTTTCAATGTTCCAAACAACTGTTTGTCAAAAAGAAATACACAAAAATTAGTATAGTTTACGTCAATAACCTTCACAAAAGAAGTAAGTTCGTTTCTAATAAGACAAAACAAACCACTGGAATGTCTTCCATGGTCTGAAAGTTTAATTAAAGGTTTACAAAAAACATTATAATCAGCAAATAGGGTTGTGTCACAATATTCAACAAATGTTTCAACAAGGCATACTAAGTCAAAACTATACAAGCAGGAGAGAAAATCTTAGTCTTCAATTTCTGAAAGCAATCCATTGATGTTCCATAACAAAAAAAGAAAAGGGTCGTTTCTTCACAACTGAATCCAGACTATTTACACACAATCCACCTCCACACTGCTTAACACACTGCCATCCACACTTTCATTTGTGTTTGACACAGATGTGTCGTCATGCCCCTGACGATGTTCAGCAAATTTACCTTGCACATGCTCAGCATGCACTGACAACTCAGTTTGACAGGCCTGAAAAGAGGCTGCACATGCACGTTTGACAGTGACAGGATGAGATTTTACCGGTGAGGCCTGAATAGAGTCAATGAGAGAGGGGAGGAGAGATACAGCTGGTCGTCATCAGAAAAGCTATGCTGGGACAACAAATGATGATTCAGAATGGTGGAAATTGGCTGAGTATAGAGAACAGAATGGGCACAGAGCCTTGTAGCACACCAAACTGTATGGCGGAAGGGGAGGATGAAAGACAGCAAACAGAAACAACATTGGACCGGTCAGACAGATAAGAGTGGAACCATGAGAGACAAGATCGCAGATTCCAAAAGTGTGATTCAGATGGTTGAAAAGAATCTGATGATCAACAGTATCAAAGGCGGCTGAAAGATCAAGGAGGGAGAGAATAGAGATTTTGTTGATGTCAAGAGAAGTTAATAAATCATTCACAATTTTGAGAAGGGCTGTCTCAGTTAAGTTATTGGTGCTGAGGTGGTCATGAAGCTGAGCAAGGACAACTTTTTCAGTGACTTTTGAGAAAAAGGGAAGATTAGAAACTTGTCTGTAATTCTTTATTGAGTCTGGATCGAGACTGGGCTTTTTGAGCAGTGGCCATAAGATAGCAGACTTAAACGCAATGGGATTAGAGCCAGAAGAGAGTTATTATTTTTTTTTTTTTTTTATTGTTTTAATAGTAGTGAAGAACATTACTGAAAAACAGGCTGGATTTCGTAATAGCAGAAGTTCCATCAAACACCCTCAGTGAAAAACATCTTTAACACCACTGGGAGTTCTATTCTTCATAGACTTCAAAAAGATGTTTGACAGAATCTGGTGGGAGGAACTATGTGCCATTATGAAAAGATTTAACATCAGGCAAAAGCTTCAACATCATCCAACAACTATTCTCCAAAGGTACCTGTGTGGTATTCACACAGGGTGCTACTGGAGAGTGGTTCTATAATTCAGTTGGGGTTTATCAGAGCTGCCTTCTATCTACTACACTCATAACACTGTTCATCATCATCCGCAACACAAAATTACTGACACACTTGAAGATCATGTCAGCACAGTCACTGCTATATGAGAAACCAAAACGACCCTTTGCTTCACAAATGACAATGGTGGCCTGGTAGGCAGTCACAGTCCCTAAGAGTTTACAGTCAGTTATTTCAGGCCCTATGAGGACAGGAGGCTTTGCCCTATCAGATGCCTCAAGTACTCATCGGATCAGTGTAGAAGCACACTTCATGGAGGTGATTACTCTTTCTCAAAAAACAAGATTGCGACAAGCAAAATCTCAAAATGGGTTAACCAGATGGTACTGAGACTGTAAAGCCCATGGTGAGCTTAACATTTCTCTAGAACAAGTACACACAAGCATGCAAAAGCATAAGCGCACACACACACACACACACACACACACACACACAGAATCTTTAAAAACAGTGCAGGGGGGGGGGGGGGATGCAGAGAACGGAGTTGAAGGAGCCCAATCAGAGAGAGAAAAAGGAAAAAGAATAAGGCACAGACAGTGTAAAGACCATCAGAGAACAGAACAGGCAATCAGCACCAAAGAAATGGTAATACATGCATATGACAATGAAACTGCACACAATAACACATTCTATATACTAATCAATCCATCAATCTCACAGTGTACAGAAATTTGCCGTCATGCTCGATACATGAAAAAGAAAAAAGTAAGAACCTATTTCAAGAAATTAATAAATGGTGACTGCCAGACCTATTTCTATTTCAAGAAACAATATTTTCAAAGAATGATAAAAAAAACATCCATCATATGAATAAGCTGCTTTCAAAGCCCATGTGAAAAATCACTCACATGATCCATCTCAATTACTTTCACTTCATCACTGTTTAGTATTGTATTGTATTGTATTTCTCTTTTTGTCTCAACAGATTTCTCTGTGTGAAATTTGGGCTGCTCTCCCCATGGAGAGTGCGTCGCTACACTACAGCACCACCCATTTTTTTTTGCTTTTTTTTCCTGAGTGTAGTTTTATTTGTTTATCCTATCTAAGTGGATTTTTCTACAGAATTTTGCCAGGAACAACCCTTTTGTTCCCATGGGTTCTTTTACGTGCGCTAAGTGCATACTGCACACAGGACCTCTGTTTATCGTCTCATCCAAATGACTAGCATCCAGACCACCACTCAAGGTCTAGGGGAGGGGTGAACTGAGCCGTGATTCAAACCAGTTTGCTCAGATTCTCTCGCTTCCTCGGTGGATGCGTTACCTCTAGGCCATCACTCCACATGTCACTGGTCTTACTTCCATTTTCTAACTACAATTATTTCAAAGTAGCTCTCTTTACACCTGATGCAATGTCTCAAAATGCAAATATACAAACATATTCTCTCTCTCTCTCTCCCTTTCTCTCTTTATCACACACACACATACATGTATGCACACAAATGCAAACATGCATGCATGTGCGCACACGCACACACACACGTGCGCACATGTGTGTGCATGCATATATGCGTCCATGCATGTGTTCATTTGTTCTTTTGGGAGAGCATGATATTTAGAATAAGTGAACACATACATGCACACAAATAAAAAGCTTCAAGAATTGCTCATATACCTTCCTGAAATTTTAACCCTTGCCATGCATAACACTTGTACACCATGTCCTGTTTTGTGGTACAAAAATACTCATCCTGCATGGCAGTAATACTACGTCCAAACAGACCACTACTTTTCAAAAAGCCAGTCCCGCTTCCCATCCTTCTAAGGCTGGAACAGACACCAAGTGGCAAAAGTGTATGGAAAATGTATCTTTGACAACCTATAATTTTTCACAGAATTTACTTTTTTCTGAAGATACATATTCTAAAATTATTCCACACATTTCCTGTAAGGTTCTTAAGGATGACCTAGATTTTCATGCTTATGTTATGAGCTTCAGAAGACAAGTCTGGGTCTTTTTATAACCCACTATGCATGGGCGGGTTTAAATTTTTGTGTTGACATGGTAATCTGCTCCTTCTTCATCACCACAACCATACATGTTGAATGCTCAACGTTAAAAACAATCCCTCACCACCCTACCACTGTATATACACATGGCCACACTCACACTGTATACATAAAACACATCTGACATGTACACACATTCATACATGTATGCATGTGTAAATTAAACACACAGTCAACACATTCAAAAGTTTCAAAGACATATAGACCTTCAGGTGACCTTAACCCCCCCTTGCCCTGGCAGGATGGCAGGGAATTTTTCATTATGATTTCTCGAAAGTTTGATCAATTTGCCAACCAAATATACCTGTCTGCCAAAAATGAATTACAGTATAAATATACCAGGGTATGGTTAAAAAAGGTACTGTTTTTGTATTGTCATGGAAGTGTACGGTCAACAAAAATGCTATGATGTTATTAGTGAATGTCCTATTTGACTAAGATTAGGTTTGTAGAGCTATATATCATAACAGTCAGGCTTCGACTTTCAAGAATGACCTGCTAAAATGTACCGAGCATTACAGGCATTCTATAACTGACCCAAACTCCACAATTTTAAATATCGCATCGCTGCGATTTACAGCATTTTATTTGGTAAACAAAATATCATCATTAATGTTTTTTCTGTCCATACACCGCACGTACACCAGCAGAGGGATTTTCACAATATCTGCTTTATAGTTTGATAGTTTCTGTCCACAATTAGCTTGTCACATAATGTCAGTTTCAGTTTAAGAATCCAATGTTAAAAAAAGGAACCCCATCATCTCCCTTCTCTGGCAGTTGTGAAAGGTGTGGCCAACACAAATAGCAGACAGTTTAGAGATCATTACAAAACTAATCATTCCTTTCGAATTACATAAAATATCACTGAGTTGTTCATGTGCACTACCAGACTGTGCTGTCTTTCATTTCTTGCCACAAGAACCTCTTTCTTGTACTTCACATATATCAATGGTACACTTTTGTAGTTTTTTGTTGTTGTTTGTTTGTTTTTTGTTGTGGTTTTTTTTTTTTTCATTTTGGGGGACTTTAAGATGCCCATTTGTGCCCTCGAAGAGTTCGTTTGCACTTGGCGAGTCTTTGAGAAACTATCACAGATGAAGTATTCCCAGAGCTTCCACCAATGAGGTGGACTGATGGCATGGTCGTCATGTTTCCCAGCCACAAAGGCTTCAGTGGAGCCCTTGGTACAGATGCCCAACTGAACGATGATGTCTCTAAAGCCTGTTGCTCTCATGAGTTTTCCCAGAGTACCAAGAGAACAAGTGAAGTGAAACGCACAAAGACATACTGCATTCTTCTGGGATTGTTCCTTTTGCCAAATGGCCATCAGTGCTTTCTTTGCAACTGAAAAGTCAAATGTCACAAAGGCATACTCCTGACCCGGTTGTCTTCCTGTGTTCAGTGACACCTGCAGAACGTGTTGCAATGTTATATTGTCAGTGACAGGATGAAGAACAGGTTGCACATGTCAACTGTTGACTGCTCCTGCACCTTGGCCAGATTCGTTCCAGTGCGTGACACCCAGCCTGTAATGAGCTGCTCACTGAAGACATGTGTCTGGTCAGAATCTGCATAAATCTGGACATAGTTGCGCCAACTGTAGTGAGCTGAATGGGGACATGAGTGTCAACTATTTTGAGTATGAGCTCTACCTTATCCTTTGTGAAACATGGCTGGAGCTCTGGGAACTAATACTGAAGGCTCATTGGGTGTTTCAATGAATATGCGTCACTGAGTACCGGTGTCTGGGCTTGGTTTTCAGAGTTGCTTGCTACGTTTTGATTAGTCATTAACGAATTTTAGAGCCGAAGCATCTGCGCTTCTAGCTGCAGCCCAACTCCTCAACCAGACAGACAGTTTGCCAGACCACCACTGTCTTCCTCACCAATTGCCGAGCTGTCCCACAAATCCCTCAGACCAGAGTGGGGGACAAAACCTTGCGGGGCATCCAGTCTGAGATGCAGGCCCTAAGTGTCAGAACCACAACAGTTATACAGTGGATCCCCTCTCACTGCAGAATTGCAGGAAATGAAGAGGCAGAAAAGCTCTCCATAGCAGGAAGCAGGCTCACCCAATCTGCCCACCCCCTTAGCTTTGGGGAGGCAAAGACCATCCTGTGCAGCCACTTCAGAAACAGCTGTCGAAAATGGCTACATCTGGGAGCAGAGGAGGACAGAATCCATCAACTGGGTCGAGCTCAGCAAGTCATCATCCTCAGACTGTACACTGGCCACTGCCAGCTCTTCTCCCATCTCTACAAACTGAAAATTTCCCACACAGACCAATGTCCGTGTGACACCGCTCTTCAAACTCCAGCTCATGTCCTGCAAGACTGCACTCTACACAAACAGCTGAGGCGCCAGATCTGGCCCAGTCCCGCAGTGCTCAAGGACAAGTTGTGGGTAAAGGCTACAAGGCTCCAGTGGACTGTGGACTCCATAACCTACTCTGGACTGACCGTTTGAGCATGGCCTGTGGATGCTGAGGAAGAAAAAGAAAAAGAAGATTGGTCATTCCATATATTGAATGTCTTTGCCTGGTCCTAATCCTGACTCCTGTAACTTTTTTTTCTTTTTCTCAAGGTCTGACTAAGCGCGTTGGGTTACGCTGCTGGTCAGGCATCTGCTTGGCAGATGTGGTGTAGCGTATATGGATTTGTCCGAACGCAGTGACGCCTCCTTGAGCTACTGAAACTGAAACTGTAAATCACTGTTGTCTCTGCAGGAGTGAGGAATCACGCTCTAGGGAGAGATGGTTTCTGGCAGCAAGCTGTCACTTTGAAGACCATTGTAGCAGACGGCAGTTTCATGTTTAAGGGCACAACTATGAGACATGCAATGCCCAAAGTGAATCAAAATATGTATGCTGACAAGTTTAGCACTTCCTGTTAGATGGCAGATTGCAGTGCCTAGAGCGATGTGCTTTGGCATTTCCACTTTCTGCTTGTGAAAGCATAGCACGTGTCTTGCGAAACTGGCAGATATTCTGTATTTCTTTTGAGGGGCATTTTTCTTTCCAGTTATAACACATTCCATAACATCATTTGCAGAACCAGGAGCCTTTAGATATTCAGTCAAAAAAGATGCCATTGCTGGGGGGCTTTCACTCACTTGAGCTTCTCTGTAACTGAATGTGACAGCTGAGAATGAGGGCTGCTTCTTCGAACCTTCTATCCTCTGAAGCAGAAGCAACAAAAGCATGTGTAATGGTTCAGCCTGTATGTGTCTGATGAGTACAGTAACTTACTCCACTGGTTTGGAGCTGCAAAACCTATTCTGCACCCAAAATGTTCAGTCCTGTGGTTTGGATTCTGAAACAGTGGGTGTTTCTCTTGCATGCATGATAAGTCTCAAAGCACTGATACATGCTCTGCATCATCTTCGCCAATGATGCTCTTTTCCATTTACTCGCAAACACGGTTAAAAGCGTCCCAGTGGGCTTCATTTTGTAAATAGTTTGTCTCTTATTCCATGTCTATCCACAGGCCTCAGAATGAAGTCCCTTCCAAAAGATTCTGTGGTTGTGTACTTATCGTGCCACAAGACCTGTCACAATTCCCTCTGTTAGAGAAGCTGCCTCTCTGATCTAGTCTTCAGCAATTTTGCCACACTTTTCCCCATTTGTGAGCTCTGGACTTTAGAAACTGGGTTCCATTTCCTCACTTTGTCACACATGATGCAGCAATGTCTTGGGGAAAAAAAGCTTTCAGTGCAAGTTGTCTTTTTTCCTGGGAGCTGAATTTCTGGTTGTGGTATCCTACTTATCTTAGGCTTTCTGTCCTTACGTCAATGTTCACTGTTTGCATTTAAGAACATGTCTGGCATTTTTAATACATACAATGCATCATCCAGTCTCTTTGCAAACTTTGTGTAACCTTCAAACTTTGTACAGGTTTTACGAACACATCAAATTTAATATTTCTCAGTATTAGCCCGCTTCATTTACATTGTGGCCCTTGCGGTTGGCTGGGGCATAAACCATGTAATTTGGACTGATTAAATGCAATACTGCATATTATAACACGAATCTATTATAATATTGTGCCCAATTATGCCAGCAGTTACCTCACACTGATAAAGAAATCATTATTCCAGTAATCAGGTCGCTAGTGTTTGAGCATTTTCAGTACCACGGAAGCATTTGATCACATGACAAGCTATTACAGTACTAATCCAATTTTAATTTCATTCACAGAATAGCTCATTCTAATTCCTTTCTATAGGCATAAATTAATAAACTGTGGGATGAAATATGTGGATATAGTGCCGTTTCAAGCCGTTTTATACTGTTTGTCTTGAACAAAATCTATGAACACCTAGACAAATCAAATACCTGTGTCCGCTTGATGTTCTTTGATTTTTCTAGTGCTTTTAATACAATTCAACCTCACCTCTTAGCAAAAAAGCTGATGCACATGGGACTCGCTTTTCCGACGATTTTATGGGTTTTAGACTATCTTACTAAAAGGCCTCAGTTTGTAAAATTAAATGATTTTATGTCTACTGTCTCTTTCACAAACACAGGTGCACCACAAGGTACAGTCCTCTCGCCTTTTCTTTTTACCTTGTATACGGCTGAATGCAGAAGTCTGACCAATTCGTGTCCCCTCGTTAAGTTTGCAGATGACTCCGCACTGACAGGACTTATTACTGATGACGATGACACTGACTACCGAAGAGAAATTGACAGGTTTGTGAACTGGTGTGAAGAAAATTTCCTTGAGCTGAATGTTGGCAAAACCAAAGAGCTTGTAATCGACTTCAGAAAAAAGAAATCAACTTTAAGTAAAATCATCACAAAAAATGAAGTGGTCGAACAAGTAGACTCATACAAATATCTCGGTGTGATAATCGACAATAAGCTGTCTTGGAATGAAAACTCAACTGCACTCATTAAAAAGAGCAACAGTCGCATGTACTGTCTTAGAAAAATGAAATCTTTTAATATATGCAAGCAGATGCTCCAAATGTTTTACACATCTGTTGTCTGTAGTGTTTTAACATACGGAGCCGTGTGCTGGGGGGGAAACCTGACCAAACATGACAAAGACAGGTTGGAAAAAGTCATTAGGAAAGCGGGTGGGGTGGTGGGTATAAGACAAGACACCTTTAGCGACATGCACAATAGAAAACTGACTGACAGACTAATAACAATTTTGACCGACGTAAGACACCCACTACATGATGACATTAATAGCAGAAGGTCAGACATAAGTGGTAGGTTTAGAGCTCCACGCGCAAGAACATCTCGATACATTAATTCATTTATTCCTACAGCCATTCGCGCACACAATCAAAACATCCAATACACTAAGTGAACCCTCCCACCCCCCAAGCCCCCTCGCCACAGCAACACCTGAACTTCACCAGCAGATGAGTGTATGGGAGCAGACATTATGCGTGCATGTGTGACTGAGCGGGTGAGCACGGGCAAGCAAGCATTTGTGTGTGTGTGTGATCGGAAGTGATTTTTAAATATTTTCTTATTTTACTTGGATTTCATGTATCTTAATGTTAATGTTCTAGTCTTACTGGCGTGACATATGTTATGTGCATGCATACGTTGTTTGTGTGTGTGTGAGTGTGTGTGTGTGTGTGTGTGTGTGTGTGTGTGTGTGTGTGTGTGTGTGTGTGTGTGTGTGTGTGTGTGCATTTTACTTATATATACGATTTATTCCCTTGATGTTTTTATTTATGTATTGTTGTACAATACCTTATGGTCTTAACGTGTGTGTGTGTGTGTGTGTGTGTGTGTGTGTGTGTGTGTATGTGTGTGTGGGTGTGTGTGCGTGCGTGCGCGCATGTCATTTTTAGTAATCTTATACCCTTTTTTTTTGTTGGATGTTTTCATTTGTTAATATTGTTGTGCAATACCCTATTGTCTTAACATGAGTATGTGTGTGTGTGGAGTGGGGGGGTTAGTATATCGTCAGCTATTGGGAATTCTTATTTGACTAGTTTTAATCTCTTCTTATGTTGCGCATGATTTTATGCCAGTGTTTACAATGAGCCTGTGATTGCACAACTTAATTTCCATGTGGATTAATAAAGTGTTTTTGATTTGATTTGATTTGATTTGATAAAAGTTATTTATTTATAGGGCCCAAAGAAGGAAAAATATCCTATATTTACCCTTCCCCTGCATTAATACCGTCATTTAAACTTGGCAGACAGGTAAATTATGATTTATGACATAAAAACACACAAGAAAATCACTATGAAAAATCCCCCCCCCCCCCTCCCTGGGTTATGGGTTACCATTTGCCACCCGACAGACTAAGAAGATTAAGTGGTATGGCCTCCCCAAGAGGAAGGTCCAAAAACAAAAATCACTGTCAGACCCAATCTTTCAAACAAAACAGATTAAGTATGGATAATATATTCCTTTAATAATCATGATATATACAGAGGCAAGAAAACCATGGTGAGCTAAACAACAGTGCTACACACTCACAAAAACAACTTTCAATAACAACACAAACATAAACAACTCTTCTTTCCTTCTTCTTCTTCTTTGTGTGTGTGTGTGTGTGTGTGTGTGTGCACCTTGCCATTTTGAAACAAATTTCTACTGAATTAAGCTAATATAATTCAGTGCTGTGGATGGAAATAACTATAACTGTTATTGTAATGAAATGAACTCGTGGATACAGTTATAAACAAGACAAACATATTTCAAAGAAACTGATCATTCTGGTTTGTGAAAAGAATGTTGTTAAAAAATATATAAAAACACAATGATAATATTAATGATGATGATGATGATGACACCACTACAAATAGTCACACACACACACACACACACACACACACACACACACACACACACACATTGAACATTCTTTAAAGATTTTTTTCTTGATTGTTTTTTCTTCTTTCTTTTTTCAGATGGTTTGACATAATAGAAAAAAAATTAAGCAGTTGCTGTTTATTCAATGTACCATCTTGAAATAAAATCGACTTGAATGGCATGGACAAGCCAGTTTATAAATATCATTCATATCCATATGAAATAAACAATCATGTACAGATCAAACGTGATTATTTTGATCTTGACTGATGTGACAAAAGCTAGAAAACAAAAATGCACATAGAAAAAAAGCCTGAGATAAGTACTGCTTTGCCCGAAAATAAAGAATTTACCATCACTGTTTAAGCAGTGGCAAAGAAATGAGGTGACATTTGAAGACTTTGACCTTGACCTTTATTCAAGTTCACTAGGTAATTCCAGAACTCTGATATCAGCATACACTAAGAACCATGTAGTCTTTAGTGCTGATGCAACAGGCCAAGCAGTAGGTCTGAAGGATGCAGACAACAGTGACATTTGATCTGTTCCCACTCTGCCCCTCTACCCCTTCCCATCTGCTCCCATTTCTCTTCCCTCTCCATTACCCACATTTCAAATATGTCAGTTTTTCTTCCTGTGCTGTAGCCTTAACAGCAAATGTCAAGAATGTTTCAAATAAATCTATCAGACATATCATGTTTTCTTGTTTTTTCCATTTACCTTTAAAACTAATTGTTGATTATCAACACACACACACACACACACACACAGACACGCGCACGCACACACATGCACGCACACACACACACACACACACACACACACACACACACACACACAAGCACACACATGTACAGATGCATATAAACAAACACATACATGCTTACATATGGACACATACACACATGTGAAACTCAGCTCCACACAGTGTTATACTATTATTGTCTTTGGGCCAACCATTGCAGTCTGAAGGAATACATGTGTGCTGTACTTACTACAGCAATGTTTCCCATTTAATCAAGGTCACATAAATGAAAAACTGTGCACC
This sequence comes from Babylonia areolata, assembly GCF_041734735.1. Taxonomy (NCBI): domain Eukaryota; kingdom Metazoa; phylum Mollusca; class Gastropoda; order Neogastropoda; family Buccinidae; genus Babylonia; species Babylonia areolata. The sequence continues at coordinate 62,401,917 of NC_134893.1, read as the reverse complement.
ACAATAACATAAAGAAAAAATAGATTCACTTTGTTTTCCTAAATGTATAATACTATGATGATGATGATGATGAAAGGAATAAATGACTAATTTCATCTGAGAATGAATCTCTACTTTTACTGGGAATGAGTGCCTTCTTTTAGCTTTGAAAACTGGCATCCGTGTTTAATCCAATAAACACCAGTCTCTCAAATCCCTTCCCACAGTAAAGCAGCAGCACACAGCGTGAAACAGTCACAGGAGGCTCTAACAGTTACACAGAGTACACAAGTAGGCTCTACACAGTACAGTAGGCATCACTGTGCTAACAGATCAATGCTATGTGCAGCACTCCCACCATGCACTGATGCAGCCCTACCTGCCAGTGTATGTCTCCGCTGATGGGGCAGTCCTGCAGGAGCCACTGGACACAAGTACATTTCCATCCACACCCATCTGATTCACACTCTTTCTTCAAATGATAATAACTAACTCGCCAATCTGTGTGCATCAATATAGCTGGTGTAAGAAATCCCACTGTATGTAGTTATGTGACAAACAGAAGTCAGGTGAGAATATCAGTCTTCTTCTTTGAAGAATGGTACTGTATTAAAATCACATTGCATTTCTCTCTTTCTCATATCTATCTATCTATCTATCTATCTATATTGTTTCTCTGTGTCTCTCCCCTTCTCTCTCCCCTCACTGACTTCTATTTCTTTTCACTGCTTTCCTAATGTTTGTAGAGAAGACTGAAATCATTTTGTGATGGTTGTACACACTTTGTCATTTTACATTGTTAAAAAAAAATCTTATTATCACTATAAAAAAAAAAATCAAATACTGTGGTGTGACCACGAAATTCGACCTTTGATTTCAATAGGGATCCTGCTGTCACAATGACCAGTCACCACAATTTTTTTTTCAATAAAAATTGAATGTAAATGTGAATTTTTCTGTTTGTTGTTGACTTCTCACCATGCTAACTACATCATCATAAGTGGATTTTTTCTGTTCGTTGTTGACCTCTCACCATGCTTACTACATTATCATAAGTGAATGACTAAAAGGGTCCTATCTGTACAAGACCTACCAAGTTTCATTCCTGTACCACTTGCAGTTGCTGAGAAAATGTATCAAGGACACACACACACACACACACACACACACACACACACACACGACCAAGTGATTGCACAGACTCAGTATGTGACACTGAAATGGAACTGATTGGTATTTTTTCCAGACTGAAAAAATCATCAGAGGCTGCCAAATGAAGAAAATAAAATAAATAAATAAATAAATAAATAAATAAATAAAACAAAAAAATTCTGGCATGATCAGTTGTTAAAGAGCTTTGAGTTGATTCTTTCATGAACAATGTTTAAAAAAATTTCTTTAATTTTTCTTAAAAAAGGCATCATTGAGGCAACTGGAAATGATGACAAAGTACCTGACACACTTTGGCCTTCAGCAGAGACTGTAAAGGTTATGCAAACTTCACCTTGAATTCCAACATGTCAGAAGAGGATTGTTGACAGATTCTGCATATTCAGATTTCTCATGCTTCTCTCTGTACAATAACAATTTACTCTCTTTATGAGTGAGATGGTGCTGTTTGACTTTAGATCTGGGCAGTCTATTCTCCTGTTCCTTGTCCTCATTTTCATTCCTTGAAAACATTATAGTTACCATGACAAAAGTTCAAAAGGTTTGTTATGCAATGGTTTGCCATTTCCAAAGTTTATTTGAATTTCACTAGATTCTAATTTGACTGTGCATAATACACAAGTGTGTCTTCTAAGATTTTTCATGATTTTTTTTTTTTAATTCAGCTTTATAAACAGTAGTGCCTTGTAGATTGAAAAATACAGTATACTTATCAAAGGTTATGCTAGATTTTCACATAATTTTATTTGTCAAATGTAAACACCCTATAACTCACCATAAAAAAGTCAAACTATGCAATGTACATCTCCTTGCAGATATGTTATATTACTTTTTTGCTGAAACTGATGAGTTAACACCTGTTTGAAAGTGTAGTTCATTTACATTAGATCCAGATCTAGATGGAAGATAACATCTTTATAAAGAAATAGCTTGTGTCCTGAATGGAAAATGTCACCCAAAAGTTAATTTGCTCATTTACAAAGAAGGTAAGACATTTAAGCTCACATGTGATAATGCAGTTTTGGGATGATACAAATCTGTAGGAAAAACCCAAACCCACAGCATCAAGTGGTTCAAAGGAACACTTTCTTTCAGGATGTTCCTGTGAAAAAAATCTTGTTTAGTTTTGTGTAATCTGAAGGCTAGCACTGAACAAAGGGTGTAAGAATTTAACTGTGAAAGATGACTGTCACTATAAGTGCAAGAGGCAGACATGCCAAGAACAGCCACAGCTCACCACTGATGCTAAAAAAAAAATCATGCATCACTGCATGCTCATCCAAATTTGTGTTGTACTATTTCAAATTTGTAATTGGATGATGGTGCTGTGTACATCCATTTTGATCTATTCACAAATATATGAATAGAGCTAAATATTATCATTCAGAATTGAACAATAACCCTAAAAAAATGAAGACTGTGAGCCTGTACCCAATGAAGAGAGACATTTGTAAATTCTCTTCAAGCCTAAACTGCAATAAAATTTTCATGAAAAAAAGTTTTTGAAATAAGCTTGGAGCATTTTTACTGCTGAATGTAGAAAGACATAACATGGGTAAAAAGTGTGTGCGTGTGGGGGGGGGTGGGGGGGGTGGACACTCTGAAAATAGGTCATAGATTTTTTCTAATCTGAATCAAAGACTGCACATTCAAGAGGTAATCTGATTGTTCTGTCAATGCTCACACCAAAGCTTGTTCAATGCCTAAACCTCTTCTCACCATATTATGATGAATCTTCATTGCTCCACCGTCTGCACTGCAGTGAACTTCTCTTTTCTGTTTCCACCTCCTACACTTTTTGTTTTTACATAATGGAGCCTGAAAAATAATCTGGGTTTTCACAGATGCCTTTCATGCATTCTCCCACTTTTTTTCCTCTGCTTTCTCTAGGGGGATGGAGGAGGGTGAGGCAGCAGTAGACCATGTAGAGGTCTCATGGCCTGACTAAGTGTGTTGGGTTACGCTGCTGGTCAGGCATCTGCTTAGCAGATGTGGTGTTGCATATATGGATTTGTCCGAAAGCAGTGACACCTCCTTGAGCTACTCATACTGATACTGATGCAGAGGAGTACATGGAGTGATGGCCTAGAGGTAAAGCGTCCGCCTAGGAAGCGAGAGAATCTGAGCGCGCTGGTTCAAATCATGGTTCAGCCGCCAATATTTTCTCCCCCTCCACTAGACCTTGAGTGGTGGTCTGGACGCTAGTTATTCGGATGAGACGATAAACCGAGGTCACGTGTGCAGCATGCACTTAGCGCATGTAAAAGAACCCACCGCAACAAAAGGGTTGTTCCTGGCAAAATTCTGTAGAAAAATCCACATCGATAGGAAAAACAAATAAAACTGCATGCAGGAAAAAATACAAAAAAATGGGTGGCGCAAATGTAGTGAAGCGACGCGCTCTCCCTGGGGAGAGCAGCCCGAATTTCACACAGAGAAATCTGTTGTGATAAAAAGAAATACAAATACAAATACTTAGGCACTAATGTCAGTGCCAACATAGGCAAAGTTGTCAGCAAGTCCCATTCAAGACTATACTTCCTTAAGAAGCTGAAACAGTTCAGAGTTAATGATAACATTTTATGCTTGCTTTATTGAGTAAGTATTGAGAGTGTACAAACCTTCAACTTCCTTATGTGGTTATTTGGCTGTACTGCAGATGACAGATACAGACCTGACATAGTGGTTAGACATGCTGATAAAATTATTGGTGTTGAGCTGCCAAGCCTAGATAAACTGGTCAAAAACAGGTTGAAAGGAAACATAAGTTAAACAAATAGAAAGTTCACAAAATCTTAAACTTGCAGTAGTTTACTTTTACAATAACAAAAGCAAGTCAGATCAACTGTGCTAACTGTATTCCAGAATCCATCATCTAACTCGCTTTGTGAGAGAATCACTTTGACACTCTTAATGATTATTAAGTATTTAAATATAAACAACAGCTTTTCTTTCTTTTTATCTTCCTTTTATTATAGTTAATTTAGCTGCTCACATATTATTAATGTCATTTATTTACATCATTTTGACAATGTTCTTAAAGAACAATATCAAAATAATGCAATGGAACTGCAGATCACTGTCCACAAACATTGACTATTCATGACAAGACCTTGCATCAAATGAGTATCATGTCCTCCTGCTTCAGCACTCTGAATGTCAAAAAGAATAACCTCCCAAAGCTGAATCAGTTCTACTACCCACCAATCATTGATCAAGAACAACCTGATGCAAAGATCATCACCGCTATTCATAACCATATCAGGCTGCTATATTGTATCATATAGTCACCTGTTTCAAAAAATATTTGATCATGTGCCACCACTATCAAGTTTTCTGATTCAATTATTGTCAACTGTGCATTGGTCTACTTACCAGAAGGACCAGATGATAGTAACACTGACTGGTTGAAAACAGTCAAAGATCAATGTGAAAAGTGGATAATTGGTGGTGATTTTAATGCACATTCTTCTTTTGGGGAAAATGATTGTACTGTCATGACCAGTAACAGGCTTACAGAAAATATAGTGGATTCATCACTAAGATTACTTAATGATGGCTCATGCACCAGAATTCCTGACGCACCCACTCATCGACCAACAGCTTTAGATTTAACACTGACTTCACCCAACCTATCATGTTCATGGAAAACTCATGATGATAAATTAGGAAGTAACCATATTCCAATATCCATCACGATTAATGGAAAAATTCAATTAGAAAATACTATCCAGGATACCATCCCAAAGTACAACTACAAAAAGGCAGATCGGGTCACTTTCACAAATATTCTAAATTATCTAGATTTAACAGTATCTACCAAAGATAATATTGATAAAATACACAACACATTTTGCAACAATTTTCTAAATGCTGCCAATGCATCTATTGCTAAACTGAATACAAGCATAAAAACTGTAACCACTTAGGCAATGTTTGGTGGAATGCAGACTGTGACAGAGCAGTCAATAAGAAAAAGCATTCATTCAGAATATATAGAAGGAAAGTATTGACTCAGAACCACAAGGCTATGAACCACGCCAATTAAAATGTAATAAAATAATAGAACAAGCCAAGAAAACATACTGGACTACATTTTGTAACACTGAAATCTCAGACTATAAAGATACTAAAAAAGTGTGGAATCAATTAAATATCATGAAGAATTGGATAAAACTCCCAGAATATCCTGTCACTTTAGGAAACAACAAAATTCACTTCGACATCAGAAAAGGCTGAAGCATTTGTCAACTTGTTTTCTAAGGTAAGCAGACTAGATGGACTATCACAGACACAGAAAGCACTCAGAGAAAAAGAAGAAAAATCTTAACTTTATAATGATCCTATTCCTGATAACATTACCTTAATGCTCCACTAACACACCAAGAAATAAAAGATGCAGTCTATGCCATTTCAAATAAGAAAACATCAGTGAGAATTAATGCAATTTCTAATGAAATGATTAAGGACCTACCAGATAAATGGATCAACATTCTTCTAAATATATTCAAACTATGTTGGGGCATTGATGTTCTCCCTAAAATCTGGAAAGAGTCAATAATAGTTCCAATCCACAAACAGGGCAAGCCAAAAACACACATTGGCAGTTACAGACCTATAGCACTCACTTCTCATGTCTGTAAGTTGCTAGAAATAATAATGTTAAACAGACTCATCTACTACTGTGAAAAGAATAATGTCATCCCTGTGAATCAAGCAGGTTTAAAAAAAACAACAACAGATCTACTATTGATCATTTAGTAAAATTAACCACTCAAGTCAAGCACCAGTTTGCAAGACAAAAATGTTTGCTTGCAACTTTTTTCGATACAACTAAAGCCTATGACCAGGTGTGGCATTCACATCTAATGTTGAAACTGAAGACACGAGAGAAGAGAATGTGAAAAAATTAAAGTACAAAATGTAAAATGGAGAGGGTGAGTGTCAGTGATTGGAGAAAGAAAAAAAACCGTAATATTGGAAGGGTGTGTCTGAGAGGGGGGGAATAGGGGAAGCAGGATTATGACAGAAATTTGATCAATAATCAAATATTGTATGCAATACTTCTGATTATCATTTGAAAAATGGATGATGTGGGGACCTACAATAAACAACCAACTGGACTATTTAACATATAACTAGCTAACTTTAACCAGTAGAGTGCCTACAGGACGTCAGCTGATGTCCTACAAAAAGTATTGCCACAGTGCCTATAAGACATCCACTGACGTCCTGCATATGTTCCAACTTTTTCTTCATTGGAGTTTGGTTCAGTTCACATAAACAGACTGAACAGTTAGTTTGATGTGTCTGGATTATAAAAATACTATTTAAATGAACATTCATTAGGTAGAAGACCCCTTTCTACTGGATAATAATTTGCTAACTGACCATGTGATACGCGCGTGGAAAAGGGGGCTGCATCATGTGCAAAAAAAGGCATTGAAAACTGTGTCCGGTAAAGGAGGTGATCACAGTCAGCAGATTTACACAATTCTGAAAGCTCTGCTTGTGGTTATGGACAGCTTTCGCAATGAAGGATCTCTCTTCTCTGACGATTGGTTTGAAAATGAAGGTGACTAATGACAGTGACGAAACTGACAGCCCATTTGATGGTAATTCAGTCCATCTATCCAATCAGACAACATTTCTGAACAAGTGGCTATGACTGACAGAATATGTGCAGCGAGCGTTGGAAGAAGGGGAGGAGAGGGAGAGATGTAAGACGATAGGTCGAATGTCAGCCAGAGTTGCTTTTAGGAATGAGTGTGCTCACATTTCAATGCAGACTGTAGGATCAACAACCACCAATGCTCCACAATTTTCACGAAACGCAGGGTGCAACCTGCACTGGACATGAAACACGTACTTTTTGTTTTTCATGCTTTTTTTTCGCTGAATCAGATAGTTGACTTGTTTGAAGAGGTGGCAAGCCGGATGCACAGCAGACACTTTAATCAGCCCAGTGCAACTTGAAAGGAGTGACTGTCATAAAAAAAAACCTTCACCCTCTCACTCCTGAACGCTCTTAGCTGTCAAAAAGCTTGCCAGCTCAGTTTCTGAGACAGTGATTGACCATTTACGTTGACTTTACCCACCTTTGTCATTGTTGGGACAGTGATTTACTTACATGTCTGCACGACCTGTGGTTTGTTTTTATAAACTTACAGCTTGTTTTAATTTCTTCTACAGGTATAATCTGACAATAGGCATGCTATTTCTAGCTGTATTTTGTTTCTTTTCTTTATGGATGTTATCATGTAGAGGTGGAAATAGACTTTTTTGTTGCACAAAAATTATCTTGACCTCACACGCCAGAACAATTATCTACAATCAACCTAACTGGGTAAAAGAGCCCAGAAGCAGAATCTACACCCATTTTCCTTCACAAAAAACATTTACTTTCTTTCTGTATCACCCATAGCTTTTGTGCTAGAATTTTTTGTGATTTATTACCCCTGAACCTCAAAATTCCCTGGCAAGGGGAGAGCACTTCTTTTTTTTACAAGATTCTCTGGCACTGAACTGGTTTATAAAGAACATTTTGAAACCCACCGCCAAAAAAAATCTGAAACTGGCAACACGTGTTCAATAATTTCTGGAGGCAAAAAAGGTTTCATTTCTAAACAGCATGTTAAAACGTGCTCAACCATTAAACGACCCTTGCAAATGCATCCAGTATGTTCACAATATTTTGTATATGCGGCATCTAGTAATAACCAAAATGCCATGCTCTTAACAGCCCTGCCAGTTCTGTTAGCATTTAATAAGGCAGAAGTGTTAACTTCAAAAGACAGAAAGGAATTTAGCCTATTTCTTTCAACAATATTACACATTTCAGATAATGATAAACGAAGAGGAAGTTCAATTGCATTTAAAGCGTTTTTAGTTATGCAAGATGATCTGCAGGTTCATTAGAAATAAGCCCACTGTGTGAAGGAATCCAACACATTTCAATGTAAGTTCCTTTCATTTGAATACAGTGATTCAAAAATCTTATTTCAAAAATGATGTGTTATAATTAATGTTTGTACAACCTGATTTGACAGATTGCAGAACTGATTTTGAATCGACACAAGCCCCCCAAAACAGAGTATGGCTGCCTACATGGTGGGGTTAAAACATCATTGGTAGGCATGCTTCAGTGCTGTAAGTATACTTATTCTCCAACTGACTGTGCTTGGTTCAAACCTGCTAACATACTCTTTATTGTTTCCTTTTTTTTCCCCCAAAGCTTTATATTATTAAATACAGAACACATTTTCACTTTTTCTTCTTCTTTCTTTAACTGGATACAGTGTCAATCACAAGTGAGTCTTGAAGGCCTTGCCTCTCTTTTTCTTTTTTTCAACTGGATAGTGTATCACGAGTGAGTCTTGAAGGTCTAGCCTCTCTTATTATCATTATGATCATTATTATTATTATCATCATCATCATTATTATTATCATTATCATCATTATTATCATTCATTACTATTATTGTTGTTGCTGCTGTTATAATTATCTTATCATTGTTGTTATTGTTGTTGTTATTGTCTTTATTTTCTGAAAATATAAGAGCAGTCAGGATTCAGAGCAATGTACTGCTGTGCTTTGGTATTATCACTATTGTTATTATTATTATCATCATATCTTTTTTGTTGTAAAGAATGTGTGTGTGTGCGCGTGCATGCGCGCACACATGTGTGTGTATGTGAAGGAGGATTCATGTCATGAATAGTACAGTATATCTTTTCATGACTGAGTTACAACTGAAAAGAATCATGTTCATGGATGATGAGCTGCAAGTAATCATGATATGTGAAATCATCTAAGACAGCTTTATATTTGTTTCATTGCATTCACTCATTTCTTTTTCTTTAACATCATGGTTGTTGCTGTAAATTGTGTTGTGATGGTGTATAGAATTTAGTACTGTTTTCACAAAATTGATATCTTATCACTGCCTTTCTCTCTCTGTGAGTAATATTAGATAAATCGGGATGAGTGCACCAGTTCTGTGGTGGTCTTGCTATTGCATTTTGTATCAATTTATGTGAAAGGTATGTGTGCGTGCATATATATATATATATATATATCTGAGTGTGTGTGTGTGTGTGTGCAGAAAGGAAGGGGGGGAGGGAGCGGTGAAAATGCATGTGCGAGTTGCCATTATTTTTTTTTGGGGGGTGGGGGGGTGGGGGGGATTTTTAGATCTGGAGTGGCTGATGACTGAATGTCACTTTAAAACCATTTGCGCATCCCAAATTCTTCAATTTGAAGCCAATACAGTTTCAAAGTCTTGAAGTCGCAGGCTGCAATTCCAATGTTTAACTGTATATATACATGAGAAAGCATTTATGTGTATGACCAATCTTATCCTGCCAGTATGGTGGTCATACAGAGTTATGCATGCCAAGTATGTTCATAAGCCAATGAATGCTGACATGGATTATGCACAGGATTAGTAATGTTTGTGTTTGTAACATGGCAAAGGGATAAAGGCACTAACAGGTCTGCACATATGACAATGGAGATCACAAAAACTTATTTCCACTTTTATCCAATATGTGCCAAGACTGTTATCGAACCATCAAGCCAAGGACCTTCAGAATGTAAGTCCACATTCTAACAATCCAGCTGTTGCGTGCATTTCTCCCACAGTGAAAACAATTTCTTCATTGACACCCACTTTCAGAAGGGCTATAGGTTTCTTTTAAGATTTACAATTTACATTTTGTTTACTATTGTGTTTGAGATAAAACACACACACATACGCAGACAGAGAAGAGTGTGATAGGAATTAAAAGGATGCTTCCTGCAAACTGTCTTTGTGTGCAGACTGAAATTTGCTTTTTCTTTTTTTTTTAAGTTTGAAAGAATAAATTATGTGCAAGTAGCATTTATCAAAACGAAGAATAATACATGATTGAAAATTATTACTCACCTCATGGTCAAGAAGATGTACAAGTCCACTACTGTAACTGTCAAGATCTGGACGAAAAGTAAGTCAGGTTAAGGTTTGTGCATATAATTCCAGACCATTTTTGACTCACTTGTATAAATAAAGTGAGTCTATGTAATAACCCAGTGTTCAGTTGTCTGTGTCTGTGTGTCTGTGGTAAACTTTGACAAATTTATTTTCTCTGGAAATACTCTGTCTGTCAATACCAAATTCTGAATAAACATAGTGAAAAAAATATTCCCACTCACACCAATTATAAGTTATAAGTCTTCCGGGATGAGACGTATTTCAGAATCACAAATGATTTATTTCGTTGAGGCCCTGAATCCAGAAAATATATTGGGCTCTTCCCAGTTAGTTGCCTGAGTGTTCGTTTGTATTTAAAGACTGCATGCATCATTTTTTTTTGTTCACAATTAACTGAAAAGAAATACATATTCTGGACAGAACAACAATAATAATAACAATGAAGTGCTCTTCTACAGTGCTGTTCCCTCACGTGGAAGCTCAAGGTGCTTCACAAATTACATACAACAAGAAAAAAACAGCAATAATCAAGAAAATTCAAATAACAACCAATCACTCACTGCAATCCACAAATTACATGTAACAAAAGAGAAGCAACAATCACCAAGAAAAAGAATCAACCACAAAGAAATAATCACCATCCTAGCAACATGCAGAGCACACACTCACACACACATGCACTCACACATACACACACATGCAGGTACACATGCAAAACACACATAAAACACAATCATACACACAATCATTCACGCACAAACACACACACACACACACACACCACTGGAAAAAGTAGTACATGCCTCATATAACAGCAAATCAGATTAGACTGTTACTCAAATGCAAGAGAAAAAAGTCTAGGGAAGGGGCCTTTTGCAGGTCAGCAGACAGTGAGTTCCAGACAACTGGGGCTGGGAAACTAAATGATCAGTGACACCAGCCGCCGTGGCGAAGTGGTTAGCGTCGCGGACTGACGGCTGGGAGGACGTGGGTTCGAATCCCAGCGGAGGTGGGTTTTTCGGCCCGTGGCCGGCTCCTACCCAGAGTTGAGTGTGCTGTGGGCTTAAATGGGGAGACTGGGACCACACAGTCGAGTGTCATCCACTTCAAGGATGCGTCTTTGGGTGTGTTGCTCTAATTACTTGACCAACACTGCAAGTGTCTGTATCTCTCGGGCCTGGTTAACGCCGGGATATCATTATGACAGGAAGCATAGAGTACAGCCTTGTCACGCAGTCCCAAACCAAAATGGACCTCCATAGCAACATCGTCATCATCATCGTCATCCTCCTCCTCCTTCATCGTCATCAATATAAACAAAATAGTCTCAAAGTCTGTGGCCTTTCATGCCCTGCTCTCATGGTGACCTCAGTTTCGATACCCCTCCACTTCTGTGCTTGGGGTGAGTCCTGTCAATGTCGTCAGTATCGGCGGATTCGTCGGGGGCTGTTGTTTGAGGGACGTGGTGGCGGTCTCCACTCTGGGAGGGACGCTCACTCAGTCTGGCTCCGCGACTAAGCCATTATTGTCGTTAGTAGGGGGCTTAGTAGGTGGTGTCCTAAGTACGTAAAATCAGAACAGGCACCACTGAACACCACCGAAGTGACTCAGCAGCAGTGCAGGGTCTCCTCTGGTGTGTGGCCTCCAGGCGACCTAACATCGATGGTTCCCTGTGGACTGCCGACGCTGGAACTGCAACGGACGAACCCGGGTGTGGCCGTGTATGGGGGAATCTAAATGAGCGGCGTGGGAGTAATGCCACTGAAACGATGCAGATGATGGGGCAGCAAAAAAAAAAAAAAATGATCAGTGACCAAACGTTTTCAGTTTAGAGTTTGGCACCCGCAGTAACCTTTCAGCTGAAGATCAAAGTGACCAGGAAGAGTGATAAACAGTAAGTGACAAAGAGAGATACTGTGGGAAGGTGCAATCAAAAAGCAGTATGCGAGCATGGCAATTTTGAACTGAATGTGGAATCTAACTGGAAGCCAGTGCAGCTCTTTGAGCAAAGGTGTCACATGCTCAAGCTTAAAATCCCACGTAACAAGTTAAGACGAACCGTTCTGAACTTTCTGCAAATGACTGATTTGATCAGCTGGAAGATCCATGAGTATCAGATTGCAGTAATCCATATGCCAGTGGTGGAGACCACTGATGTGTTTACTGCAAATGAATATTTTAAAGTGGAAACTAAATTAACTAGAATGAACATAATTTTTTTTTTTAAATTGATTCAACAGGCAGAGCTTTCTCAGTTTCAGTAGCCCTAGTGTTAGCCAGTCTGAGCAGATCTGGAGAAAACAGCAACATTTTGTGGTGTGCCTGAGGCAATGGTAACGCTTCCTTTACCACAAACTTACAGATATTCTTAAATAATCGAGATTTATCAAAATAAACATGATTTAAATCATGTTATCACCCCAAAACTAGTGATGAATTTATTGTGCTAAAAAAACTAAAAGTTTAAATATTAATTCTGGATTACAGTGGTCAGATACACTTTTGGCCTTGTGGTAAATCTTCTGGTTTCCAAGTGTTACTTCCATGGTTCAATACCTATCCAACACCCTTTTTTTCTAGCTTCATAATATTCAATACAGAACACATTTTTTAACAACTTTTTTCTTCTTTTTTCCTTCTCATGATTCCTTTATTGGATAAAGTGCTTATCACAAGTGAGTCTTGAAGGCCTTTCCACTCTTGTACTTAATAATGATAATAATAATAATAATATTGAAAATTATGTACATTTGTATAGTGCTGACTCTGCAGCTCCAAACGCCTTTAACAATACATCTATCATAAAGAAGAAACTGGAAAAAAAAAATTTAAGATTAGATACAAACTCGCTAACCATTTAAAAACAGTGTAACATCACTTAGGGCTCAGGCAGCTCTCTCAACTCACTCCCATAGTAAAAAGTTAAGATACAAAATTCACAAAAACTATGACTCACATAGCTCTTTCACCTCACCCACATAATAAAATGCCTAAATACAAACTTGCTAAAATTAATATGAAAAAGTGTAAAAAAAAAAACAATTACAACTCACACACACCTACCACCTCATCCCAACACCCCAACCCTCACATAAACACGCACACATTTAAAGATGGTTTGGGGAGAGAATGATTTACAGTCTAAAACATTGTTTGAACAAGTATGCTTTAAGATTATAATTGAAAGATTTATAGTGGAGTAGTGTCTGATGTTCTGGGGTTGAGATTTCCAAAATAATGGACCTTAGTGTATAAATGTTCAGAGACCATGGGACTTCGAACATGCATGTGTCAGATGAAGAATGCAAGCCTGGGCAGGATGGAGTGTAAATTTTGACTAGGTCAGAATGCTATGATGGTGCAGAACCATTCAATGAATTGAAACATAAACAAGCTGTTTTAAATTTGATTCTTTCAGATACTGGAAGCCAGTGTAACTTATGTAGAAGAGAAGTGCATGGTTGTCTACCACAGGCTTTCAAGATGAGACGAGCAGCTGAGTTTTGGATTTTCTGTAGAGGTTCTATGACAGAAGAATGCAAACCTATCAATAACGAATTACAGCAATCTAATCTGGAAAGGTGACCAGTGTTTTTGTTGCATCATCTGTAAGGTATCTTTTGATTGAACTAATTCGTTTGAGCTCATAAAAGGCAGTTTGACAGACATTTTATCACATGATCTTTCATACAAAGTTCAGAATCAATGATGAATCCAAAGTTTTTTGCATTACTTGTGAATGGGATATCATGGGAACCACCTTAACTGAGGATGGAAGAGTACAAGAAAAAGACAGGTTAGGAATTGAAAAAAAAATTGACATTAAGTTATTGTTCTTCCAGCATTCTATATCATGGGTGCATTTTTCCAGAACAAGCAGAAGTTCTTGTGCATTCTCTGGTGGGAATGATTTTTTTAAAAATCTGAATGTCATATGCAAACAACATGAGCAACAGTGTGGTTCTGGATCATATCAGACAGAGAGGTGGTATACATTACAAATAAAATAGGGCCAAGAACTGAGCCTTGTAGGACAACAAAAAGAAGAGGGGCTGGGTAGGATGTGAAATTGTTGACAGACACAAACTGTTTCCTGTTTGCCAAATAAGATATGAACCATTTGAGTGCTGTAGAACAAATGCCAAAAGTACAGTTTCTAACCATGAAAAGAGAATTTGGTGATCAATAACGTCAAATGCTGCGGAAAGATCTAACAAGATCAGAACAGAAATTTTGTCTTCATCCATAGCTGCAAGCAGTTCATTCACCACTCACAAGAGAGCAGTTTCAGTGCTGTGTCCTGTTCGATAGGCTGACTGGAAAGAGTTACAGAGGTTGTTGCTTTGAAAATGTGAAACAAGTTGTTGAAGAACTACTTTTCCCCTAATTTGGGATAGGAAAAGATAGATTTGAGACAGGTCTGCAGTTCTTTAGTTGGCATTTGTCAAGAGATGGTTTCTTTAAATGGGTCTTTACAATGGCAGTCTTAAGATCACAGGGAATAGTGTCTGAGGTCAGAGAAGTGTTAATGATGTTTGTAATAACTGGGAGAAGAATATCCAAATATTCATACAAGAGTTCTGTAGGGATTGGATCAAGTTTGGATGATTTAAGAACAGTTTTATTGAAAATTTCCAAAACAAACTGTTCAGAAGCAGGTGCAAATGATTCAAAGAGAGTACTAGAGTACGGTAGCATACTGATGGCTGTAGAGAGCGAATGGTCAGGAGGTGGGAAGTGGGATCTTACTGAAGTTATAGTACAAATTTTCCCTGAAAAATAAAAATAAAAATCACATGGCATAGTGTAGAAATTTCAGAATATTTGCTTACAAGTTGAGCCGGCCAGTATAGTGGAGTAGAAAGCCATTTTAGCATTGTCTACAAAATCTGCTGTTTTCCGTTTGATAGTTTCAAATATTTCTATTGTGGACAGTTAATTTGGATTTCAGCCATCGTCTCTCTGCGTGATGATATTGATGTTTCAGCAGACAGAACTGCATGGCAACATCACTGAACCAAGGGGTTGCTTTCCTATGTCGGACATTAGTAGGCCTCCTTCGGTCATGAGCGATCACATGTGAAAGCTGATGCTGGTCTGTCGGCTGCCATCCCATTTCTGCGAGCTCGCTTTTCTGCTGCAGCAGCCGATAGTTTGTCCTCACCAATCCGTAGCTGATTTTTGAGAGTGCTTCTCCATCTGTTGCGGTCATCTGCAAGGCCCTCCCAGGACTCAGTGTTGATCTCAAGTGCCTTCATGTCACATTTGCAAACATCTTTGTATCTCAGCTGTGGGCGGCAGATGCTTCTCTGCCCCGTGGCGAGCTCTCCATAAAGGATGTCTTTTGGGATGCGACCATCTTCTATGCGGCGAATGTGGCCCAGCCAGCGCAGCCGATGCTGTCTCAGCATGGTATACATGGTTGGGAGGCCAGCACTAGTCAGGACTTCGGTGTTTGTCACCTTGTCTTGCCAGGAGATGCCAAGTATGCGCCGTAGGCTTCTCAAGTGGAAGGTATTGAGCCTTTTCTCCTGACGAGCATGTGTGGTCCACGCCTCACTGCCATACAACAAGGTGCTGAGGACGCAGGCGTTGTATACAGCCATCCTTGTCTTCGTGGTCAGCTTGGGATTTGTCCACACTCTTTGTGTGAGGCGGACTAACATTGTGGCTGCCTTCCCGATCCTCTTGTCGATCTCGGTGTCAAGGGAGAGGTTGTTGGTGATGGTGGACCCAAGGTAAGTGAATTGATGGATGGCTACAAGCTGATAGTCATCAATGGTAATGGCTGGTGGAGATGGCGTGTCTTGGCCTAGGACATTTGTCTTCTTGAGACTGATGGTCAGACCAAAATCTTTGCAGGCCTGGGAGAAGCGGTCCATTAGTGACTGCAAGTCCCGCTGGGTGTGAGTCACAACTGCGGCATCGTCGGCAAAGAGCCATACGCGGACTTTTGTCCTTGCTCTGAGGCGGGCGAGACTGAAGAGCCTGCCATCTGATCTGGTCCACAGGTAGATCCCTTCTTGCGCTGTGCTGAATGCATGTCTCCGGAGAAGAGCAAAGAAGATTCCAGATAGGGTGGGGGTGAGGACACAGCCTTGTTTGACACCTCTGCGTACGTCAAAGGGCTTGGAGAGGTTACCATTAAACTGCACCGTCCCTTTCATGTTGGAGAGGAAGGACTCATTCAAGCTGTGCAGTTTGGGGGGGGCAGCCAATCTTTCGAAGAGCCCTGAAATGGCTGTCTCTGCTGACTAGGTCAAAGGCCTTGGTGAGGTCAATGAATGTGACATACAGGGGCATCCTCTGCTCTCTGCACTTTTCCTGGATTTGGCGAAGGGAGAAGATCATGTCTACCGTGGATCTCTCTGCTCGGAAACTGCACTGTGATTCCGGGTAAACGCGTTCAGCCAGTTTCTGCAGGCAAATTAGGAGGACCTGAGCGTAGACTTTGCCTACAATGCTGAGAAGTGAGATGCCTCAGTTGTTGTTGCAGTCGCTCCTTTCATCCTTGTTTTTGTAGAGGGTGATAATCTTGGCATCCCTCATGTCCTGCGGTACAGCTCCCTCATTCCAGCACTGACAGAGGACTGTGTGCAGAGGATGCAGAAGAGTAGTCTTGCAGTGTTTAATGAGGGCTGGGGGAATTCCGTCACTGCCAAGTGCCTTGCCTGATGTCAGGCTGTTAATGGCCTTGCTGAGTTCGTCCTCAGTTGGCTCTGCGTCAAGTTCTTCTATTACCGGCATGCACTTGATGGCATCGAGGGCTGAGTTGGACACCATGTTTTCTGTGGAGTAGAGGTCGGAGTCGTGATCTCCCCATCTCTCCATCTGCTGGCTAGGATCATTGATTACTTCCCCAGTGGAGGATTTGAGGGGAGGCAGTCTTGCTCTGTGTTGGTCCCAGTGCCTTCTTGATACCATCATACATCCCTCGGATGTTGCCTCTTTCAGCAGCATTCTGTATCTCTTCGCTGAGCTCTGTCCAGTACTCATTTGCACATCGCCTGGCGTTAAACTGAACTTTACTCCTGGCGGCCCTGAGGATTTGCAGGTTCTTCTCACTGGGTGACCGTTTGTACTCAGTGAGTGCAGCGCGCTTGACCTCAATACTGGGAGTCATCTCTGATGATTTGGCCTCAAACCAGTTGTGGGACTTCACGGTTTTCTTCCCAAAGGTGGCCATAGCAATGCAGTGCATAGTGTCTCGTAGCATTTCCCATCTTTCTGTGGCAGAGTCTCTGGGCTGCAATGCATCGAATTCTCTCTCAAAGGCCTCTGCGAACTGTTCTACAAGGTCTGGCTGAGACATCTTGCTGACGTCAATGCGAGAGTTCCCTTGTTTCTTTGAGCAGTGGAACTTCTTTGGTTGCAGTCTGATCGTGCAACATACCAGAGAGTGGTCCATGTTGCAGTCTGCACTGTGGTAAGAGCAAGTGTGGAGAAGGTTTTTGATGGCAGCTTGTCTTACTAGGATCAGATCCAGTTGGTGCCAATGTTTTGAGCACGGGTGCCTCCAGGAGACTTTGTGCTGGGGCTTTGTCTTGAAGGAGTTGGCGATGCACAGTTCATGGCAGGTACAAAACTCAAGTAGTCGCTGTCCATTCTCATTCATTTTCCCCACTCCAAAGGAACCGAGACAGGAGGGCCACAAATCGTTGTCTGCACCCGCTCTGGCATTGAAGTCGCCCAGGAGAACAAGTTGTTCTGTTCTGGGGATGTTCCTTATGGTTGATGTGAGATTTTCGTAGAACTCATCCTTGGCATCTGGAGAGGCGGACAGTGTTGGAGCATATGCGCTGACAAGAGTGACATAGCCTTCAGAGGTGTTGAGGCGGAGAGTCAATAGTCGTTCTGAACCGCCACTGCCTGGTTCGATCATGTTCAGCAGGCTGTTCCTGACTGCAAAGCCTACTCCATACTCTCTTGGGGCATCAGAGCTCTTTCCTTGCCAGAAGAAGGCGTAGTCCCTCTCCTTTAGTGTTCCTGAGTCAGCCAGCCGTGTTTCCTGCAGAGTGGCAATATCCACATTTAGTCTCTTCAGCTCACTGTTTATGACGGCCGTCTTTCTGGCGTCGCTGATGTCTTGCAGATCTTGGGAGAGCCCAGGCATCATTGTCCGGACATTCCAACAGGCCAGTTTCATTGTTGATCCGTTTCTTGAAGTTTTCTTTTTGCCTGGTGCGGAAATTAACAACCTGCTTGTCGGATATTCTCCTAATCTTCATACACCCACAGAAGAAGGCATGTCGTGGCGGGACAGCACCTAACTGGCTGGGGGCTGCCCAGCTTGGGCGGGCGGTAGCTATCCAGTGGGACGCGAGGCCCCTCCCACTGTCAGAAGCAACCCCTGGCGTTGGCTCTATGCCAACTGAGCGCTAACTTATAACCGGTAACTGTTGCTTCACGTGTTGTTCCGACGCTAGTGTTAGTAGCGAAGCTGGAGTGTCCTCTCCAGGTTGTAGGTGCAAGGTGTTTGTGGATGGATGGACGGATATAAGCCTGGGCAATGTAATATGGAAGACAGGCTGTTGCCCATGCAGCTTGTCCCCCCTCTCCACCTTGCTGACAGATCCAAAGGAATAGCAAGGCTGTTACGTTTTGGTGCCAACGTGGCCACAGGAGCTGCCGTAAAGTGACAAAGTTTGCCATCCAACCGCCTTAGGGGCCCCACACCGAATTTTCTGTCAGGGTTTACTCCCTTAGCTAGGTGGCCGCAGGTAGCTCTCCAGAGCTGGCGCCCTTTGATGGGTCATTTAATTTCACCAAGGTGTCTAGCCACCCTCCTCACCATCCTCCTGAGAGGACTGGTGGGGGTGCTGGTTTTGTCACCAGCAATTCGACTCTGTGACAGGTAGTACTGGGATCCAGGTTACCAGTAGCAGATATATCTATCTGACCTGACACATGATGTCGGACAATACGCCAGCAAAAGGGAGCATGCTTGTCCAGAATAAATGTTAGTGTGGTGTTATAGTTTGGAACTGAAGTCTTGAATGAAAATGTTCTTTGAGACTGTGTTTGAATGCTATTTTGTCCATTTAATTGCTGGGCCATTAGTGAAATGTTTCAGGTTTAAGAACTGGCTTTGGAATGTCTAAGTGAAAAGAAACTGTGATGTGGTCAGATTGCAGGTGATGTGAAAGGTGAGCTGAACGTAAAATGTTATCCGTCGGTCGGTATAGTGTCATGTTGAGAACAATGTCTATGTTTGTGAGTGGGTTTTGTTACAGACTGATAGAAACCAAACATATCCAGTAAATCACAGAGCTTTGTGGTGCTGGGATCATTAATGATATCAAAGTGGGTACTGAAGTCACCGCAGATAACAAGACAGTGTCACAGTATTCAAGAAAGTCAGAGAATTGGTCAAAGAATATCTGTGTTTGTGAGCTTATTTCTCTTACTTGGGGGAGGATGACAGATACAAAATAAATTAATAAATCTGTCATGAAAAGTGACAGGAAGAAAGTTTATGATAATAATAATAACGCACATGCATATGTATATATATAAGACCTTCCTCATATAAAGCTCACATGGTGAGCACATGCATGTGCACACACACACACACACACACACACTAAAAATACAGAAATAGGAAAAACATCAAAGATGCTACTAAAACATGCACAAAAACAAATGGGAGAGGAGGTGATGGGGAGGAGATGTACCTCCCCACCTAGAGATAAGGTCACCCCTATTCAGGATTGTAAGAAGTATTTTGTCCTCTACTAAGAGAAGCAAAAGGACCAAAGCCAAATTCTTTTAGCAAGTGCTTTTTGCTGCAGTTTAGGTATAACCTTGAAGATTTATTTCAATGCACCTGTTAACAAAACATTACTGAAATTTCAAAATCAAATGAAAACACTGTAAAGATCAGAGGCTGACAGCAAAATAGACATATTTATAAAAAGAGATATACGAATGATCAGCTAACCAAAACAAAACAAAACACCACTGATCACACAGAACTGTATTTAATGAAACAAAGCTGTATTTCGTAAATCAAAACAAAAATAAATACATAAAGATGGATGAGGGGAAAGGTCTATATAAACAAATTTTGCATTAAAAAATCAACAAAGGAAGTAAAGCCTTAAAAATATATTTAATTCGTTACACTAAATGGAGTCATGGCCTCGAGGTAATGCGTCTGCCTAGGAAGCAAGAGAATTTGAGCACGCTGGTTCGAATCTTGGCTCAGCTGCTGATATTTTCTCCCCCTCCACTAGAACTTGAGTGGTGGTCTGGACGCTAGTCATTCGGATGAGACGATAAACC
Source organism: Babylonia areolata (assembly GCF_041734735.1). NCBI lineage: Eukaryota > Metazoa > Mollusca > Gastropoda > Neogastropoda > Buccinidae > Babylonia > Babylonia areolata. The sequence goes on along the minus strand of NC_134893.1, from coordinate 62,381,513 downwards.
GAGGTCCCATGTGCAGCATGCACTTACCACACGTAAAAGAACCCACGGCAACAAAAGGGTTGTTCCTGCAAAATTCTGTAGAAAAATCCACTTCGATAGGAAAAACAAATAAAACTGCACACAGGAAAAAAATACAAAAAAATGGGTGGTGCTGAAATGTAGCGACGCGCTCTCCCTGGGAAAGCAGCCCAAATTTCACACAGAGAAATCTGTTGTGATAAAAAGAAATACAAATACAAATATATTACAACTTGTACAACTCAGTAATGAATGCCAGAGAAAGTGAAGTTCTTGAGGTGTATTTTCATTTTATTAATGTTCTTATTTCTGTTGTTCTTGAATTGTTTAAATCTATATTTGCATTGCATCACTTTGAGCTTGCCAGATTTGAGGGAAGAACAGAACCTTGCACTGCAAGGAAAAAGAAAAAAGAAAATGTACTTTATTTTTCTTCCTATTCTAGTTCTATTTGAGGAATACAGCAATAACATCCAGTGAAATTACTGAATATGTTCCATGTGCAAGAGAGGGAGGTAAGAGACAGAAAGAGGTGAAGAGAGGAACAGACAGAGCATGGACTCAAAGGGAACTGCAACAGAAAAACAGGTACTCACATACTTTTATGTATGTGTTCTTGCACACATACACACACGCGCGCGCGCGTGCGCACACACGCACACACACACACACACACACACATGCACACACATCATCACACTCAATCACTCACACACATGCACTCTCTCTCTCTCTTTCTTTCCTCACTCAGTCAAACATCACCAACAGAACCATTCTGACCAGTAAAGGATATAGATCAAGAGAGCTGTCAAAGAAGGAGATGAAGCAGACAACAAACTTCCTCAAGCTGGGGGGCCTGTCAGCAGCAGCATCAATGTGAGTGGAGGAAGGCAAGTTCTCCAGCACACAATAATAACAGGCAGCGGAAGATGTCACATCCTCTGTTAAGCTGTTCATAACAGAACCATGTCAGAGTTGACAAAATGGGTACACACAAATACATGCACACGCACTACACTGAGATGCATGAAAATGATTAAAACAATGATTATCGTGTGCACAGCCACATGGTTTATGTGACTATGCACATGGCAATGCACATGATAAAAAAAATCTTATTTCAATCTGTTTTTGAAAACTTGTCTGGAGAGACAAAGACAACAAACTACAGCTAAATGATGAAAAGACTGAACTGTTGCTTGCCTGCACTAAGAAATTTATGAACCATCCGTCTCTCCCTCATTCTCATCTGGTAAACATAATAATAATAATAATGACAGTATGTATATAGTGCTGAATCTTGTGCAGAGACAAATCTAAGCGCTTTCACACCAGTCATTCACATGCATGCATAACTCTAAAACTGAAGAAAACTGAAGACAAGGAAGAGGTAGGAGAGGGTGAAGAGGTGTGTTTCAAGGCCAGACTTGAAAGAGCTGAGTGCGGGCACCTGACAAAGCGAAAGAGGAAGTTCATTCCAAATACAAGGTCCAGAGACAGAGAAAGAACGGCGTCCAACAGTAGAATGTTTGAATCTGGGTATGCGTAAACAGAGTGGATCCAAAGGCGATCATAGAAAGCGAGATGGAGTGTAGAGGTGAAGGCAGCCACAAAGATAGGAAGGGGCAGATTTGTGAATACATTTATAACATAGAGTGCTGATCTTATACTTTATTCTGTGTGAGACAGGGAGCCAATGGAGATGTTGCAAAATAGGAGTGATGTGCTCAGATCTTTTCTTTCTGAGGACGAGTCGGGCAGCAGAGTTTTGTATGTGCTGAAGGGACTGAATAGATGAAGCAGGCAAACCAGACAATAGGGAGTTACAGTAGTCAAGGCAAGACAGAATGAGAGAAACGACAAGTCGAAATGTTGCGTCGGTAGACAGATATTTCCAAATGGAACTGATGTGTCACAACTGACAGTAGCAGAATTGACATGTCTGACTGATAAATTTTTACATGGACAGTGTGTTGTCAAGGACAACGCCGAGGTTCCTGACTGAGCTGGAAAGAGGGATGGATGTACTGACAAATTTGATTTTGTCATCTGTGATTGAAGCAAGTTTTTGTTTGGTTTCCATGATCATTGCTTCGGTTTTGTCTGCGTTCAATTGTAACTTATTTACAGTCATCCAGTTTTGAATGTCCAGGAAGCATTCAGATGTTTCTTGCAAGAGCGAGGACAATTTTTCAGGAGTATCACTCTTCTGAAGTTGAGTATCATCAGCATAGGAATGACGACTAACATTGTGGTGGTTGATAATTTCAGTGACAGGATCAGTGTACAGTGTGAAGAGCCTAAAACAGATCCCTGTGGGACTCCGTGTTTGATTTTAACAGGTTCAGATTGGAAATTATCGACAATGACAGACTGGAATCGATCAGTGAGATAAGATTTGAACCAGTTGAGAACAGTGCCGCTGATGCCAAATGTAAAATGAAGATGGGAAAGGATTGAATGGTCTATCGTGTCAAAGGTGGCTGACAAGTCGAGAAGAGTGAGAAGGGAAATTCTTCCTGAGTTGGACGCTAGCGGTTGATAGTTCAGGATGTGAAGGAGAGTGGCTTCGGTGCTGTGGTCAGCATGATATGCAGACTGAAAAGGGTGAAGGAGATTGTTGAAACAAAGGTGGTTGTTGAGCTGCTTCAGGACAGATTTTTCAAGGAGTTTGGACAGGAAAGAAAGGTTAGAAACTGGTCGATAATTTTTCAAAATATTTGCATCAAGGTTGGGTTTCTTCAGAAGAGGCTGGATGATTGCAGTTTTGAAAGTGGATGGAAAGGTTCCAGTAAGAAGGGATGAGTTTACAATATTGGTGACTGTGGGGAGAAGCTGTGAGACACACTGGGAAAAGACAGACGCTGGTATAGGATTAAGTTCACAGGATTTTACGGAAATTTCTTTCATGATTTCATTCACTTCTGTTTCAGTCAATGGATTGAAGGAATGGAGAGGATCAGGATAAGCAGGTTGGAAAGGCATATGGTCTAAGCTCATACAAATATTTTGGACTTTATCGAAAAAGAAAGATTTTATTGTCATTTCTTTCATGATTTCATTCACTTCTGTTTCAGTCAATGGATTGATTGAAGGAATGGAGAGGAGTGTTGTTGAACTGAGGATCAGGATAAGCAGGTTGGAAAGGCATCTGGTCTAAGCTCATACGAATATTTTGGACTTTGTCGAAAAAGAAAAAGGAGAAGATATTGGGGAGTTCAGATAAAGTGTAGGCAGAAGGAAGAGGAGTCTTTTTTGCAGTACCAAGAAGATTTGACATGACAGAATAAAGAGGTTTGGTTGATGTGGCATCAAGAACTTGAGAAGAAAAGAAGTTTGTCTTCGCTGATGAGATCATGTGTTTGACTTTATTTATTTGTTTTCGGAAGATCTGATTGTGGACTTTCAGTTTTGTTGCTCGCCATCACCTTTCCAACTGGCGACGTTTGCGTTTTGCAAGTCGAATGTCTTGCATGTACCATGGGGGAAAAGGCCTATCAGGTCAGGGGGGTGCATGTTCATCCAGCAGTTCAGAGACAACAGTGTTGTAATGTGTGGAGACGTCGGTACATGTCTGACTGATAAATTTTTGCATGGACAGTGTGTTGTCAAGGAAAATGGCGAGGTTCCTGACTGAGCTGGAAAGAGGGATGGATGTACTGCCAAATTTGATTTTGTCAGCTGTGACTGAAGCGAGTTTTTGTTTGGTTCCTATGATCACTGCTTCGGTTTTGTCTGCGTTCAATTGTAACTTATGTCAGCTGTGATGAAAGAGAGTTTTTGTTTAGTTCCTATGATCATTGCTTCAGTTTTGTCTGCGTTCAATTGTAACTTGTTTACTGTCATCCAGTTTTGAATGTCCAGGAAGCATTCAAATGTTTCTTGCAAGAGCGATGACAATTTTTCAGGGGTATCACTCTTCTGAAGTTGAGTGTCATCAGCATAGAAATGATGACTAACATTGTGGTGGTTGATAGTTCAGCGAGAATAGCAGTGTACAGTGAGAAGAGAACTGGGCCTTAAACAGATCCCTGTGGGACTCCTTGTTTGATTTTAACAGGCTCAGACTGGAAATTATCAACAATGACAGACTGGAATTGATCAGTGTGATAAGATTTGAACCAGTTGAGAACAATGCCGTTGATGCCAATGTAAAATAAAGACGGGAAAGAAGGACTGAATGGTCTAAGAGTGAGAAGGGAAATTTTTCCTGAATCAGCCGCGAGCAGCAGATTGTTCAGGATGTGAAGGAGAGTGGCTTCAAGTGATGTGGTCAGCACGATAGGCAGACTGAAATGGGTGGATGAGATTTTTGAAACAAAGGTGGTTGTTGAGCTGCTTCAGGACAGATTTTTCAAGGAGTTTGGACAGGAAAGGAAGGTTAGAAACTGGTTGATAATTTTTCAAAATGTTTGCATCAAGGATGGGTTTCTTCAGAAGAGGCCGGACGATTGCAGTTTTGAAAGTGGATGGAAACATTCCAGTCAAAAGGGATGAGTTGACAAAATTGGTGACTGTGGGGAGAAGCTGTGAGACACACTGGGAAAAGACAGACGCTGGTATAGGATTAAGTTCACAGGATTTTACGGAAATTTCTTTCATGATTTCATTCACTTCTGTTTCAGTCAATGGATTGAAGGAATGGAGAGGATCAGGATAAGCAGGTTGGAAAGGCATATGGTCTAAGCTCATACAAATATTTTGGACTTTGTCGAAAAAGAAAGAGAAGACAATGGGGAGTTCAGATAAAGTGTAGACAGAGGGCAGAGGAGTCTTTTTTGCAGTACCAAGAAGATTTGACATGATAGAATAAAGAGATTTGGTGTATGTGGCATCGAGAACTTGAGAAAAGAAGTTTGTCTTCGCTGATGAGATCATATGTTTCACTTTATATATTTGTTTTCGGAAGATCTGACTGTGGACTTTCAGTTTTGTTGCTCGCCATCGCCTTTCCAAACCCACCCCTCCCCTCCCCAAAATTGTCACACGCACACACCTCACTCACACCCCCCACATACCCAGCCATCCTTCTCACCCTCTATCACACACACACATGCGTGCGTGCATGTGTGTGCGGACAGAGGATCATCTTGAAATGAATTCTTAGAACATTAAATGCTGTCATAAATAATTTCCATTTTATTTTTTCTTATTTGCATTGCTTTTGCAACGAATCTCGCTAATTCCTTTAGTACAAATTCATTATCACACGAAAGAATGTTCACCACACTGCTTTGATCAGGAACACCGGTGAACGAGTCTAGTTTTGAAAAAAATTTCCGAATGTCACTGTAAGCAGTACAATGAAATAAAAAATGAACTTCATCCTCCAATCCGTTTCCACATGATGGACAATTAACATCTGTCATATTTTCGTTATCAGCTAAGAACCATCTTTTACAACTTTTTAGACCACTAACTCTAATAAACAAAATATAATAAAGTTATCTCTGTACCACTTATTTGTGAAACATGACAAATACTTTTCTGCCTGAAAAACACTTGAAAGAATTAAACCATCTGCATTTATCATTACTCTCTATCTCTGTATACCAATTTTGCTTGCAACATGAAGTGAGTCTGTCTTTAAATTCAGAGATAAAACTGGACTTGCTTCCAATGCCCTGGCTTCGCCATACAATCCCAAAGCCATTTTTTAACAAGAGATTTTTAACACTCAACACCCAATTGTAATGGCCACATTCATGTTGAAACAGAAGCATTTCATATGCCTGCCTACACAGTCTGGACATAGGAAGCAAAACCAATTTCAGCCAATATCTAATTCATTTCACTGATGTTCTGATATGCAGTGGGTATCTTACAGTTTCACCATAAACCTGCTTGTTTGAGGCATGCAGGGGGACATTTACAAATATGTTCATGGCAAATGTATGAATGACTTCGATTTGTTTACATTCCTCTCCCATACCCACACTCCTACTGCATAATATGTCAAACTGGGTTCAATTTGTGAATAGAACAGCTTCCAAAACATGCTCATATCTACTTCAAAGTTTTATAATAGACATCATTATTTCTATAACGCCTTTGAAAGGGAAAGAGAGAGAAAGAGAGTGTGTGTGTGTGTGTGTGTGTGTGTGTGTGTGTGTGTGTGTGCATGCCTACATCTCTGTCTGTTGTGTATGTTGAGTACGTGTGAAGGATGTGAATGTAAAGATTGTGCATGTGCGTTGCAAGCCTGTGCAATGGAGGCTATGATGAAGAATAATGTAAAATCAAATTAAGTGGGCTTTTTCTCTTCACTATCCTGATTGGAATGGATTACTTGTCATTATAAAGTAAAACATGCACTGCTGTTTGCTTTTATTATGTTTCTGACTATCATGCTTAGGACAGTTCTTATCACATTAAATCACCACATGTTTCCTGCCTACCTTAATCCAACAGACAAAACGTTGCCATGGTTAAAAGATGAGGAGTTTCTTGAAAGTCGCTGTGCTAGACATTTTCGCAGGTCTGTTTCTGCTGACGCTGATAAGTTCGTAGCGGCGATACTCAAACTGTCGAACAAAGAAGATCATCACTCAGGAAATCCCACAGACACTATTTGTATCAATACTACATTTCATCTGAACCAGATAAATTTCAAACATGCACACACATGCAATCATACACGTACACACACATGTGTTAAACTTCAGCATACACATATAGTAATATACACAGTGACATCACATACAAAATTTACAAAAACAGACCAGTTGGGGCGTATTCTTTTGCTTGAACTTTTTAATTCTATTGTCCAAGAACATCTAAAAACATCTGTATATTGTCAATTTGCATTGCTGTTTCAGTGTCTTGGACTGTTTCCACATAAAAGAACAAGTTTTTAATTCTTACACTTACTTAAAAGAGTTCAGCTATAGTGACTGCACATTTTAAGACAGAGAAGACAAATATGATGCACAAAACCTGAAAAGCCTTTCAGTGTATCTGGATCTTTTTTAAGTCTGTTCGTTTTCAACACTATGGAACACAAAGACTAAAAGAGCATGTCAAGTTTTAAGTGCTGATGCTTCTAAATCAGATGTATATAAAAATTAGAATTGTTGATACAGCCACAGGGAATTATTCCAGTTGGGTTGTGGGATGTTAATGCAAAGACCACTGAATTAAAAAGGAAATTTTATCATATTTTCTCAACTACTTACTGTATCATTTCCTCAAAACTGTATGGATATAACTGGGTTCTAAATTCCATTGGAGCAGTAATCTGCAGCTTAGTATGTGGAAACTGAGGTCAGCTTATAGTTTGTATAATCAATGTGTCATGGGATTAAATTAGAAATTAAGATTAGGACTAGGAGGGAAAAATGTTGATGTTCACAATCATTATGAAAGCCTTGGTGAAAACTGTTCAGTATGACAAAGAATTTCTCTTCAGAGCTCTATAATAACATCGACATGACTATCGTTATTTGAAAGAAGGACGGCTTTGAGCATTTTCATACAGAACCTAACAATGTATGGCCAGTAAGTTTCTTGTTCTTACTGACATGTAAACTTAGTCATGCATGAACACCACAATGGTTGCCAAGGTGGGTAGCGTATCAAAAAAAGTCAATCATTATTTTTCTTATCTGTATTATTACTGTTTTGGTTGAGATTATTCTATTGTAATAATTTTTTATTGTTATTATTTTTGGTGTTATTACATTTTGTTATTTCATCAATGTTAGCATTATTACAATAATCATACAAGAATGACTGAAGAATGATTGAGAGATCACAGGAAAATTCTCACTATGGTATTATCTTCATCAAAGGCTAATCCCATATTATTCCATGCATCAATGAATACTGAATTATGTTGTGTGGATACACTGATTTCTGTAATATAATTCTTGGGCAAACCAGGGATACTTTATCTTTGGGTCATAGTATAATCCTTCTGGTAATTTAAAAAAAATTATTTTGATAGAAAAGGACATGACTTTGAAACCATTTCATGCAGTGATTAATATGGCTTTAAGAGTGACATTATATAAACACCGCACAAAAGAACTGTCAGTTGTGTGTCAAAACCTGGGTCTCTGCAAATAGTTTTCCTGCCCACTTTGCAATGTTGTTTGTCCATTTTGTCTTCCCCTCCATCTCCTACATTTAACAGTTCCCTGGAGGACTGTTTTTAGCAAAGCCACTGAATCTTGTTACATTGCAATATATATTATATATATATATATATATATATATATATATATATATATATATATATATATATATGCAAGCATATAAGCCTCACTAGTGCACTGGGATATGACAATGTTCGGCATCTGCCAAGCAGATGTTGTGTAGTGAATATAGATTCATCTGAAAGCAGTGACATCTCCTTGAGAAACAAACTGAAACTGAAAACTACATGACCATATCAGCATTTCAGTCTTGACAGTGCTGATGTTGTCTTTGCAACTCTTGAGGGGATGTCTGGTTTGGATCCTTCATTGTTGATGATGGTGTGTGTCCATCGAGATCGATGATGACCATCGTTGTCATCCAGCTGGGGGATGGGGGGAGGGTGGTGGTGGTGGGGGGGGATGCTCATGAATCTATCTGTGAGTGCGCAGATGGCTGAATAGTCCAATCTGCGCACGAAATGTTCGCTGACAGTTGGGGCAGACAAAGAGAGGCATATCATTGTCAGGGAGCTTGTTTGCCCGTGACTTTCTGGCCTGCCTCTTCTGAACAGCTGCAGCAGTCCTGTTGGCCATGCACAACTTAGCACCTTTGTGCACAGCAGCGCGCCATTTGCCACGGTCCACTGCAGATTCCTCCCAGGAGTCAGGGTTGATATCAAACGCTTTCAGAGAGACTTTCAGAGTATCTCTGAAGCGCTTCTTCTGACCTCCGTGTGATCTCTTCCCTTGTTGCAGCTCGCCATAGAAGAGCCTTTTGGGCAGCCGATGGTCTGGCATGCGCACCACGTGTCCAGCCCAGCGAAGCTGGGACTGCGTCAGGATGGTGAAGATGCTGGGAAGGGTGGCTTTTGCAAGCACATCCGTGTCTGGGGTCCTGTCTTGCCACTTGATGTTCAGTAGCTTCCTTAGGCATGTTGTGTGGAAGTGGTTCAGCTTCTTGGCGTGTCGTTGGTACACTGTCCAAGTTTCGCAGGCGTACAGTAGTGTGGGGAGAACTACTGCTCTGTAGACCTTTAGTTTGGTCTCAAGACCAATGCCTCTTCTGTTCCAGACATTTGCATGAGTCTACCAAAAGTTGCGCTTGCTCTTGCAATCCTGACATTCACTTCATCATCGATGGTCGCATTTCGTGACAGTGTGCTGCCAAGGTATGTGAACCGCTCCACCGCACTGAGTCTCTGACCGTTGACTGTGATGTTGGGCTCAACGTGGGGTTTCCCTGGGGCTGGCTGATGGAGAACTTCAGTTTTCCTCGTGCTGATGGTAAGGCCGAAGTTCCTGCTGGCAGTGGCAAATTTGTCAACACTGAGTTGCATGTCAGCTTCAGATCCAGCGTTGAGGGCACAACCATCAGCAAACAAAAAGTCTCTGATGATGTCTGTCATGACCTTCGTTTTTGCTTGAAGCCTTCTGAGGTTAAACAGCTTGCCATCTGTTCGGTACTTCAGGCCAATTCCAACATCGCCATCTCTGAAGGCATCAGTAAGCACTGCAGAGAACATGAGGCTGAACAGTGTTGGAGCCAGGACGCAGCCTTGCTTGACATCATTTGTGACAGGAAAAGGAGCAGATGTTTCGCCACTGTCCTGGACTCGAGCCTGCATGCCTTCATGGAATTGGCTGACCAAGGAAATAAATTTCCGAGGGCATCCATACTTGGCCATGATCTTCCACAGTCCCTCTCTACTCACGGTGTCGAAGGCTTTAGTGAGGTCGACATAGGTGGAGAACAGAGCAGCATTTTGCTCCTGACATTTCTCTTGCAGCTGCCTTGCAGCAAACACCATGTCGGTGGTTCCGTGCTCTTTCCGGAATCCACATTGGCTCTCAGGCAAATGACCTTGGTCAAGGTGTGCTGTGAGGCGGTTTAGTAGGATCCTGGCAAGTATCTTGCCTGCGATGGAGAGCAAAAAAATGCCCCGATGGTTATCACAGGCTTGCCGGTTCCCCTTTCGCTTGTACAAGTGAATGATACATGCATCTTTGAAATCCTGGGGGATCGTCTCTTCTTTCCACATGAGTGAGTACAGCTGATGGAGCTTCTCAGTCAGCACAGTGCCTCCATCCTTGTAGACCTCTGCTGGTATGGAGTCTGAGCCAGGTGCTTTGCCACTGGATAGCAGACGGATTGCTTTCTGGGTCTCAAGAAGTGTTGGCGGATCGTCCAGTGCTTCGTTGATGGGGACTTGTGGGAGACGGTCTATGGCTTCATCATTTATAGAGGAAGGGCGATTTAAGACACTGTTGAAGTGCTCAGCCCAGCATTTGAGAATTTTCTCCTTCTCGGTGATCAAGGTATTCCCATCTGCACTGAGGAGGGGGGATGATCCTGAGGATGTGGGGCCGTAGACTTCTTTTAAGGCATCATAGAACCTCTTCATATCGTGCCTGTCAGCATATCCCTGGATCTCATCAGCTTTGTCACTCAGCCACTTATCCTGCATCTGACGTAACTTTTGCTGAACAGTCCTGCGGATGGCATTGTACGCATCCTTTTTTGATGTGGACTTTGGGTTGCTCAGGTAGGCTTGATGCAGACGGCATTTCTCATCCAGAAGCTGCTTGATTTCATCACAGTTTTCATCAAACCAGTCTTTGTGCTTTCTGGTCATGGGTCCCAGGGTCTCTGAAGCTGTATTATAGATCAGCTCGCGCAGGGTCCTCCAGTCAGACTCCACATTCTGGTTGTCCAGAGAGGCGGATTCCAGACGATCTTCCAGCAGCTCCACAAAGGTCTGTTTGATGGTGATGTTTTTCAGCTTAGCGATGTTGAGCCATTTTGGAGCCTTCTGGCCTTGGGGGCGTCTCTTGGGCTGGATTCGAATATTCAGCTTCGAGGCTACAAGGCGATGGTCTGTCCAACACTCGGCGCCGCACATGGTCTTTGTTACACGTACATCTTGCCTATCCCTTTTCCTGACGATGACGTAATCGATGAGATACCAATGCTCTGAGCGAGGGTGCATCCATGACGTCCTGTTACGGGTAGGGAGGCAGAAAACTGTGTTGGTTATCAGCAGTTCGTGCTCTGCACAGGTCTGAAGCAAAAGCAATCCATTTGGGTTGCAGTGGCCCACGCCATACTTTCCAATCACTCCATCCCAGGAGATGTAGTCAGAGCCAACTCTAGCATTGAAGTCCCCAAGAATGATGAACTTGTCTGCTTTAGGGATAGCAGCAATGACAGAGTGAAGGTCCTCATAGAACTTCGCCTTCACTTCATCCGGGTTGGTCATGGTTGGGGCGTAGGCACTGACAATGGTGAGGTGCTTCTGGCCAGATGCCAGTGGGAGTTTCATGGTCATAAGCCTATCGTTGACTCCCTTTGGGATTCCAGCTAGCTTGCTGACAAGTGCTGTTTTTACTGCAAAACCAACGCCAACCTCACGTCGCTCTTCACTTCCTCGTCCACTCCAGAAGAAGGTGTAACCAGATCCCCGTTCACAGAGCTTGCCTTCGCCTGCAAGCCGAGTCTCACTCAAGGCTGCGATGTCAATGTTGTATCTGGCGAGTTCGGATGCAACTAGTGCCGTTCTCCTTTGGGGTCTGTCCGCGTTATCTCTGTCCAGGAGAATCCTTATGTTCCAAGCACCAATGGTGAGAGGAACGATCCTTGTTTTTTTCTTTTCTTTCTCTTTGTTTCGACCACTGATGTAGGGTCCCCACCAGCCGCGGTATGCTAGCCAGGGTGATATGGAGCAGGCAATTTTTAGGGCACCTTTTCTAGCCCCTTCCTCATGCCAGGGAGGTGAGCAGTGCATTCCTAAAGAGGGCTGCTTAGACGCTCAGACGGCTGCCGAGATCCATCGCTGCTCCTGTCGATGAAGAGCGACCCTATGGCCTGAGCCGCCTGCGTGCAGGTCTGCGGCTGCGACTGCCAGTGTACCCACACCTGTCGTTTCATCGCTCGCCTGTCGCCACAGGACTTGGGGGTGATGAAATGATGAAGGATGAAAGGTCAGTAAGGATGACCGATGACTTGCGCGATGAGTTTGTTTAAAGTGAAGAGGAGTTGCGCAACGTCGACCTCACTCTCTCGTCCGGGTCCATCAATTTCCAGTGGCAAGACTAAGTCGAGACGACTGGAGGATGAGAACGGATGCAGTGGATGACCAAGATATCCTTTCGGTGTCTCATCTTGCTCTCTGCACTCCACAGTGCGTTGCTGTAACTACCTTCATCTCCGTTGAACCGATAGGTTTCTTCCGCAGATTCTACCGGATCCAGACTTCGCATGCATGGGTAGACACACCCCGGGGGCCAACTGCGTGTGGCATGCACACAGCACGGTGGAGCTAGATGGCCGTCGGTAGCTCTCCTGAGCCGACGCCCTTTTATGGATCTTGCTTTTAATTCCATAAGAGTGTCTAGCCACCTGCCTCACCAGTCCCGGAAGGGAGTGGTGAGAGTGCCGGTTTAGTCGCCGGCAATCCGACCCTGAACAGGTTGTACTGGATTTCTGGTTACCAGTAGCAGATCTAATGACCTGACCTGACATGTTGTTGATGATAGAATCCTGTAAGCCTACCATTTCTTGCAATCCCACGATTTCTCTCATTGTGGGATTGCGAAAAATCGTGGTTGTTCCCCTTCTCAATGGGTGAGAAATCATGAGAAGTCCCCTTTATTTTTATCAAAAATATTTTCTTTATCATCGGAGTTGGTTTCTTGTCTTTTCCCAATGCAAATCTAAGAGAAAAGTGAGAGATAAAAAAAGAAACGAGAAATGGGGGAAATGACAATGACCATATGTAATGACAGTGGCGTTAGCAAAGATATCAACAATAGATGGTGATGTGATGGCACTGTACCAGTTTTTCAAAAAGTGTGAATGTATATGTATGACAGTGAGTGAGTGAGTGAGCGTGTGTGTGTGTGTGTGTGGAGGGGGGCGGTGGGGGGGGGGTGGTTGTGTGTTTCCTTATGGTTGATTTGGTCTTCTTTCACTCTGTTTTTAAAATATTTTCATATTTTTCATATTTTTAAGTGTCTTCTAATAAACCGAGAATCTATTTTCACGCAATATTGCATGCGAAAGGATGCTGACACAGATGACAAATGAGCAAGCATGAAATGAAGAACATTCTAAATAAATGTGACAGAAAAGGTTTTATCATGACAAACATCAAAACTATTTGGTCAAGTCTTCATGCTCCCTATGTGAGGGTAAAGCACTGTGAAACACCTTTTTTGCTATCACATTTATGTAGAAAGTTAAATCATTCTGATGTTTTCCCCAACTTCCAGAAAAGATCTGGTTCAAGTCATATTATATCATATCATATCATATTATATTATATTATCATAATTATGTTATATCATATTATATTATATCATAATGTATTGTAGTATATCATATCATATCATATTTCTGTTCGAGTTATACACATTGCCTGAATTTCATTGTTTGCTATTGATTCTGATGTTGAATTTGAGGCTGATGCATTGCAGTGATCCATCTTATGTGAAATACAATAAACAGTTTGTTTCAGTGTCATTACTGTGTCTTTGCTACCACCACTGTCATTATCATGATCGTCGTTGTCATCGTCCTCCTTCTTCTTTTTCTTTTCTTTTTCTCTCTCTCATTCTTCTCTAAGATTTGCATTCGGATGAGACAAGAAACCAACTCCAATAATAAAGGAAATATTTTTCATAAAAATACGGGGGACTTCTCACAATTTCTCACATTCCTACGATTTCTCTCAGAGCCAAAGATATCGTGGGGGCGCCCCCCATGATTTCTCTCACAAAATAAGAGAAATCGTAGGATTGTGAGAAATCGTTGGCTTACAATCCCAGATATATGAAATGTTAAACAGTTCCTAGCTTCTGTCTCTGGACAGTTATATCAGCAGTGATGGTGGTATGTGGCTGGCCATCAACTTGGTCATTTCGGCGCTGATTTCCATGCCATGCCATATCTTGCCGATGTTTCATCCAGTCTTTAAACAAGCTGGGCAAGTTCTTGCTAATTGTGTCAATAGCGTCAATGACGTCTGTGAAGCGAAGGTTTGTGATGGTTCTTCCTCTAATGTTGACAGTGCTGACATGAACTTCAAGCACATCGGTCATGATGCATTCCAGAAATACGTTGAAAAGCATGAGAGACAGCAGGCAGACGACTCCAAGAGAAGTTTGGAACCACTTATCACACTGGTTGCTTTGGAGTAAAGTTGATGTATGGTGCTGATAAGCTTTTGTCCAATATATATTTTTTTCATTGTAGCCATAGTACTTCCAACCAGGCTCTTGAAGACTATGAAGACATGGTAAAATTACCTCTTGTACTATTTCATAGTCTCGAGAGTGCACATATGAGATTTCTTGAAGCAAGTTGTGAGATGAAGCACCCAGCCTCCTTTAGTTCTCAACCTGGGTTGCTGTGCCAAACAACAAAGTAGTCAGAACGAGGCTGCCCATTGGAGTAGTGTCCCTTGAATCATTTGCATCTTAGTCAATACAATTGTTACTAGATGTACATATACCACACCTCCCCTTTGAGATCACTTTAACTTTCTAAAAAAAAAACCTTTTTTTGTGAACCAAGTCAGCAATTTTTTTTTCAACAATGTTCATATGAGTTCTCCCTTTCACAGTTTGTGAATGTGTAATTCTTAATTAACCCTTTCGCTGCCAGGAAAATAAGATTTAAGTGAAATCTATTTGCCAGGGTTTTTTCACAAAAAACGGGTATAAATTTTCAAAAAATTCTGTGCTCTTTGTTATTGGAGAAAGACCCATAAAAGTATATATTTTCTGAAAGGTAAATGAATAAAGAATACAAAACACACGCTGTTTTCCCATTTTATATATTTTTAGTGACATGCTGTTGTTTTGAAATCAGTGTTTTGTTTTTTGTCACATTTTCAACTTGTTCATTACAAACATTAGTCAGGTAATTTGCACAAAAACATCATATTTTCTGGACAAATGGATATCTGCAAACACAAAATCATACTAGAACAACCACAATATATATATTTTTTTTTTTAAGAGATAGATACACAATACATTGTGACTTCTCCAAGTTGTAAGATGGATGTGAGGCCACGCCCCTTCAGTCTCCACCCCCCCCCCCTCCTCCTCACCCCTCTCACATGGTCACTTGATTCAGTTCTCATCAGACCGCGTTGGCTGCGTGCCAAGAATATTGCTCTGCTGCTAATTCGGTCATCTGTCGTCTGCTAACATCTGTACAGCTGGCATCACTCACTGACAGTCGCATCTTGGCCACTCTCTTGATTACTCCCTTTATTTTCTATCAGATCGTCCTATAAATGTTCATCTCTATCTTCTCCTTCGAATTTACGCTTCAATTCTTTCTGAGCATCAGCTAAAGAAGGAAATCATGGTTGATTTAGTTCGTCACGATCGCATGTCTTGAGCACGGCGTCAGTCCGACATTTTGTTGAGCGAGCGAGGAGAGAAGTCAGGCAAACACTTGGACAGTGACCCAACCAAAACGTTCAAATAAAGGACTGCTTCATGACGTAGATGGGGTTTCTAGCTATGAATAGAATCTAGAGAGATTCCCCAGGCTAAAGCTACCACTATTTTTGCCAAGGAAGTGAATGCAAACCAGGGAAAAGTCAGAATATTTCGATGACAAGTTATCTCGTCATGCAGGCAGCGAAGCATACATGCTTGCCATGACGAGTTATCTCGTCATGCAGGCAGCCTAGGGGTTAAATCCAGTCTTAATTAAAGATATCAAACACTGTTTAGTTCATTCTTCACAGCTTGAGCTTGTCAGGCTTCACAATTTGACATCCAAATCTGAAGAATTGCTGCCCATGCCCTGAAGGAGTGGCAGGTAAAACAGAAGGTGCCGTGGTGGGACTGGCTGCTGGTTCCTGCTGATGTTGTTGAATTGTTGATTGAGGGGTAGATGGTGTCATTAGTGTAGCTGGCACAACCGGTGTTAATCTTGTTTGACTTAATGACTTTCTTCAAGTCATTGGCTAAATGGTGTGTTGTCATTTCTTGCTAATGGAGTGTTAATAACTGCAGTTCGGTTGTGCCTGATGACAGTGTCCCTTCAGGTGTTTTTATGAGGTTATACCATGGATAACTGGTCACTGAAATGACATCACCAGGATGCTGCATGTCTCTAATCCAGACAGAATCGCCTGCTTTGAGAGCTGGGAGATCTTTTGCAGCATGATGTTGATTATAACTGAAGCAATGTTCTTCCTTGCTGGCTGCTTCCTTGCTAACAATAGCCGTAGTCAGGAGTGGAGGGTCTGAGGGTTGAGGTAAAAACTGGTACTTTTGTCTGGAGTTTTCAGCCCATGAGGATTTCTACTGTGGATGAGTCATTTTGTAGAGGAGCTGCCTTGTACATAAGCAGTGCCATGTATGGGTCTTTGCTCTTTTTCAGTAACTGTTTGATGGTCCTGACTGACTGTTCAGCTTCTCCATTGGCTTATGGGTGTTTTGGTGAGCTGGTCACATGTGTGAATCCATACTCTGTTGCAAATTTTGCATATTCATGGCTTGCAAACTGGGGACCATTGTCGGAAATGACAATATCAAATATTTCTTGCGCAGTAAAGACATTTTTCACTTGATGTATAACAGCTGCACTGGTGAGATTGTCGAGGAGCTTGACTTCTGTCCACCTATAGTGATTGTCCATAATGATCAGGCAAGTTTTTCCATACAGTTCAAGAAGATCCATTCCCAGCCATGACCATGAACAGGCAGGGAAAGATGAAGGTAAGAATGGTTCTTTCTGCTCCTGCTGATGAATGGCGCAGGTAGAGCACTTGTTCACCATTTCCTCAACGTCTGATGAGATATATGGCCACCAGACAGAAGAATGCGCCAGTGTGTGGCATTTAGTTATACCAAGATGTCCCTCATGAAGACAGTTCAAGATGTCCATCCTCATACATCTAGGGATGATGAGACAATCGTCAAACAGGAGAAGGTCATCGACAATGGTAAGATATTTCCAGTTGAGCCAGTACTGCTTGAGTATTGGCTTTTCAGGCATGTAGACTGGCCAGCAATAGCCAAGTGGCTTAAGCATCGGACTTTCAATCTGAGGGTCCTGGGTTCAAATCTCGGTAACGGCACCTGGTGGGTAAAGGCACCTGGTGGGTAAAGGGTGGAGATTTTTCCAATCTCCCAGAACAACCTATGTGCAGACCTGTTAGTGCCTGAACCCCTTCATGTGTATACATAAGCAGATCAAATACACATGTTATAAATCCTGTAATCCATGTCAGCATTCAGTGGGTGATGGAAATAAGAACATACACAGTATGCACAACCCCGAAAATGGAGTATGGCTGCCTAAATGGTGGGGCAAATGAATAAAATGGTCATACACGTAAAATGTTACATGTTCATATCAGTGTTTATGTGTGTGTAACTGAAAACTCATTGAATGACACAGGAAACGAATGACGAGCGCCAAAATGGCAGCTATCAGTCAGCTCTACCCAGGTAGGAAGCCTGTTGTGCAAATGACTCTGTGTTTGTAAGGAACTTAAAGCTTGGTCTCCGACTGAGGATAGGTGCTATATAAGTACTCATACTATCATCTCTGCAGTACTCTTGAACTTGCTGTACCACATCTTCAGCTTTTTGTGCCTCACGGATTTCTTGCAGCTTCCTAGTTGTTGCTGGGAGAATATCGATGCTCTTTTTGGTGAAGACTGTTGTCCCATTGATGAGGTAAATGTCAGCGGAGTTCAAATTACTGACGGGCGCTCTGGACAGGGCATCAGCAGTGATCTGCTTCTTGCCTTCAACAAAAATGACTTTCGGGTTGTAGTGCATGAGTCAAAGCCTGAAGTGTAGTATGCAAGGCAGCACTTTGTACAGTTTGGTGGTGTTGAGGAGTGGCACCAAAGGCTTGTGATCACATTCCACCGTAAAATCTAGGCCCAAGATGTAATCGCTGAACCTTTCACACGCCCACGTGGTTGCCAGTGCCTCCTTTTCAATCACAGTGTAGATCTTTTCTGCGTCACTGAGGGAGGGTGAGATGTAATATACTTGCCTCTGGGACCAATCATCTTGAATTTGTAGCAAGACTTCTCCAATGCCACTGTTTGAAGTGTCAGCTGCAATATAACTGTTGACCTTTGGGGTCATAATGGGCAAGGATGGGTGGGGATGTGAGCAGTTCTTTCAGTTTTTGGAAAGCAAATTGCTGAGGATGATCCCACACCCAGGCATTGTTCTTGCAAAAGAGTTGACGCACAGGTGCACTGATGTTAGCAAGTTCGGTAAAGTATCTGGCAAGTTGATTCACCATTCCCATGAATCTCTGAAGCTCTGTGATGTTGGTCGGCACAAGGAATTTATTGCTTGATAGCCTCTACCTTGTCAGGATCAGGATGAGCACCTTGGTCATCAATGTCATGACCCAGAAATTACACTGTGCCTTTTGAAAACTCATTTTTCATTCAGGGTAAGTCATGCATCCTGTAGATGCTGAAGAACTCTGACATGCCGATCATGGGTGTTTTGCTCTGCAGCATGGTTAAGAATATTGTCCATGTGACAGATGACTCCATCCATGTTGATGAAGACTTCCGATATCATTTGTTGGAAAATTTCAGATGCGGAGCTCATGCCAAATGGAAGTCGATTGAAAAAGAATCATCCGAAGGGTGCGATGAAAGTTGTGAGTAGCTCTGACTCCGAACAAAGGGGTATTTGCCAGAAGCCAATCTTGCAGTTGAGTTGCGTGAAAAATTTACTAACCTGATTTCGCCAAGCTTTCATCAACAGAGGACATTGGGCAGACTTCTCACTGTACCACTTTGTTGAGCTGAGTGAGATCTACGCAAAATCAGACTGCTCCACTGTTTTTAGGCACTACCACAATGCCTAGCACCAGCTTTTTGGTTCTTTTACCGGTGAAATAACATTTAGCTTGACCATATTTTCTAGTTCCGTTTTCAACTTTGAGGAGAGGATACTCAATTTTCCTTGGTGTAGATAGGCAAACAGGTTACACGTCTTTGTTGAGCTTGATTTTGTATTCCTAGGAGATTTTTCCGAGACCCGTGAAAAGGTATGGAAATTCTTTCTTGAATTTGAATCTGAATTGAGTCATACACCTTGTAGAGATTTGGTTTGTAACCTGTATCTTTGATTGCATCGATGCGTTTAACAATACCTAGTTCAACACACGCTTTTTTTCTTTTTTCTCTGCCCCATCGCCTGCACCGTTTCAGTGGCATTACTCCCACACTGCTCATTTAGATTCCCCCATACACGGCCACACCCGGGTTTGTCCGTCACAGTTCCAGCATCAGCAGTCCGCAGGAAACCAACGATGTCAGGTCACCAAGAGGCCACACACCAGAGGAGACCCTGCACTGCTGCTGAGGTGCCTGTTCTGATTAACATACTTAGGACACCACCTACTAAGCCCCCTACTAACGACAATAATGGTTTAGTTGCAGACTGATTGAGCGTCCCTCCCAGAGTGGAAACCACCACATCCCCAAAACAACAGCCCCCTATGAATCTGCCGACACTGAAGACACTGACAGGACTCATCCCAAGCACAGAAGTGGAGGGGTATCGAAACTGAGGTCACCATGAGAGCAGGAAATGAAAGGCCACAGACTTTAAGACTGTTTTGTCTATATTGATGATGATGGAGGAGGAGGATGACGATGATGATGACGATGACGATGTTGCTATGGAGGTCCATTTTGGTTTGGGACTGTGTGACAAGGCTGTACTCTACGCTTCCTGTCAAAATGATATCCCAGCGTGAACCAGGCCCAAGAGATACAGACACTTGCAGTGTTGGTCAAGTAATTAGAGCATTACACCCAAAGACACATCCTTGAAGTGGATGACACTCAACTGTGTGGTCCCAGTCTCCCCATTTAAGCCTACAGCACACTCAACTCTTGGCAGGAACCGGCCACAGGCTGAAAAACCCACCTCCGCTGGGATTCGAACCTGCATCCTCCCAGCCGTCAGTCCGCAACGCTAACCACTTCGCCACGGCGGCTGGTTCCAACACACGCTTTTCTGCAAAGAGAGCAGGGCTGCTTGTCAAGAACATACACAGTCTCTTGAGTGGTTCTCCCATGATAACTGAGCTTCATATTCAGAGTGACAAGTGGAGACAGAGTTGATCCCCCTGGACCATGCAGAATTTTGCTGGAACGTTGAAGCGGTTGTCTTTGTAGCCAAGGTTGAGTGCTTCTGATGACATAGACAGAGCTCTGGTATCTAGCTTGAATGTTACTGGGTGACCTTTGACTTCCAGTGTCCCCTTCCACATGTCATTTAGATTGTTGTCAACAGACCCAAGAAAGAGTTCAGTATCATCACTGCTGCCGTCTTCAACGTAGTAGTTCAACTCTTCAAAGTTATCAGCTATAGCATTTGCATTCTCAGCCAGTTCATGGACTGCTTGTTTGCTGCCACTACGACATACTACTTTGTAGCGACCTCTCTTTCGGCACTGGGAGCAGATGGCATTTTTCACAGGACACTTGTCTCTGGGGTGTGGTTCCCAACCACAGTTGCCACATTTCTTTTGAAAGGAGCGTTGTGGGTATTGTTCAGGACATTTGCTGCTGAAGAAATGCGAAGAGTGGGCCTTATATTTATTTCTAGATGACCCATGTTGACTGACTGCACAGACTGTAGAGCTGGGTTGATCTCTGAGAAGAGGTTGAGATTCACGTCTGGCTTCTGCTTGCTTACTCAGATGGACAGCCACAGCAAGAGTAAGTTCTAGCTCAGCTGATAGTGTGTCATCCAGCATGCCTACAATTCAGTCACAAATTAGTTCTTCTTTCAGGACTCCATACTCACAGTCTGCAGCTATTACGTGAAGGTCTTGAATAAAGCTGTCAACTGATTCTCCTAATCATCGTTTTCACTGGTTAAATCTTGCTCTCAACAATATTTTTTCCGGCACAAAAGTGTTGGTAAATTTCTTTTTTATTTCTCTGTATGTGGCTTTTGATTCATCAATTTGTACCACATTCAGTAAATCATCCACATGATCCCCAATGGTATAGGGAAAAACAGATACTTGTTCCTGTCTGTCCTTTTGGGAAAGTTGAGTGGCATGGTAGTAACGATTGAAATGTTAAGACCATACCTAACCTTCCAGTTTGAAGCTGTCCCATAGAATAGTTTTGGCAATGGAAGACTCATTGTTTGTGATCTCGGATCTGTGTGTGACTGGCACTTGCAAGCCTTTTTTCTTGGTTCATGTTACAACTGCCACCATGTACTATTTTGTAGTCTCGAGAATGCAAACCTGAGAATGCTTGAAGCAACTTGTAAGATGAAGTGCTGAGTCTCTGTTAGTTCTCAACCCTGGTTGCTATGCCAAACAATAAAATAGTCAGAACGATGGTACCCATTGGAGTAGTGTCCCTTGGATCGTTCGCATCTCAGTTGATACCTTGGATCATTTACATCTTAGTTGATACAACCGTAACTAGATGTACAGATACTACACCTCTAGAGCTGGAGGTGTTTTTTTGGAAAGGACACGCAGGTTAAAGATCTGTTCAATGGTACTTTTGCCTTTGTGGAATCCATCCTGTTCTTCAGCAGTGATGGTCTCTGCCTGCAGCTGTAATATGTTCAGAATGAGGATTTCTGTACATTGTAAAAATGTTGACAATGAGCCCACACTGTGAAATCACTCCACTGCATATATATACGTAACGTATATATGTATGTACACCTAACCACGCACATATACCCACATTAGGCACACATCAACACATACTTTATATCCTTTACACATACTATGTAGTATACATGTACACACATCTCATGTATTATTTCCAATGTCACCCAGATCCATTCCAACAGCTGCTCACAAATTTAAGAAATGAGTGGTTAAACAATATATAACTGGAATCTTTACCGATACAGAAATATAATCTTCCGATTCCTAATGAATCCAACATAACAGCCATTGTTTCAGCTACATTTTAAAATGATGTTGCTTTTGCAAAACATACTTATATCTATGAACACTATAAATGTACAATTGGTAAAAGCATCCATAGGGTAAATCTATAAGTCTTAAATCTATATTACACTAAATACAAACCTAAGATTTCCATCTTCTGTCTGCTCATTTTCTTCAACAGATGCTGCGTGCCCAACACTTGTCGGTCTGAAAAGAAAATGCTTATTCTGTACAATGTGACATGTCAACATATCCATGTCTAATTATGTAATTTATCCAAAATAAATTTGGAAATAATATTCTGTAACAAAGTGTGTGCATATATATATGTGTGTGTGTGTGTGTGTGTGTGTGTGTGTGTGTGTGTGTGTGTGTGAGTTTGTGTGTGTGTGTGAGTGTG
The DNA here is from genome assembly GCF_041734735.1 of Babylonia areolata. Classification (NCBI taxonomy): domain Eukaryota; kingdom Metazoa; phylum Mollusca; class Gastropoda; order Neogastropoda; family Buccinidae; genus Babylonia; species Babylonia areolata. The sequence continues at coordinate 62,359,003 of NC_134893.1, read as the reverse complement.
TGTGTGTGTGTGTGTGTGTGTGTGTGTGTGGGTGTGTGTGTGTGTGTGTGTGTTTTCTTCTTCAGTTTATGATAAAATCAACAGGCAGCCAACTTCAAAGTTGAAGAATCTGTTCACTGGGTCAGCCAATGTTTGGTCCCACTCAAATATGGGGAGTTCGTATTATACTCCCAGTTTGGTTAAATATACTTACCATGTCAAACTGATGCAAACCAGGCCTATCTGTTTAATCTTCTCGGCCAAAATTTATTGCGGCAACTCAGTGATATGACATCTCGCCATTAGACCGCTGTCTGCAAGCCAATGAAATGCCATTTCCCACAGTAGATAAACAGTCATTCCAATAGCCAGCAAAGAAAAGTCCCATGTGAAGGGATGGCCGGCATTTGAATTTGACATGGTAAGCATATTTAACCAAACTGGGAGTATAACATGAACTCCCCATTTTGGTGTCATATACTGAACCATGTCAAAGTGATGCAGAATTCGAAGCAAATGGAGGAAGGCATTGCCTACTGGTTCACATGGAGAGCCCTTGAAACTGTGACTGCTGAGTTAGCCGCAACAAAGGAAACCCCTAAGAACCATATGCCGTGAGCATACAGACTTCCCCGAGGAGGAAATCGATGAAGAAAATCTCTGAACGGCAGAAGGCCATGTGCGAATCCTGGCAAAGAGGCACAGAGTACTGAAAAGTGGCTGAAGTGGCAACAGCGCGAGCCTCCAGAGCTATCAGGGCAGGATCTGGAAGTAAGGAAAGGCATAAGCAGTCAGCTTGCTCCAGTCCAGAAAAAAACATTCTCTGCCCAAGATTCCATGTCTGCAACCAGTGTGACAGGAATCAGGAGTCCTCGACAGACCTGTGGTAAAGAGAACCCCCTTCTGTGGAGACCATAATGCCACACCCCTTGCAAGGTGTCCTTGTGTAGGGTCCACCAAATGGAGGATGCTCTTGAACCTGCTGTGAGCACCTGCCTAGGTTGGTACTGCCTCTAGTCTATGTGTCTTGCTGAAAGCTCAATGCCTTGTACACCAGCAAAGGAGAGCCTTGGACCACAACATGAGGATATCCAAGCCCCCCTCCCCTACCCCACCCCCTTTTGTGTTGTACACAACAGTAGTGTTGCCCATGAACACATGAATATTCTGGATGGCTTCCACCCAAGTGGAGTGGAGACAAGCCCAGCGAACTGCTGCAAGTTCCAAAAGAGTGAAGCTTCACTTGGCTCCCGTGATGACCAAATCACGGCTGCACAGAGTGAGCCCAAGTGGGCTCCCCATTACTCGCTAGGATGCATCGTGAGGAGTGCCCCTTGAAGTATGTGGTCAGTGGGACCCCCTGAGCCTGAAATGTGAAGGGGGGTGGGGGGTAGATAAGTTATTGCTGATGTATTTCCAGGAACCAATCTCCCAGATGTGCATGACCCTAGGCTAAGCCCTCTGAAATCAGCCTTGTCTCTGTGCACCGTGAACTGAACACTGAAACCCCTGACCGACCGTCCTGGATCATTTTGACTGATTGATTGATATCGATACTTATATAGCACCTGTCCTCAGTCGGAGACCAAACTCTAAGCGCTTTACAAACACTGAGTCATTTACACAACAGGCTGCCTACCTGGGTAGAGCCGACTGATGGCTGCACACATAGGCAGGCACAAACTTACATAAACACACACATACACATTCATATACATGCATGTAGTTATGTACACATACATACGAATACACACATAGTCAAGCACAGCTAACGCAAAGGAAGTGGACCTGCCACAACAGAACTTATTGCTGAGGGAAAAGGGTGAGTTTTGAGATGAGATTTAAAATATGCGAGGGAATCAGAATGATGGAGGTTATCAGGGAGCCTGTTCCAAGAAAATGATCTGTGTCGATAGGTCTTACTTCTGACGTGAGGTATCCTGAGAAGTCGAGTACCAGAGGATACCAGAGGAAGAACGGAGCTGACGAGATGGGGTGTAGATATGGAGGAGTTCTGAAAGATCATAGACTGCGGAAAAGAGGACAAAAAATGTCTAGGCTTGCTTGAAAAAAGAAAGGGGAATGGACTGGGAGGGCAGAAAAATGAGGCAACAGTAAAGAAAGAAAAAAAGGCAGAAACAAAGAGAGTGACACTGATAGAAAAGAGGAAATTTCTAGCACAGGTTCCAAAAGGGATGCTATTTATACTGAAAGACCCCTGGCATCACCACGAGGCATCTTAATAATAATAATAACAATACCAACTAACGACACTTAGTGTCTATGTATCAGTCAAAATTACCAACTGAATACGGTAAGAAGTCAAGTGGGATGTTGGGTCATTATGTAACTCTCGAGTTTGATTTGCCACGTTTCTCGTAATTATGACATAAAATCAAAATTGCATCAATATATGTATATATATATATATAGCGTGTACATAAACTCCATGAATTATACCTGTTGGGATATAATGTATATAATGCATAAAATCTCTTTTGGTCGTTTGACTTTTTGTCCACACTTTGATCACTGAAACTGCTGTGAATGGAACCAGAATCACTTTCGTCTGCCATTTTGGCAGATAACTCCTGCTGCAGCTTCGGCTGACACCCATCCATTTCCGGTTTTGTGAAGCAGACGACAGTATGCTGAAGCAGACGACTCTTCCTGGAAACTACCTTGAATGCGTGCATGGGAAGCTCTCTTACATTCACACTTTTCCTCTGTTACATTTGCCGAACGAACACAATATTTAAGGTTTGAAATGGCTTGGCTCGGACGATTTGATGATTTTGAAGATGACTTGAATGGGAATACATTTCCATACAACACAGGTTTCGGAAGATCTTCAACCGGACCAAACCGACAGAAACAGGGACAGAAGATTCAGACAGAAATGACAAAACTTTCCGATGTTACAACCCATACGACAGAAATTGTAAGCCCTTGAGAGAGGGGGTGTGTGTGAATCTAATTAGCAGAGTTTCCACTTGTAATCTGACATCCAGAACTTGCTGTTCACAAATAATGTGTGAAGAATCGTAAACTATATATGATAATATGAAAATTATTGTTCATAAATCATCTTTTTCTTAAATGATTAGTGTGCCTACTGTTTGATTCACTGATTTATTTCATACTTCATACTAATATACAATGCTAAAAAAAAAAAATCGTAGTATCTTCAAATCTATCTGTAGACCGCACAAGAATGAGTGCGGATTAATTCAGTGTGTTGTGTATTTATTGGAACGAGTATCTCAATGGCTGCCTTGCATTGTGATTGCCCATTGTGGGATGAATTATGTTCTTTGTCTTGACATGATTTAACGCGGCATCATTAAGATACAGCCCTGTACAGTTTTGAGAAGAAGAAAAAAGTAATATTCAGTTTCACCAGCTTCTTCATCCACTAATTTACCCAGACCTCTTGAAACTCTGCACTTGAAATCATGTATACATGTTTTATTGTCAGTGTTTGATTATTTTATTCATGGGTTCTGTCCTTTTCAGAGTGTGGTTGGGGTTATAATCGCAAAGGAGCAACAACGTTCCATTTTCAGCAAGAAAAGTAAAGCCTTTTTAATTTTGTTTTTCTCAAACGTTTTTATCATTTATCGCAAATGCACTCGTACACACTGGCATAGGAGAACGCATGCAGCGTCTCGCTGGTGGATACGCACGCGGCACACACACACGCACACACACACACACACACCCACACACACACCGACTGACGTTTGATTGCACACACTATTGAACACACTGACACACTCGCGCGCGCACTGCACGCACACACGTCACACACACACACACACACACACACACACACACACACACACACACACATACATACAAACACACACGCACCCGCGCCGCGGCACACGGCAGATGCACACACACACACACACACACACACACACACACACACACCGGCACGGCACAAACACACATGTGCGCGCGCGCGCACACACACACACACACACACACACACACACATACACTCACTGGCACACGGCGCGCGCGCGCGAGTGACGTTGGGCTCTTCTTTCGCGTTTGTAACGCTGTTGCAAGAAAAGTAAAGGGAATTTAGATTAAAATTTGCGTTAGGTCAAAATGTCTGCAACAAAACAGTTCTTTTTACGATAAAATAGAATAAATCATACTGATCACACTGATATAAAGTTGACCACTATAGGGCCGGGGGCGGGAACATGAGTAGATTTTGATTTTTAATGTCCAAAATCGAATATTTTTATTACTTCTGCCTGTGGAGAGCGCCTTACAAAGAGTCGCAAGGCAAGCACAGGCGAAGGTTATGCAAGCGCGGTATAGGAGGTCGCCAGAGGAAAGCGTTCAGCGCGGTACAGTACATGTGATTGACTGCTGCCGCGCTGATGCTGATATGTGAGCAGGTCACTGCTGCAGGCAACAGATTCTGAACAGTAAGCTAGGAACAGAGCTCTTTGCATTTGGTGTCAAAAGGACACAAACATTTTCAATTTCATATATTTTATACTGAAGTGGTAGAAGACGCAAATCCGCTTTTATGAATGTTTTCTAGTTTCCTACCATTCATGACATATCATAAAGAATGAAATCGGTATTATACTGACTGCAAAGGTGATTTTGCAAAGGCAGCACGGGATCATTTAGTTGGTAAGTACAATTTTGTTGATATTTTATGCAATGCACAACTTGGATATACTCCGTGCTCCGCTTATTAACTGACGTGTAGAACATAAATATCTAAATATGTGTTAACCCGGTTCGGTTTCAATGAACATTATCAGTGCTCTGTCCAGACAATAAATTGGGAAATTATGGAAGGCAGATGATAGCAAAATTGAACATCATGTCTTGATGTGAAAAGTACGGTATGAAATACATATTTTTCTTTGGAAATGAACCGGTATTTGCAAATGTGACTCACGAACCCTGGCGCAGTATACGTCGATTTAGCGTGGGATATAAATAATAATCATAATGATAACAATGGATCATAAATTTTGTTAATGATTATGTAAAACTTTGTTGTAACACGTGTAACATTGAATCCAAGTTACCTAAACTAACTTTCCCGACGCAGATGTTTGAATTACTGGATTTATAATAATGATAGTAATGAATCTATCATGTGATCCTTAGCCAATGCAATGCATTCAAACAAAGCCTGTGCAAAATTATGTATTTTATTAATGATTACCTAAAACATGGAACCCAAAATACCTAAACTAACTCCCCCACCCTGGATGATTTTATTTTTCAGAAACACTCCAGGCACTCCATTTTCACATCAATTCTCCCCAGTGTTTAACTATTTAAAGTACTACCGTTCATCTTATTATGAAATGGGAATTGTATTATTTGTATCACTTGACAAAAGATTTCCTCTTTATCTGAAGAATTGTGATCAAAACACCGGATTCTTTGTATCTCAGTTTCTATTCGGTCAATCAACAGAAAACTGATTAGCGTTATCCTCACAGTGAACAAATATGTAGGATTGCAGAAAAACAAAATGTATTAAAAGTAAGGCTTTGAGAAAAAACCAAACCAAACAATAACAACAACAAACAACAACTAAAAATAAGGAATTTTATTATCTGCGTAAAGCAGAACCAAAGAACATGTGTTCCGTGTCCGAATGTGACACCCGACTTCATCTCAAGCACTACTAAACGTGAAATGCTTCAAACTTAATTAATTTTAAGAAATTCATTCACAATCAATATATAGTTTGGTTTTTCAGAACTTGTGTGATGTAAAATGTGGCTGTTCTAATCAAATTTTGCAAAACAATAAGCGCGTAGGGACTGGCATGTTTCGGATACAACAAATTTTTTCGTTCCACACTTCGTCTGCCTTGTGAACTGATAAACTACATCATTTCGTGATAAAACTTCACCAGACAGCAAAAGCCAAAATCAAGGTAATTTAAGGGGGTGATTTTCTACTTTGAACTTTGTTGTTTGGAACTTTTCATGCAACAAGTCTTCAACTGAAAACAGTCTTACTGAACTACATGCGTTGACTTGGTTCGAAATCTTACGCCAGTATCCGTATATTACTGCATCTCGCCATGTATCAGAAACAGTGATTGAGTCTAAACTTAATCGGATCAGAGATAAATGTACAAACAAACCATAACAACGACGAAATTAACATACAGTTTTCTTCTGGGTTTTTTTTTTTTTTTTTTGTTTGTTTGTTTTTTTGTTGTTGTTGTTTTTTTTTGTTTTTTTTAATATAGCAACTACGGGGTGCAAATGAACATATCGGAGATTTCCGTGTAACATATGTACATCTCACACGCTGTCGGAAACAACACATTCTCTGAATCTGTGTTCAAACACACACGATTGAAGGGTGTTTGTCAAACCGATTTACGCTTTCCCGCGATGAATCCGCATGATTTATGTGGAAACAGTTCTAATTTTGTTTACATGTATATTTTTATTGGGTCGTTTACATGCACAGAAGTAACACAGAAAAGCGGAACTGAAAATTAATATGCGACGTCGATTGCATTTAAATAGCTGAATAGACATTTTTTTCAGAAAATGAGTGTATGTGCTGCAGAAGATAGATGTGCTGACCACCTGTTGCAAATAAAGAACGTGTAGTGTATTCATGAACGTGCTTGCCTTTGAATGAATAAAAATATGTCAAGAGGAACGGTTTGCTTACGTCTGTCACGCGGGGTTTTTGCGTAATATTTCAAACTTAATGTACCATTTTTATTGATGATCAATGTTTTATTACCACAACGAATGAATATTGATCAGGTCTGTATGTACTGGATTTTAACCAGGTTTGTACTTATTTGTTTCTAACCACTTCAAGTTCAGACACATTGCCATGTCACAAAATGGCGCCGAAATTTTGGATGTTTTTAATAATTTTCAACACATTTAAGACACAAGAACAAACCATATTCTCACAAATTTGTTGCAGAATGAATTGCAATCCTGATAACATGTGAAACATTTGAATAATAATTGCAAACACATGTTTATACTGAATCAGACTGAGAGACCCCCATTTCCAACAAAGTTCTGGAGACTGACCCATTTTCATTTTCCAGGCTTCATGACTATCTGATGCACTTCATTTTGCCACCTTCATACTCCAGCCAGATACATTTTCTTTCCCACGCTAAACTGGCGTGTCTACTGCGCCAGGGTTCGTGAGTCACATTTTCAAATACCGCTTCATTTCCAAAGAAATTATATTTCATACCGTTCTTTTTACATCAAGACATGATGTTGGTCGATTTTGCCATCATCTGCCTTCCATGCTTTCTGAATTAATTGTCTGGACAGTGCTCCGACAATGTTCATTGAAACAAACCTAGTTAACAGGTATTGAGATCTTCATTTACTACACGTTAATAAGCAGAGCATGAATTATTTCCAAGTTGTGCATTGCGTAAAATGTCAACATAATTGTTCTTACGAACTAAATGATCCTGTGCTGCCTTCGTAAATTCACCTTTGCAGTCGGTATAATACCGATTTCATTCTTTATGAAATGTCAGGTCTGGTAAGAAACTGTAAAACATTCAAAAAAGCAAATTTGCGTTTTTTACCGATTTAGTATATAATAGATGAAATTAAAAATATTTGTTTCCTTTTGACCCGAAAGAGTTCTCTTATTTTCTCAGGTACGGTATCTGTCATCTGCCGCACTGACCTACTAACGGAGGTATAGGACAGCATAAGCGCGGCAGCAGTCAGCCACAAGTACACGCTTTTCTCTGGCGACCCCTTGTGTGGTGTGTCCATCGAGATCGATGATGACCATCGTTGTCATCCAGCTGGGGATTGGGGGGAGGGTGGTGGTGGGGTGGGGGGGAGGATGCTCATGAATCTATCTGTGAATGCGCCCCTTGTACCGCGCTTGCGTAACCCTGGCTTGCTCATGCCTTGCGGATCTTTGTAAGGCGCTCTCTCATGGCCAAATGTGTGAGAAATAATTATAAAAAATCAAAATCTAATCATGTTCCCGCCCAGCTACTGCGGTCAAGTTTATATCAGCGTGATCAGTATGATTTATTCTATTTTATCGTGAAAAGAACGGTTTTGTTGCAGACATTTTGACCATTTTTGTATCTGTCCTGGACTACAAGGGTAGTTTAGCTCGGCCTTGTCAAGCTTGTCAAGTTTGTTTATGCATCTCACCCGTTCCCTTCCCTCCCGCTGCGGGCCGAATGTGACCCGCGACTGAAAGAGGAAAAGAAGGGGCCCTCGTTTTGCGCGCTGTATATCGTTGTACAAAGTTACTAAAACAGGAAAAGTTTGAAAGTCATTTACACGGCTAGAATGCAAACACACACATTAATTTTTGTTCTAATGAATCATAAAGAACATCTTCAACAGATAACACCTCCACAAAGTGAATGTATTTTGTGTTTTGTATGTTACTAATATTTCTTTTAATGATCATTTTCCCCGATTTGCGTGCCGTGTCAAGGGCGGCCTGATCTATATTTATCCATAGTTGCGCCAGGTCTCATTTTCTTTTTCTCAATTAACGAGTCAGACCAAGGTTAATACAATTTTCTGTGACATCTTATTTGTATAAGAATCAGGAAAAAATTGTTAAATCCAATTAAATTACCACGTGGTCGCACGAGACGGTTTATAATCTCTATACCATATCGGAATATAATTTTTAGTTTCTTTGCAGCTATGACAAATTTTGATCAATTTAAAACAAATGTTCATAGCTGTTTTTATGTTATTAATTTGTGCTTTATAAAATTTTCCATAGCATTACAACAGCAATAAGCACTGTCAAATCTTATTTTGGAATCACAGAACAACCGTTACTATGGTTCTAGAAACAACATGGCGGCTACCGAATTGGAAAGCCTTATAATAAGTTTAAGCAGAGAGCTTTGCAACTGCCCGCAAACCCAACTTTTTTTTATATCGCCGGCGCACATTGCCGACTACACCAGGAGTCGGCCTTATCTAAACAACCTGTCAGCCGAGAGAGGGGGCGGCTCGTGACGAGCGTAGCACACACACACACACACACACACATCGTGGCCAGCTGGGCACGTTGTCAGGTTGTACACCAGCAACTGAGTTAAGAAAAAAAAATGCTGCATGCATTGCAAAACCTATCATGTCACGTGGTATAATTACTCCTCCACACACACATCCAATTCCACACACACGATGAATGCATGCAAGCCTATAGCTTACACAAAGCATGTCCATTAATCGATGCACATGTGCATCCCGGTTCACTCAATCACTGAAGCACCTTACACGTTGTTACGTACACATCCAAGCACAATACGCGCTTGCGCACGCGTACGTTGTGCATATCAGTGTGTGTGTGTGTGTGTGTGTGTGTGTGTCCGTGCCGTTGTGTGCTGTACGTGCATAATTATGTAGACCTATCATGTATTCGCATGTGTGTTTCCAGAGTGCCCGCGTGCGAATGTCAGGTTGTGACTGTGTTTGCGTACACCCGTGTTTCATGTTCGTGTGTGTGTGTGTGTGTGTGTGTGTGTGAGTGTGTTTGTGTACGCACGCGCGCATGCATGTGTGCGCGACATATCAGTGCCAAAGGATAAAACAAAAATCACTACATAATTTGAAGATATAAACGTATGCCCTCCTAATTGTTCGTGTGTTGGAACAGTATATTTACATGTAATTGACATTTATAGATCCATTGAGACTATAGGTCGAAAACCTTTATACCTCTTGCTTAACTGTTTGTAGATGGTGGCAGTGAAAGATACCTGCTTTCATTCACTCTGAGGGATTCGCCTTCATTTTTTGTCAACGTCACATGCTGGGGCAATGCCGACTTCATTAGTGACATCAGCAGCAACTTCGAAGTTGGAAGTGTGGGTTCGTACATCAGTGTAACTTTCGGGAAGTAGTACGTCTAGTCTGTGTTTCTGTGTCGTTACTCACATTGACGATTTCAATGTCTCTATCTGTCTGCTTGTCTGTCTGTCTCTGCCTGTATCGTCTTTGTATCGGTGTGTCTGCCTGTCTACGTGAACTATACATCGTATCTCTTTCCTTGTATGACGGACTGTTTGCGTCTCCCATGTATCATGGTGTGTGGGTGTGTACTTGTGTGCGCGCGCGTTTGTGTGTGTGAGTGTAGTGTAGTGTCTCTGTGTGTGTACTGTAGTACTTTCAATGCTCTGTTGGGCAAGTGTGGATTGAGAAGTTCAGAGAAATATGAGGGCGTTGTGTCACAAGTAAGGCACTGAAAACAGAGAGTGGCAACTTTGTATTCAAATATGGCTTGAACAGGTAGCCAGTGAAGTGTCCGGAGGAGATATGTATATATCTACAAAGAGAGAGAGAGAGAGATTTGGCCAAAGGGCCTTTCAGTATCAAACACCTTCTGTCTGGAATTCTCTTCCTCTGGATCTCCGTCAGTTACCAGCGCTGTCCTCTTTCAAAACAAATTTGAAAACCCACCTGTTCAAACAGGCCTTTGGGTTGTGATGAAGCATAGTTATTTGTCTGCAGTCTTCTTCCTCCCACCCACCCCACTTAATCCTCAACGGAAATCATCATGTAGCATAGTGTGTGTGCCTGTGGTTTGGTGTTTACTGAGAGTGTGTGCGCGCTCGAGTGTGTGTGTGCAGTGCGCGCGCTCTGTGTGCGTGTGTCTGTGTGTGTCTGTAGGGAATATTTTGTGCCTGTGTGTGTGTGTGTGTGCGTGTGTGTGTGTGTGTGTGTGCGCGCGCGCCACCTCAGAATCATAGTTTAATCTAACACATGTCAACCCTTACCAAAGAGGATTTGTGTTATTCTTCCGATTAAACTTCAGCTTCCAGGTAAGTCTCGTTTAATCAGTTTATCTTAGGGGAGTTTGCGCCAAAAAGGTACTATCTAATATATATATATGTGTGTAGCCGAGCACTCAGCTCAGGCTTCAAAATACTGTTTCACGCACAGGCTGAATAGCAGATGTTTTTTTCGCAACTTACCTGCTGGTCTTCAACGGCTCACGCATAATGTGTGACGCCATTCCCAGTTTAATGCAAAGCCCATTGAAGCCAGACTGATACTCCAGCTACAGCCCCTGGATGACACGGCAGCCTCTCTCTGGCTGGTCTCAGCCCTTGCTGGCCGAGTTTGCCAGCAGATCGTCAGGCTGCCACTGCCTTCTTCAACAGACAGCAGCAGCCCAAGGAGACTATCGCAGAGTATGCGTCCCATCCTCAGCACCTGTGGACCAAGGTCAACAAGGCTGGAGATGGGATGATCCAGGTGTCAGCAACCATCCTTCACGATGCTTTTGCCAGAGGCCTTCAGCCAGCCGTACTCAGGGGAGATGTCAGGTGCTACATCCGAGACCACCCTGACACCACCTTCGAGGCAGCGAAGAAGGAGGCCCAGCAATGGCTGAGGGGGGACAGCCACACCTACAACACCTACACAGGCGTGGACGACATGACTGTTGTCCGACTGGAAGCTCAGCTGGCCATAATTTACAGCTGTCACCAGCCTGCGGAGACAACAGTCACAGTCCCACTGCATCCTCGCTGCTGTACTGCTGACCACGCCCCAGACCCTCCACACTGTGTCTGGCGTGAGAGGCCCAGCCACACTGAGGACCAGTGTCACCACAAGCGACGCTACATTAGGGCCGGGTGACAGAATGCTGACCACAAGCCGCCAGTTCCAGCCCACAACCAGTGTGTCACTGACACACACACAGGGCAACCTGGGCTGACGCCAACTCCAGCTCCAAACCAGCCATGCAGGAGACGCAGACGACAGAGGCGCCACAGCACCACACCTGACACTGTGTTCCCACAGGTGTCCCCACCTGTAGCCGGCCCCGCACCGCAGAGGTCCAGCCAACAACCACCACCTGCTGTCATGCCTACATATCTGGCTCCACTGCAGCACTGTGACAAAGTGTCTGACTCTGACACTGACAGTGACAGTGGTGTGAGGCTGGTCAGACCCAGACCTAGACCCAGGACATCAACCCTGCGAGCAGCCCCAGAGCCACCTCCACTACCACCAGATCCTACACCCAGAAGGTCTCTGCGACTGACATCCAGGGCACCACTAACTGTGTATTGAGATGGGTGAGGAAATCTTTGCAAAAAAGAACAGTCATGATACCAATACTCATGTTGTTTTTTGTTGTTGTTTTTTTTGGGTTTTTTAATTCTTGCTAAACTGAAACAGTGATATTATGTTTTTCATTTCATTCCTGTTCATGCTTTAACCTTGTTTTCATTTTCAGATATTTCTGCAAAATTCATGTTTTATGTTTTTTTTAAATTTTCTTCTTGCTTGACCTGTGATCTAGCTTGTCACAAGGTCTTAACAATGCAAAGCATGTCTATGAACATGCTAAAATAATTCATGTCACTATAACCTATGCTATTATACATGTGCGTCTGGCACTGATATGATACATGGATTGATGGGCACAAAAATGAATGCTTTCCAACTTCATAGTGTATCCACACTCAGCTCTTTCAAGTCTGGCCTTAAAACCCACCTCTTCCCCAAATAGCCTCCCTTCCCTGCCTCTTCCTTGTCTTCAGTTTCTCCAGTTTTTAGAGTTATGCATGCGTGTGAATGACTGGTGCGAAAGCGCTTTGATATGTCTCTGCACAAGATTCAGCGCTATATAAATACCATTATTATTATTTTAATTGGGACCCCTTCTTTATATCAGATTCTTTTTAAAGTTAATTTGGGATGCATTGTACTAAGTTCAAATCCATAACTTAACCTGGCTAATGTCACTTTGAATATAGAAGTAGTGTGTTCATAAGAATGTTGCGGTCACTCCAAATTTCACTTTGCTATCAGTTAGCAGCTAAATTATCTCCCTTTACCTGCTCAATAATTCTTGTTTGATGCTCAGCTAAGTCTGCTCACAAAAATTACTTTCAATTAACCATTGCGGACGATGGATTTCAAAAGATGGGGGAAGATGTAGCCGAGCGCTCAGCTCAGGCTTCAAAATACTGTTTCACGGTCAGGCTGTATAGCAGACGCTTTATTTGCAACTAACCTGCCAGTCTTCAATGGCTCATGCAGAATGTGTGACGCCATTCCCGGTTTAATGCAAAGCCCATTCTAAACCTATTCTCTAAACACCTATTAAATCAAGTCACTGTATCGTTCACTGTAATATTATATTTGTTGTGCTTACACACACACTTTAATCAGTTAGAAGCATGCTTGATTTTAGTTTAATCATTCATCAGTGTACAGATTTCAGCTGCCGCTGAGCTTACGTCATTTTGTCCTCCTCCGCACACAGCCACTCCATAACCAGTGTTGCCAGTGGATGAGCTCTAATCTGTGTTTGTGACGCAGCATATTTATTTAATATCTCTTTTGTTGGATCAGTAAACTGCAAGTATTATACACTGGCAGAATCGTCGCAATCCCATCTTTAAAGGGTAGAAAAGAATCCCCACGCACAGGCCAGGAACATACAGAGGCCAGTCACAAAAGGGTTTTTCTATTGTTTTATTTACAATAGTTATGAGAACATAAGAATAGAAGAAGAAAACTAAGAGAAGGAGAAGAAAACAGTGCAAGCGATACGTAGCGATGACACTAGCCGTTGCAGGAACACACACACACTGCTTGCGGCACAGCAAGAGAGAGAGAGAGAGAGAGAGAGAGAGAGAGCAGGGCCTAGCCGGTGACTGGCCAGGTGAAAAGTGACCAGATGATCATCTTCCCCGTCTACTTATGCATGTTAAGCAGACGGTACTGACGCTAGCATGGCCCGTGAAGCGAATCGTCCCCAATCAGGCTAAATCTGATAAGAATTGTGTTTGTAACAAGGTGTTCAGTGATAGATTTCTCGATGATTCCTGAACCGAATCGCAAAAGAAAGAGCTCAACGCCTACTTTCTAATGAGTATAAAATGAAGTGTTAATTATTTAAGATGAATTCATAATCTTAATTAAGTCACCTGAAAAGGGTCAGTTTTAGCGAGCTCGTCGCTGCAAATTACAAACTGCGTTAAATCAGTTTAACGTTCACAAACACAAATGGTATAGATTTAATACAGTAAATCATCATTCAGTTAGTTCGTTTGTACCGTCCCCTTCTTATAATAATACCACTCGGGTACACGGCTACATATGTGTGTGTCTGTGTCTGAGTGCGTGAGCGCGCGCGCGTGCGTACGAATGTGCGTGTTAAAAAAAAACCCATTTGTGCGCCTAAAAATGTTCCACCTTCTCACACCAATCAGTTCACACTTGCACACTCGTGTTTCACAGAATACCAAAAAAAATATGATTGCAGTTAAGCTGAAGAATGTACAAGTGCAGGCCAAGGCAGGGGATCCAAGTGACGAGAAGTTCAAGCCGTGGACTCCTGTGTAGGCATTCTGCAAAACGTGGAATAGTGTGCTTTGTGTGTGTGTGTGTGTGTGTGTGTTTCCTGGTTTAATCTCCACGTAATGTATGACACGTAATATTGCTGTGACGTGGAGGCAGGTACAGATCTTAACATGAGGATTAACACACACACACACACATACAGAGTAAAGCAGACATACCTTACATGCTCCAATATTCCATCAAATAAATGCCCGCCCCCAACTTCGGAGAAGAATTCGTGCGAAGGGTTATCTTTCCAGTAAACGCCCACCCCTACATTGGGACATGGGAGGGGGGCAGGTGGGGGGGGGGGGTAAATGTTTTTTTTAAACGAACTGCAAACGTAACACTTAATATTGCTGTGACGTGGAGGCAGGTACAGATCTTAACATGAGGATTAACACACACACACACACACACACAGAGTAAAGCAGACATACCTTACATGCTCCCATATTCAATCAAATAAAAGCCCGCCCCCAACTTCGGAGAAGAATTCATGCGAAGGGTTATCTTTCCAGTAAACGCCCACCCCTAATTTGGGACATGGGAGGGGAGCAGGGGGGGGGGGGTAAATGTTTTTTTTAAACGAACTGCAAAAAGAAGAAAAAATTAAACTAAAACCAGAACTCTTCTCACGGCTGTGCAGGTCTACACACACAATCTATCAGTTTCAAGGACAGGACTATGTGTTGTGTGGTTGTCAGTTTTCTTGTCCAGTAAACGTCCACCCCACCCCATCCCACTTTGAGAACGGTGTGCATCAAAAGGAGGGTGGGCGTACACATGGTAGTTATATATATATATATGTGTGTGTGTGTGTGTGTGTGCTGTGCGTGTGTGTGAGTTTTGTGATGGCTTTGAATGGTGCTGTCCATATATGTGCACTGGTGCACAAGCACATATTTGTGCGAGGGAGCAAGCGTGTATTGCAAAAGAGAATTTATTGGATTGCTAACACACAACCTGATATAGTTGCATAAAAGTAATCTCTTACAAGTTGTCGGCCAGTTTTTGTTGACGTCGTTGTCTTTTATTCTGGTGATTTTTCTTTTAACTAATCAAATAAGAGTTCCTCTCTCTCTCTCTCTCTCTCTCTCTCTCTCTCTCTCTCTCCACACACACACACACACACACACACACACACCAATAACAAACCAACCAAAAAACTAACAGTCTTCGGAAACAACCTTGGTTTGGAGCTCCTTTCAGCTGACTGTCTCGGACCACCAGAGCAAAGTAGAGTCGTACACAGGGTGGGATGCAGCTACGTACAGAAACACCCTTTCCATTCCCACCCGGCCAAATAACGACTACTACACCCTGGAAGACATTGGTGTCAGTGGTATGACCTTGCAAGGAGAACATGTCAACATTCTCGCAGCAGTCAAAAGGGTGAGCAGCAGTGCAGAAAAGGATCATTCATACAACCAGGCAAAGTAAAGAGGGGAGCGGTTAGGTGGGACGGATGGAGGTACATGTAATTAATTGGTGTGTAGTTTAAAGCCACCAGATCTCATCCGAGGAACAGATAACGAATCCTGAATTTGCATTGAAAGGAGTTTGAGGTGGGAGAAGAAGGGGTGGGGGGTTACGGTGTCTGAAACAGGCACAGACAGGATGAGATGTCAGTCCCGTGTATGCTTGACAATAAGGTACTAGTATCAAGATCTTTTTTGCATTCTGTGCTGGGATCTG
The DNA here is from genome assembly GCF_041734735.1 of Babylonia areolata. NCBI lineage: Eukaryota > Metazoa > Mollusca > Gastropoda > Neogastropoda > Buccinidae > Babylonia > Babylonia areolata. Next base: position 62,342,954 of record NC_134893.1, on the reverse strand, counting down.
CTTCGATTTCATGACAGGCAACAGGCTTTCATGTTGTTTTCCCATAAAAAAAAAAGGAAGTTCATCGGCGATTATTGAAATTTAACGGCCTAATTAGTTAATTCTCTTAGGGTCATGTTGTCTCCTACCCTCTCTCTCCCTTTCAATCTTCAGTTTAACGTCTATTCACTATAAGTGTTTTTAGACGGGGGGTGTGTGTGTGTGTGTGTGTGTGTGTGATATGCAATCCCAGACTGATTAACGTTCGATGAGGTTTCGCTCGACAGATAAAGTTTTTCTCATGCTGTGATTGTGTCATGCAGTTCATGTATGTCTCCCGAGGTTTTATCCTGTGTCTGACAGGTTGGTCAGATTCGTTATCTTACCACGAAGACAGGAAAGGAAACTAAAAAATGTGACGTGGTTGTGTTTGATGACACAACACCATCCTTCTGTCTCGTCCTGTAAGTATATATTATCAAGGTAAGTATTTTACAGCCGCTCCGAGTTTCACCTTCTATTTTTTCTTTGTTACTGATAAATTTACTGAATGCACATTTCTATATGAATGGTTGCTGCATCTTTACTTGCATTAGCTGATTCAATGTTTATCTCGGCTTTCTCGGCTTTTATCATAGACTGACATAAGTTCACCAGTAAAGCGAGAGCTCTGTGATCAATGGTTTATCCACTCCAATGGGAATTAATTTACAGCTTAATCTTGTGAAAGACTATGACGTTAAAGTAGAAGGTAAGATTACTCTGGTTTTGATATCTAATCAGTCGGGACAATTGAATCGTCAGCTGTTCTGATGCTCAGTCGCACACGACTGATTACCATTGTGTTGAATGGGTGGGTAGTGGGTAGTCTTATATGGTCGTATTGTATTGCAGAAAGTAAGGTTGATAGTAGCTGCTAATATACATGAGCACTGCACACATATATGTATACGATGTACACACAAACACATACTGGCTTTTTATTGTGGCAGATGGCAAAACCATGCAGACGCAACCCTATTGTGGACACCTTTTGAAACAGGTACTGTTGTGTCAAAAGTTCTTAACTCGTCATTAGAATTATCTGCCTTGACGCTCAAGGAGTATAGAGGGCGTAAAAATGACGACAACGATCAGGGCCACAACAGCTGACAGTCTAGTTTCTGTTCGTTTCTTTTCAGTTATTAAATGTTCTTCGTTACACACGAGATGTGTTAAGCTTGTTATTTGTCCGAGCGACAACACAACAGGTACATCGGACACTTGTTTTGTTTATGTCAGTTTCACGTGCATTTATAATGTGAGTTTTCTTCTGCATGTGTTGGCTGCAACTTTTAGTTTATGCTTATCTCTGAGTGGACTTTGACGTGTGTGGTCGTTTGTGCATGCAGTTTGGGCAGCCATACTCGCTGACATGGACTACGTGATCTTTAGTGTGCGTATATGATCTTCCGCGTGTCATAAACAGGAAAGAGATTAAGGCGCTAGTGAATTCCAGCAGAGGCAATCAAGGCCGTAGAGGTACTCCAGAACCTCTTCATGAAGATCTGGGAGGATGAGCAAATTCCAGTAGAATGGAAAGAGGGAGTCATTGTCAAGTTACCAAAACAGGAAGACCTCACCAACTGTGATAACTATAGAGGAATCATGCTCCTCTCTGTACCTGGTAAAGTTCTAGACAGAATTCTGCTGGAGAGAATGAAAGCAGCAGTAGACCCCTTGCTCCGAGATCAGCAGCCATGCTTCCGACAAAATACATCTTGTACAGACCAAACTGCCACCCTACACACCATTGTCTAGCAGTCGCTGGAATGGAACTCTCCCTTACATATAAACTTAATAGATTATGAGAAAGCATTCAACAGTGTAGATAGAGAGACCATGTGGAAATTACTGAGGCACAATGGAGTTCCGGAGAAGTTCATCACCCTGATCCAAATTACCTACCACGGGATGTCGTGCAGGGTATTGCACAGAGGCCAGATGTCAGATAGTTTTGAGGTCAAGACTGGAGTCTGGCAGGGATGTCTTGTATCACCCTTCTTGTTCCTCCTGGTCATTGACTGGATCATGAAGATCACTACAACATGAAGGAACAACGGCATACAGTGGACCCGCTAAACACAACTGGACGATCTCGACTTTGCTGATGATTTGGCCCTCCTGTCGCACAACTACAGCCAGATACATGACAAGACAACCAAGCTGGAAACCACTTCCCGCGGGGTAGGACTGAAAATAAGCAGCAAGAAAACCAACTGATGAAGATCAACACATCTGCCAACAACCCAGTCACTGTAGGTGGTGAGCCGATACATGAAGTTCACTCCTTCAGCTATCTTGGTAGCATTGTTGATAAACAGGGCGGCACTCATAAGGATGTCACTTCCAGAGCAGTCAAAGAAAGCTAGAGCAGCCTTCATCGCCCTCATGAACATCTGGTCCTCCAAAGAAATCACAACAACAAAAATACGCATCTTCATCTCCAATGTGAAGTCCATTCTTCTCTACGGTTCAGAGACTTGCAGAATGACCAAAAAGATGCTGCAGAAAATCCAGACCTTTATCAACAGTTGTCTGAAGAGCATTTTTAAGATCTGTTGGCCAGACAAAATTAGAAATGAGGACCTGTGGCAAAGAGGGGGACAGGAACCAGTGGAAAAACATATTCTGAGACGAAAGTGGGGGTGGATTGGCCATACCTTGAGGAAATCGCCATCCAGTACGACACGCCAGGCCCTGACCTGGAACCCCCAGGAGAGAAGGAAGAGAGGACTGCCAAAGAACAGTTGGAGGCGGGACACTGAAGCAGAGCTAAGGAGGCTGGGATCCAGCTGGAGGGATGCAGAAAGGACAGCCCAAAGTTGAGTTCGGTGGAGAAACGTCGTTGATGGCATATGCTCCTCAAGGAGCGAAGGGCCTAAGTAAGTAAGTAATTGACATGATCTTACTGCGGCGTTGGTGTTGAGCAGAAATCATTACAATCTCACTCCATACATGGTCAGACGGGTACATGTCCTTTACCTTGTGTTTGATAAGAAGTTATATATGATAATAATGATAATAATAGTAGTAGTAATAATAATGATAATAATAAACAGTGATTGATCTTTTTGAATGTGATATTAGTCGAGGTCAGAACTGAAACATAATATTTCCAGTTCTTGGTTTGTTTTCTTTTTGTTATTGTTGATGTGTTTAACTTAAACCTCGCAGTTTTACTAATTTTCAGGAAGCCAATTAACGAACTTTGATGAATTTTGATACAGAGCTGACGCAAGTCCATGTGCCATTCAGTGGAGGTCAAGGGGTCAAATGGAAAGTAATTAATGTTCATAATTACATTGTCAGCTGTAGTCATACAGTATGGGTATTTTCAGTTTTTAACAGCATTGTTTTGTGTCTTTTCTTCTTGTTCTTCTGAAGTTATTTTTATGTATGTAAGAATGCATATATCCATATTTATGTTTTCAGTACTGTTTGTGGCTGATATGAAAATCACGTACAACAGCTTCAAGTCCAGCATGGTGGGAACAACAGACAGCAAAACCATATTTACAGTGGATCCCGGTACTCATAATGGGATGTATCGCGCGCCGGCGTGTGTGTGAGCGCGCGTGTATGCGTGCGAGTGTGTATGCATATATGCGTGCAAGAGTGCATGCTTATCAGTATAGGGCTCAGAACTCTATTTGTCGTGAAACCAGTTAAAGGAATTATGGACATTAAACACAACAAACAGATAAAAACAATGAATTGTGAGCACATGCAGGATCTTCCACAAAACACAGTTATGGATTGCGAACGTTAAAACACCCATAGATATACCTATATCTTGCCAGTTCTTGTTGAAAATAGCTTAATGGCAACAGCGAACTCGGAGTTGGAGTATTGTGTTGTCAATGCCATCATATGGCCAATGATTTGGAGATCGGGAATTAACAGTCACAAGGAGGCGTGATCTCAACTGAAGTCGGAATCACTACATTTGTCTGGAAAATGTAGTTCATCCTCTATAATTCCGCATGCTTTACATAGCCGGTCTTTCCTATGACAGTGACGTCATCGCTCAATATCAAGTTCCTGCACGCTTATTCGCAATCGACATAATGATGTTCTGTGTTTAGTACTTTTGCAGATGGTTAGGCAGGATTGTAATGCATGTGTTCACAATTTTACAATAAAAGGAGAGTCTTGAAATGTTCCTGTTCTTTGTGCTCTGGTACTTTGGGGTCGTTTTTGTGAAATTAACTTTAGTTTTGTCCCTATTAATTGTAAGCTCCCACTGCTGACAATATTCATGAAGCTGATCTAGTTTGTTTTGTAGTCCTACTTTTGTTGACGACAGCATCACAATGTGATCTGTATATAACACATGAGGATTTTGAGTCTTGTTTTTTTCGTTAATACATGGTGAGATGTCATCGCGTATATAGTCTCTTATGTCATTAATGAAAATTATAATAGCGTGGGGCTTATAATCTTTCCTTGAAGTACTCCTTTTTAACTGCGATAGAACCTGTAAACCCATTGTTTGATTTACCATATACAGCTGAATTTTGTTAAAAAACATTTTCCATTTCTCCCAATTTGTTGAGTTTCAGAAAGAGTGCATCATGCCATATATTGTCGAATGATGCTTTATTAAAATCAACAAAACAGCTGTAGAGAGACGATCATTTCGTTTGGTGTAGTAAATTGTCATTTTCAGGATGAGTATATGTGGTCAGTGGTTCTAGTGCCGTCTGATTCCAGGCTGCTCTTTTATCAGTAACTTATTTTGTTCTAAGTTTGTTTCGAATCTTCTGTTGGCAATTTGAGAAAACAGTTTTATAAGGGTGCAGTTGAATGTTACACCCCAGTAATTGCTAGGACTGGTATGGTCGCCACTTTTAAATATGGGAACATTTATTCATTCTTTCAACTGACTGGGATAAATCCCAGCATGTGAAATAAGCCATTGAATAACCTGCATACAGTAGCGCTGATGCTGGACATACTAGTTTTGAGCATTTCGCTTGTTATTCCGTCTTTACCTGGGGTTTTACTGGTTTTGGGACTCTTTATGGCTTGCATTATTTCAGTTAACGTAAAAGGATTATCCAGGACAAACGCCGGCATAGTCTGTTTTATTCTACCTAATACTTTTTGTACTTGTTCTTTCTTGCCTTTTCTCAACGAAGACTTCAATGTTTATCAAGTTTTCTAAATGATTAACACATTTAGCTGCAATTAATGTATGTATCTGGGATTGAAGAGAAACCTCAGCATTTTTTTAATAGTTCATATAGAAATTTCCAAACTTTTGTGGGGTTGGGCTCCATTGCTGTGTTTAAACTTCTCACAAGTTCATTCTGTACGTCTTTTTGTTTCCTTTGTGATCCTCTTGTATGTTTTCAGGTGACAGAAGAATTGATTCTGCACATTTTCTGTTGAAAGGATTTCTGTTCAATGCATTCAGTAAAGATCGTACTTCCTTTCTTTGGATGAAGCATTCATGTGTGAATCACTTTTTATGTGGCTTCTTTTTTCCGTTTTGTGTATTTATTTTTACGTTTGATCGATAATTAGGCCGATGCAATAATCGCGTAAGTGAGATTTGACACAGTGTTTTCAATTTCTTCTTTGGCAGTCTGTTTTGGAAGTTAACTTTCTCTTGTCCTTCATTAATACAGCTTTTCTTATTTGAAATTGACACAGTCGTAAGTGCTGATGCTAATTTTTCGACAGAGCTCTCCACCCAAAAGAACGTATTTTGAGTCTCTTAAAGTAGGATATCCCACCCTACATTCCTTTCTTCTGACATAATGAATAAAGGGGGAACTCTTTTTCCGTATACGTGTGTATGTATGTATATGCGCGTAGCCTACATGTGCGCGCGTGTGTGTGTGCTCTAGTATGCGCAATGGGTGATGATTAGGCTATGTTTGGGGGATGTTCAGGGTGTGTGTGGGGGGTAAATGGGTTCTGAGTGGGGGAAGGGGGATTGAGCTGATCATTGTTTATCGAGTTAAAACATGTGTGTAAGAGAACTGCACAATCGTATACACTGTATGCTTCATCGTTGTTCACAGGCCTGTTATTATGTCGGTGTCCATAATTTGCTTCAGTCCATATATATATATATATATATATATATATATATATATAAACACACCTACACACACACACACATATATATATATATACATACATACATACATAACATATGTGTGTGTGTGGTGTTTTGCAAGTTAAAAGCTGCTAGTACTTAAAATGTAAAATGGTCAAGTCATGATGAAAAGGAAAAAAAGCCTTGATTTGTGAATGCAACTAGCTGAACATAATACAGAACATTTTAAAGTGAACTGTGACTGCATGTATCATAGCCCTTTTATTGGTATCCTAGACACCCCAGAAGCTCATTGTCTTCGACAGTTCCTCGGAACTCAGGACAGCTCTGCCATGGTTGTCGATTGTAGCTTGATGGGAACATGTGATGACACAGACCCAGAACGTAAGTTTACTTCTCTTTGGAAAACAGTGGTATCTAAACAGGACACATAATAGGTCTCTGTTTCTGCCTCTCTCTCTCTCTCTCTCTCTCTCTCTCTCTCTCTCTCTCTCTCTCTCTCTCTCTCTCCCTGTGTGTGTGTGTGTGTGTGTGACATTAACATGAAAGGCTTGGCAGCTGTATGCAGCAGTCGAAAATACAGGGATGGAGAAGGGCTGACGCTTATTACCAGAACCAAGACATACAACAAAGTAAGGCATTGCCTTGTGCGGATATGGCCTGTTCTGTGTGCCGTTTAACAAAGAACAGTCCAAACGACCACCTCACTAAGTACACCGCCAGGGCCAAGTTACAAATGCTGGAAACGTACACCGTCTTACATACCACCCAAATGAATTTTGCCAAATCATGCCGTCTTTGTGCGTTTTACTGTGACAGTAACGATCCGCCACCACTGAACTGCAGTAGACGTCTGGAAAAAAAGGGATAGAAAGGCACTAGAGTGTGCACTGACAGCGAATTGTACCACTTGTCAAGTTTGGTTCACAACGAGTTTGGCATTTGAAGAACAGACATTGACTTGCTATATTCCTTTCGACTCCTCGGGGAGCATGAAACCACAGCAGCATTCTCCGGCGGAATCAGTCCTGGCTTTTTCCCCCAAGCCCCCTCCCCAAATGGGCCCATGTCAGTCAAACCGACTGCCTTCATCTCGTCCGAAAGGCTCTCATCAGTTTGCGTCATAAGGCTCCATGAAAAGGGTCATTCCCACAGCTGTTTGATATTGCTATTGTGGTTTCTGTAACGCAGTCTTTCTTTACGAGACTGGGTTATTCACCCAGTACCCAACCTCCAGTTTGGAGGACCAGGGATAATTCTTTGTCTGGTCTCTACCCATTGAACCCCGGCGTCCATGACCCTGCCAGCAAGAGCTGAAGTTACCGGTGGCATCTCTCTCAGGTCAGAGAGACACATAAGCTTCTTCACTAAATATGTCGTAGTGATCCATCCAGGCAGAGCAGACATTGAGTTGAATATCTTCCTGTTTACAACCTGTGCTGTTGGTGCAGACGGGTGTGCGTGTGTGTACGTGCGTGCGTGTGCGTGCGCGCGCGCGCGCGCGCGTGTGTGTGTGTGTGTGTATGTGCACGTCAATGTGCAAGCATGGCATTCATGACTTCGCATTGCAGTGAGCCGCATCAAGGAAGTTATGACAGTGGAGCAGCTGAAAGAGAAACAAGCCAAAATGGTGCAGGATATGAACCCTGTAGCACATTATGGCTTGCTGTATGCCATGGTCACCTCTTTCAATGTGGATGCTGAGACTGCTCATGTCGTGCGTAAAATATGGTCAGTGCTAATACTGAATATTCATGTTCACATCCATACTCTCACTCTGCCTCATTCTCTCGCTTTAACTCTTTACAGTCTTGTGAGCGTGTTTGAAAAAATGAAAAACGACCTGCTGTCAGAAACGTTGTCGCCCTGGTATTAGTATGTCGGGTGGGAAATGGTAACACTTAACCCACCGGGGTGGGGTGGGGGGTTTCATAGTGATTTTCTTGTGTGTTTTTATGTCAGAAATCATAATTTACCTGTTTGCCAAGTTTAAATTACGGTATGAATGCAGTGGGATGGTAAATATAGGCAAGTTTTCCTTCTTTGGGCCTTATGAATAACTTTGGGGGGGTTGGGGGTGGTGGTGGTTATGTGCTTGAAACGGCAGTATATCCACATATTTCATCACACGGTTAATTTCTTAATGTCTACAGAAAGGAATTAGACTGGACTGTTCCAAGAATAACTGGATTTGTGCCGAAATAACTTGTCACATGATCAAATACTTCCGATGTACTGAAAATGCTAAAAAGCCAGCAACCTGATTACTAGATGAAGATTTCTTTATCAGCGTGAGGTAACTGCTGACATTATTAGGCAATGTATTACAATACGTTTGTGTTATAGATGTAGTATTGTGGTTGATCAGCCTAACTTACATGGTTTATTGCCAAGCCTACCGCAAGGGCCACATTGTAAATGAAATTGGGTGTTTTTTTCTTTTCTTTTTCCAATGCATTTTTTATTAAAGAAATCATACTAGATTGACAGGGGGTTGTTTCTGGTTTGAATGCAGGCGGATCATATATATATATATATATATATATATATATATATATATATATATATATATATATATATATAGAGAGAGAGAGAGAGAGAGAGAGAGAGAGAGAGAGAGAGAACAATATATATATGTATATATATATATATAAATATCTCTGTGTGTGTGTGTGGCTTTTACTTCTTCAATCTATAATGATGAAGTCTGGGGTATACCTGGTTGTAACGCCACAGTACCCACATAATAAACTTACATTCACTTTCTTTGCATTAAACAGAAACCGTAGAAGCGTGGACACACAAAACCTGCATAATTCACAACAAAACAACTTCGAGGCAGAAATAAGATTAGTGACCGGACAAAGCCAAGCTCCGACTGAAAAATATTAGATTGGATATGTTCACAAAACCCGTATAAATTTTGAAGGTTACACTAAGATTGCAAAGAGACCAGAGGATGCATTGTTCGCATTTCCCTTCACAAATATTAGACATGGTCTTAAATGCGAAGAGTGAAACACTGACATAGGGACAGAAAGCCCAAGAGAAGGAAACCACAGCCAGACCATCAACTCCCAGGAAAAAAACAACTTGCAGTACTAGCCTCAATTGTTTTCTTTCCAAGATATTGCTGCATCATATGTTATAATGCGAGGAAATGGAAATCAGTTTCTGAAGACCAGAGCTATCAAAGTGTGGCCAAAATTGCTGAAGCCTCGATAAAAGAGGCAGTTACTCTAACCCAGGGAACTGTGATCGTCTAAATACATGACAGGTCTTGCTGCACAAGAAGCACACTACCACAAATCATTCAGAAGGGATTTAATTTTGAGGCATGTGGATAGACATGGAAGAAGAGACAAATCATTTACAAAGCAAAAGGAAGCCCACAGTGACGCTTTTAACCACGTGTTAGAGTAAATGGACAAGACCATTATTGGCGAAGACGAATTAGAGCGGGTATCAATGCTGAGAAACGCATCAAGAGAAACATCCAGTTTCACAGTCCAAACCACAGGACTGAAAATTGTAGGTGTAAAATCGGGTTTGAAGTTCAAAATAACCAGAGTGAGTTACCATACTCATCAGACTTACACGCAGGCCGAACCATTAAATGTGCTTTTGTTGCTTCTGCATCAGAGGATAGAAGGTTGGAAGAGGCAGCCCTCACCCTCCTCTGTCACATTCAGTTGCAGAGAAGCGCAAGTGAGTCCTTGGCTACCAGAAATGGTGTCTTTTGGGGGTGAATGATAAAATGCCCCTAATTCTGCAATGGACTTTCTGGAAAGTGGTCTAACTGGAAAGAAAAATGCTCATGAAAAGAAATACAGAATCACTGCCTGTGATTCGCAAGACCACATGTGTTATACTTTTTACAAGTGGAAAGTGGAAATGCCAAAGCACATGATGGTCATCGTTCTGGGCACTGCAATCCGTCATCTAACATGAAGTGTTAAACTTGCCAGAATACATATTTTGAATGACTTTGGCCACTGTATATCTCACGGTTGTGTCCATAAACTTGAAACTGCAGTCTGCTACTATGGACTTTCAAGCTTGCTGCCATAAACCACCTCTCCCTATAAAGTGATTCCTACTCCTGCAGACACAATACTGATTTACAGTAATCAGGATTAGGATCTAGCACAACACATCCAGCACATGGCATTGTCATTCAAGAAGTGGCAAGAAACTCTGAAAACCAGGCCCAGGCACCGGTGCTCAGTGACACATATGCTTCGTCGACACACCCACATAGCCTTCAGTATTTGCCTCCAGAGCTCCAGCCCATATTCAAAGTAGCCGACACTCATGCCCACGTTCAATTTACTACAGATGACAATGCTATGTCCAGATTCTTGCAGATTCTGACCAGATACACGTATTCTGTGAGCAACCAATTACAGAACTATCAGGTTGGATGTCACTCCCTGGAACTTCTTCGTTCGTGGGCTCCAACTCCCACGTTCACTCGTATGTACACGAGTGGGCTTTTACGTGTATGGCCGTTTTTGCCCAGCCAGAAAGGCAGTCATACTCCGTTTTCGGCGGTACTCCCTGGAACGAATCTGGCCAATGTGTTGACTGCAACCTGTTCTTCATCCTGTCACTGACAGTATAACAGTGCAACACGTTATGCAGATATCACTAAATGTAACAATACAACTAGATCATGAGTGTGCCTTTGTCAAGTTTGACCTTGCAGTTTTAAAGAAAGCATTGTCGGTCATTTGGCAAAATGAAGAGTCCCAGAAGAATGCAGTATGTCTTGGTGCCTTTCACTTCACTCGTTCGATTCTTGGTACTCTGAGAAAATGAGAGGACAGGCTTTAGAGACATCATCGTTCAGTCGGGAGTGATGGCCTGGAGGTAATACGTCCGCCTTGGAAGCGAGAGAATCTTAGCGCGCTGGTTCGAATCTCGGCTCAGCCGCCGATATTTTCTCCCCCTCCAGTAGACCTTGGGTGGTGGTCTGGACGCTAGTCATTCAGATGAGACGATAAACCGAGGTCCCGTGTGCAGCATGCACTTAGCGCACGTAAAAGAACTCACGGCAACAAAAGGGTTGTTCCTGGCAAAATTCTGTTGAAAAATCCATTTCGCTAGGAAAATGAAATAAAACTGCACGCAGGAGAAAAAAAAAAAAAAAAAAAAGGGGGGGGGGGGGGGGGGGGGGGGCTCTCCCTGGGGAGAGCAGCCCGAATTTCACACAGAGAAATCTCTTGTGACAAAAAAAGAGAAATACAATATATATATATATATATATATATTATATATATGTGTGTGTGTGTGTACACAAATCTGTGCCGGTGGCTCCAATGAAATCTTTGTGGCCCGGGAAACACAAAAAAGTGCCACCAGAGCCTACAAAAGTGTTGGACGCTCTGGGATACTTCTTCTGGGACAGTTTCTCAAAGACTCTCCAGGAGCAAATAACTCTCAGAGGACGCATATGGGCATCTTAAAATCTCCCAAAATGGAGAAAAAGTATACTATTATGCATATGCGAAGAACAAGAAAGAGGTTCTTGGTGGCAATAAATGAAAGATGGCACAGTTTGGTAGTGAACATGAAGAACTCAGTCATTCATTCTGTAACTCGATAGGGATGACTAGAGTAAAAGTTTGCAATTAACTAAACTGTCTGCTATTGTGTTGGCCCCACCTTCTGCAACTGCCAAAGAGGGGAGTTGGTGGGGGTTCTTTTTTCATATTTTTTACATTGTTGGGGTCCTTAAACAACACCTGACGTTATGTGAGACAGTAATTATGGACAGGAAAACTGAATAAACTATAAAGCAGATATTGTGAAAACATCCCCCTGCTGATGTAAGTGGGGTGTATGGACACATGAATCATTACCGATGAATTTTTATTTCCAAATAATACTTGCTGCGAAGCAATACATGAAATGGAGTTTGCGTCCGTAATAGAACGTTTGCAGCACTCGGGCACATTTATTGGCTATTGTTGATAGCAGAAGGCTGAGTGATATAATATGAAGCTCTACAAACCTAATCTTAGTCAAGTAGAACATTTTACTAATAACAACATACCATTTTTGTTGATCACACACTTTCACGACAATACAAAAAGTGCATTTTTTAACCATACCCTGATTTATTCATATCCTACTTCATTTTTGGCAGACAGGTATATTTGAATGGCAAAGTGATCAAATTTATGGGAAAACGTAATGAAAAATCCCCCCCCCCCCTCCCCCTTACCCCTGTGGGGTGAAGGTCTAATATTAGTTCAGTACAATTCAGTCGTTCTGTCCGACCGTCAGTTTTGTTTACTGATTTGGTTTCATGTGTTGGCCTTTTTGTCTTGACCTGACTGCCTCTATCTCTGTCTCTCTCTTTCACACACATACACGCGCGCGCGCGCGTGTAACACTGAGTATTGATCTCACCCCCTTTATTTTGTTTAAAAATAGTGATCACCTGTTTGCTAAGGTATTTATTAATGAATGTATATGAAAGTTTCCGATCGCCCGTGTGTGTGTGTGTGTGTGTGTGTGTGCCCCGGTGCGAATGTCTTCAGCTGATGTGCACGCATGCATAAGGGTGCGTAGTTGTTAGCGTTGTAGTTAATTACATTCGGGAGAATACCTAAATATGCACGATTACATAAGCGCATGATAAAGAAGTGGTCTGTATTGAAAAAAAAAAATTAAATGTAATTTCATTCAGGGGCTTCACACACCTTCATCCAATATTTTCTGTCTTTGCCTAAGGTATACGTTAGCTCTCAAAGGACTGAAGAGCTCATTTGGTTTTTGTGTAGATCAGGTCTCTACTCCTTTGTTTTTTAAGCAGATGTGGTTTAATGTGTATGAATCAGTTCATACGCTTTCACACCTTGAAACTGAAACTGTACTTGCAGTGGCGGCTGCAGGAAGCGTATATCTCTGGTCAGCTCAGTCACCTGCACAAACCCTGACTGTAACACAGGCCACAGCACCAACACGACAGGACCAAGCAGCAATGCTATGACAGAGTACAACATCCAGGTAGCGCTGTCTGATCACACTGGCACTGTGAACTTCTGTCATCTTCAGTCAACCCTTGCTGATACCATCACGGGATGCAAAGTGAGTCTTCAACTTACGTTTTTCCACCACTAATTGATATGTTTGACATGCTACGGAAAAAAAAGAAAGGCTGTGTGTGTGTGTGTGTGTGTGTGTGTGTGTGTGTGTGTGTGTTAGTTATACGACTGTGCAGCAAATCATAATATGTAATATCGATTAACAATTTGAAATTGTCGATAATGCATTCAAGAAAACTATATTGGAATGCTTTGAAATCTAGGCACTCAAGTGCACCATGTGGTTGCTGGAAATAGGCGAAGTAATCATTGAATGTATACCTACGTCTTTGCTGTAGCTAGTGTTAAGTTGAGATTTATCGTGGACGGTAAAGCACGAGCGCGTCTTAATCCGAATACATCAATGCACGCGTTTTGTCCATATGTGTATTCCGTGTGCCCCATTCATGAAGGGCAATGGCCTTATAATTCTATGTATAAACTGTCTGTCCGTCCATCATTATTTTCACAGTAAGCTAAATTATGGCGTCATCCAGGCCTGAAAGATACCTGCAGTGTTGGTCAGGAAATTTGAACGAAGACACACCCATGAAACGGGTGACACGAACCATGTGATTCATTCTTTCCTCTTGAGTCCATAGCACTCAACTCTGAGTGCGATCCAGCAACGGGCCGAAAATATCCCACTCTGTGTTGGGACTCAAATCTGTGTCCACACAGTCGTCAGTCTGCAACGCCACCAACTTCTCCACAAGATTTACACATAAAAATAATATCCAAAACCTTTGTTGCTAATAGACTGCTCAGCTCTTGAAAGGATATTGCTCAGGATCTTAGATGTCTAATCTGCTTACAATTCCAAATATGAAAGATTTTTTTCATTTGTCTTGTTTAGGTATTGCAGTTTTCCAAACATGAATATTTATTCCAAACCAGAGAAGCATATTTTGAAATAGACAAAACAATAATCTTACAGTTAATCATATCGCATTTCAATAGTTGAAATCCAAAGTAATTGAACAAGAAACTGTGTGGATTGTGAAGAGAGCAGATTTGATTGAACACTCTGTGGTTTGGGGCATTAGTAATTTAGATTTTTTTTCCTTTAACGTATTCACAGTATCAGCAAATATTATCATTCAAAAATGTAACAGCAGAGGCAGTTCTAATTGTAGCGCTGTGGTGGTGGTGAAGATGACAGACAGAAATGTGTTGAAGGTGAACTGTGATGAAGGTGAACTATCTTACAGATGAACTTTGTGAGTGTACATTTCAGGCTCAAGCATTTCTGGGGATGCCCGAAGAGCAGCGGACCACTGTGAAGTGGCAGTATTTGATGGAACACTGTAAAGTGTTTTTTAAAGTAAGATATGTGTGCATGCATCAGCTTGGAAATCGTGTTAATGTGGATGGGAATGTGTGTGGTTTTATTTTCACAGTGCATTGTCATTGATTTAAAATTAAACACGCAATAATTCAAATTTAACGCTGTAACCAAGCTTGATTTTTAATCAACTCACTACATTTGAAATTATATTTTGTATGTACTAGTTTCTACCATTAGCATAAACAGTTGATAAGTACAGTGAATCACCATGTTTCTTGTGTCTGACAGGTGTTAAGTAATTCAAAACATTTTATGCCCACAGCTGAAAATGTTCAAGCCAGCAACAGGCCATCTGCCAGCAGTCCAGATACTGTCCATGGAAAAGCAGTATTACCCACAAATGGCTGTTGCACAGAAATCAGGCCAGATGGACGACCGCTTCTGAAAATGGCTCATTCTCGTTAACCCTGTTTTCCTTGAGATGGACACACACAGGATATGGGTCGTTAAATTTTGGTTCACTTCAGCATTCAGTGTTTGTGTTATATAGGTGTTGTTCATTTTGTGTTTTGTTCAGTAAGTTTTCAGTGAAATTATCTGGTTAAAAAACAACAACAAAAAAACACGATCACATGAATTACATCCATAAGAAAGAAAGACAAAGAAGAAAAGAAAGAGTATACCATGTAAGTATGTCTAATAATCAGTTACATCTGGAAGCATTGCAATAGGCCATTAGAATTCGTTGGGTGCAGAAAATACTAAAGTATCAATTTCCGATGAAAGACAGATGTACTGGAAACTGGACTGGTTACTCCTCCTTCAGATGGATTCTCTTGGGGGGAAAAAGAAAAAAGAAAAAAGAGAGCTGAAAATCATGCGTAATGCATCAGCTTTTTTACTCACTTGTGTAAACAGAGTAAGTCTATATTTTAACCCGGTGTTCGGTTGTCTCTGCGTGTGTGTCTGTGTGTCCGTGTTAAACTTTAACATTGCCATTTTCTCTGCAAATACTTTGTCAATTGACACCAAATTTGGCATTAAAATAGGAAAAATTCAGTTCTTTCCAGTCATCTTGTTTAAAACAATATTGCACCTCTGGGATGGGCAGAAAAAAATAAAACATGAAGCCAAATTATATGCAAACCGAATCTACTGTTATATATATTTTTTTTTTAAATCTCTAAACTTGGCACTTTGATCTGATGTTCTGACACAACAACATGAGCAGTCATTTTTATCATTTTTTGTTCAAACAGGAACTTCTTTTGCTAAGCATGGAAGTTATATTTATTTTGCACGTGTTTGGTGCAGATAGTAAAAAAGGGAAATTAATCTGTAATTAATGCTAGGGGGGAGGGGGGGGTGTGTGATTTGCTTTAAACTGATCTTTCTCATCTTAAACATTACATTTTGAAATTATACTCAATACATAAAAAGCTTGTGTGTTTTACTATCAGTGTACAGGGCTTTCACTATGTTCATTCGCCCAAGTGGTCTTTTCCGGAAAATACTAAAATCAGTACTACGAGTGGACTTTATAGATGTATTGGCTGAGCTCTGAAGGTCATGGGCAAAAATCAATTGCGTACACATATTTATACATATTCAAAGTGCGTGCTCATATTCCTCGCGAACGAAGGACGCCATTTTGTTTCAAGTTGTTGATCCTATATCCAATCAACAATACACGATAACATGTGACGGGAAGTTGGAGAAGGAGACCGTTAAATATTTATTATGAGAAAGATTTGTGAACGCCTCATCACTTACTGGATTATGCCCCAAACTGCCACGATAAAAATATCAACAAAATCAGTCGGAATTCACAGTTAAAAAATAATAAACCATGAGAGTTAATACCCTTGATGAAACGTAAAAATTTCCAGTCTTGACTTTTCTCAAAATGAAGTCCTTTTCACTTCATACGACGTTTAGGAAGTACTTGTACTTGGCTCTACATGTTATTAGTTTAACAAAATACTCAATTTTCATATCAACTTTAAAACTATAAAAACTAGAATGAACATAAAAGAGAAACTGAATCGACCATGTCGTACTCAGTACATTCCCGGGGGTGTAACTAAACTTGCACATCTATCTAGATCCAGAGAAAATGACTAAATGTTGCAGTGTGATTGCGGTGATAGCCACGTCTCCTTTACCGCGGACTTAAGAAATTTTAATTGCCCTTAAGATTTTTTGAAATCCCAAGATACACCAGAATAATATGATTCAAACAGCGTTCTCACTGCAAATACCACAAACGATTTATCGCCCTTAAAAAAGCATGTTTAAATGTTACATTTTAGAAAATCAGTTAAGGAGTCACGATAGTGTAATGGGTAAGACAGTTTCTTCTCACCCGAAAACGCGGAGTTCGAATCTGCCGTCAGGACTTTTTTTTTTCTTTCTTTTTTTTTTTTACCAGAAGCTTTATAATAACAAATACAGAACACATTTTAACGATAAGATTTTTGTTCTGTTTTTAAGTGTATTACAAGTGTGTCTTGAAGGCCTTGCCTTTCTTCTTATTATTATCCTTTTTTTTTTATAAGAAGTAAAAAACGCACGTTAAACTTTGAACAGTAAAAACATATGCCTATGTACAGAAATATTTACCTCAGCATGCATATATATATATATATATATATATATATATAGAGAGAGAGAGAGAGAGAGAGAGATGCAAAAATACACATGAAAACAGCAGATGTATGTAAAAACAGACAAAGAGACAAAGAATAAAGGCATATCTCAAATGTTGTGAACTCATTTACAATTGGCAGTCTCGGGATTTCACAGTTCAGAAACGAGACACAATCAATAATAGAATCTACAGTCGCACTGAAAGACAATTAACACCTGGGCTATTCTTTCACAAAGTTATGCCTGAAATTGAATGATTATTCCTTCATCTGTTATCATCTTGACAATCGCACAAAAAAAGCAATTAACATCAAGGTTATCCTTTCACAAAACCATGCCTGAAATTTCATATTCATATTGATTCCTGAGACTGTGTTTGCATCTTCCTTAATGGCCATCCGCATCAGTCTGTGTTGATGCTGAGCAGACTCGCCCAACTGCCTCAAGACGTCGACCCTCAATGGTTCGTTGTTATCAGATGAGCCCCCGATTAACACAGACCCCCGAGACAGAACCAGTTGATTGAACACAAACCGAACTCTTGACTTCTTTTCAAGTCAAACACCAACTGATTCACAGGTGTACTGCTCTCCAGCTCAACAGGTAGCTGCTGATTACTATTTGAAGTCTGTTATAGGCCCTTTTGCATATTCCACGTAAATTTGACGTACATTCACACCCACTCACACATACTCTCATGAGCAGCATCACAACACCTCACCGTTACAGTAACGACCTCCCCGCCCCCTCCTTTTTTTTCATTTTTGAAAAATTCTATTAATTTCTTTCTTTTTTACAGCCTAGAGCTTTGACGCAGACTCCTCCTTCATACGTTTGAAGAGCGTACTGGGCTTTCATACAGACAGGTAGAGCAATGAAGTATTCTGAAAGAGATATCGAAAAAAAAAGTGGAAGAAAGATGGTACACATATACAAATCTAACACTAAAAGAAAACGTATTTTGTGTTATGTTGTTAACCACCATTTCTTGTCATGACAAATTTCAAAGACTGAACTTTGAGCTACTCCTTACCAGATAAGCTTTGCCGTACAGTGCAATTTTTTTTTTTTTTTTAAGCATCAGTTTTGCAAATGAACATGGATCTTATTCCCCAAGAATGACAGTGAGAGTCTTCATAGCTTAGCTTGATATATTCTCATATTTGTTTGTTGCTCTCTGGTTGTTATTGCCATTAATTTATGGTCTCTACCAAGACTAACATCAACAGAAAAAATCTGAATGATGTCTGTCCATAACTAAAACCGGACATCACATGCAATCCACACAGTACTACATTGTTCTAAAAGACCACCCTTCTATTAGTCGATTCCCAAGGTCTATAAACAGGTTATCTTAAACTGATATGCAGACTATTTATGCTGAGTGCCTGAAGCATGTAGTATACGTGTCCTGGATTTGGCAGGTGATGGAATAGAGGTTCACAACACCGCCATTGGAACAGTATAATATGGTGCAAGGTTTTATTCACTTTCCTATTCAGTCATATAGCAACTGCAGCTCATGTTATTAAAGGATTAGTTTGTCAAGATTCATTTGCATTGCCCTTTTCAATGATGAGAGAAAGTTGTAAAGCAAGGGGGGAGGGAGGGTGAATGGGTCTTGTAGAGTGGAGTTTAACGCCATATTGGGGTGTATGGGAGTCTGCTGGATAAAAAGATACATTTGTGAAAGAGTTTGACTGAGAGGCATGCAGAATCTGCCAGTAAGGTTGAAAAACATCACGCAACATGCATGCACAAAGCTTAGAGAGACAGAAATTATCATTCTGTCAAAGGTCAGCACTGGTATTCATACTTTTTTTCCCTAAAACATTTAACTGAAGTTGAAGAAAAGCTTGAAGGACAATAAATTCTGTATTGATGCGCCGCTGTTTCCATCACTCATTTCAGAGATGGCTCATAATTATCAATATGCTCATTATCACAAGTCTTACTGATCCGAGACGAATAAGATGGATTGCTATTGTGCAGCAAAGGGCAAGGATGTTTTGGCTTTTTTTTTCAGTCCCATCTTAGATGTTCTCTTGATTGGCACAATATGACAGTGCACAAAACAGATTCTTTGGACCAGATTGCTGAATTGCTTGGAAGGTAAAGGTTATTCATAGCTGATTTCTTACTTTGTGCAAACAAATGCATACAAACACATACATATATAAACACTCTCGATTTGTCATAAGGACGCATTCATACACAGCAACATTTTCCTCCATCAGTCATACATCATTCTGTGCATCGCTGGTGATAACTATGGCTTCCTTTACCTCTACACTCCATCTCGCTCTCTACGATCGGCTTCGGATCCACTCTGTTTATGCATACCCAGATTCAAACACTCCATTGTTCGCCGTTCTTTCTCTGTCTCTGGACCTTGCAATTGGAATGAACTTCCTCTTTCGCTTCGTCAGGTCTCTGCACTCACCTCTTTCAAGTCTGGCCTAGTTCAAGTTAACAGATGATTGCCTTTGTATATGTGTTTCTTGAAGTTTTAGACGTTTTCTGATTTAGTCAGTTATTCCCTCACTCACAAGATGATGTTGGTCAATATAAAGGATTTCTGTTTGACTTGAGGTGCTATCTGCTGTTCCTAGATATATATATTTGATTCTTTTCAACGTCAAGGACGTCTCTGCCCACTGATGGTTTGTTCGAGAATGTTCTCGGAAATGATGCACTTTCATTCTCCTCACACTGTGTATCCCGCATTCAGCGGAGATTTAACTGTTGAACATACTTAGCTTTGTTAATGTTCAGCACAAAACTGGACGACTTGCAAGTTCATTCACCAATTAATGGTCAAGCCATGATAGTTCTTCCAATCATTGTATTGAGCACTATCTGGTCTCTCATTTTGTCAGTATTTTAGCAAAGCCACTGATTCTATTAACTTTTCTATCATTCATGTATTATTTTATTTGCTGATATCAGTTTTACTGCTACAGTGTTTCACTGACTGTCAGTACCATAGCTTCATATAGTTACAGTGTGCTTCTCCAGTATAATGTGTGTGCATTATTATGTTGTGGTAATTACAAGATAGTGTTGGATTAATATCAGTTATAGGTTAAAACCATCTGATACGTATCACAGTCTGTTACTTGTGATTTAGCTATCATGCTCTCTCCTATACAGCTTACTTCAGTATAGTGCTACATGATAACGGATTCATTTGAGTTACTCTGACACAGTATGAGCTTTACTTAAATCTATACTGTCAGTGTACTATCACTAAATCAGCTTAGCTTCAACCACTATTTAGAAATGTCATTTGATGTCAGTGTTTGGTCTTCACACATATGCATTATTAATGTTATGTTGTTGCCTACGCCAAACCAAGTGGTAGTCTTTCCATTGTGATATATGTTGTGTTTACTATCCACTTGCATTCCCGACATGTACTTATGACATTTTTTGTTTGTCATTTTAAGACGTTGTCTTTTCTCTTCTCTTCTTTACTTCTCATAATACTGTAATAAAACAATAGAAAAAACCCTTTCGTGACTGGCCTGCTAATTGCCCCTGACCTGGGTGCAGATTTTTCTATCCGTTTACCTTCATACTCTTTAATTCAGTAAATCAGTAATTCTTTTGTACAGTCCCCTTTAATAAACCACTCGGTTCAAAAAAGGAGGAGTTTGTATTATACTCCATGTTTGGTGTTTACATATACTTACCATGTCAAACTGATGCAAACTAGGCCTATGGTTTGCTCTGTTTGGCCAAATTTCGCGCGGCTAACAGTGAAAAGACGCCCCTCTTAGTCTGGCCTGCTCTTAGCCAATCAAACACCTCTAACAGCTATAAGCGCTGAATCATTCCTTTGGCCAAGGCTCTCCACACCATCTTGTCAGGTTTTCGCTCTGTCTCATTAATCTAGAATATTTTTCTTCTAAATCTACCTTTTTTTCATGTCCCCAGTTACTAGGATTCAGTTATTTGCCAAATTCCTTGACAGGCTAAGGGTTAGTTTCTCCTTTGTAAGAAGAGGTAAGCA
This sequence comes from Babylonia areolata, assembly GCF_041734735.1. NCBI lineage: Eukaryota > Metazoa > Mollusca > Gastropoda > Neogastropoda > Buccinidae > Babylonia > Babylonia areolata. The sequence goes on along the minus strand of NC_134893.1, from coordinate 62,321,817 downwards.
AGAGACAGAGTTACACATATTTCAACAAATTGAATGCCCATACTTTTCAAGTCACCAGGTGAAAATTTGGTACACTTCCTACTTGTGATATCACCAGTTCCTAGTTTTACAGGCAATGTGCCATGCTTGTGCTTGACTGCAAAGGCATGCATCTACATCTAACTGGAAATTCATCATGAAAAGCATTTAGTTGTGCAGCTAATACTTCAGCCTCGATCAATCATTACAAATTTCAGATATACACTATCACAGTACACACAAATACACAAAGTATTCAAAATGTCATTTTAAGTAGCAATGATCTTTATTAACAATGATATATAAAAATCCATTGCTCCCATTACTATAGATTCAGGATAGACTGTATAACCAAATTACAAAAAAAGTACCACATCTGGCAAAGCAACCTTTCTTTACAACTCCCACAAATGGAACAAGAGGGAAACTCCATGTCAAATCCAAGCAAATTTTAATGGTGAAGAAGTAAAATTGTTCAAATGTCTATGCTTTTTATGAATTCATGACCACCTGTGATTTGCTTTAATTATGAACACTATAAACACTTCTGTCACAACAAAACCACTCAGAGATGAAACATATAATACATATGGACTATTCAAATACATACATAAAACCTGTCCTATATCTGATGAATTCCTTTATGACAGATAAAACAAAAGTCCAATTCACTGACAATGGGTTTCTTCTTCTCATAATCTCTCATCACAACAATGCTTTTAGATATGATCAAAAGAACAACACACACCTCACAAAAATGAAAAACAACAACAACATGATCTAAGAAGCATGCACGTTAAAACGTTTATACATGTAGCTTAGAATTGGGATGTAAGCCCGAGTGTTTATAAAGAGTGCTCTTTTCCATAAAATTTTCATAAACACAAGACAAATGTGCCTTGAATGGAATCAAGGTATCATGCACATTTGCAATAACTAGAAGGCGGAAGTCAAGGGAGACAATCAGCAATGGAACAGTCTCTCCAGATTCCAATCTTTCAAGGGACCCCAACATTATCTGGCTGTTTGACTCTGTCGACCTATCCTTCTAGCTACTGTGGCTCACAGGGAAGACCCCCCAAAATCCCAAGCCTTGTATACATGTTGTACACATCCACAAGCATTAATACAAAAAGTAAAACAAAAAAGCCAACATAAACTGTACAACTTTAAGGACCGAGCAAGCTACCAACTGATTCATAAAAGACTTGCAAAAGAAAGTTGTTAAATTTGTAAAGCTTTTCAAAATCATGCCATGACAAAAGTAAAATTAACTCGTATGGAATCAAAAACATGGCAGTGTGTAAAATGAAGTTGCTATATTTAGAATATTCTGCTAAAAAGAAAATTGTGAAATTCAAAACTTCAGTTTCTTCGGAATTTCCCATGTGAATTCATTCCTTCCAAAGTGTCCATAGCAAGCTGTTTTTTGGTAGATGGGCTGCCGCAGCTTCAGATCCCTGCAAACAAAAGGTATCTTATTTGAACATAAGTTTAGTTAACTGTTAAATGAAACAATCCCACTGCTTCTCTTATTACATAAAGGTAATTCTTCACAATCTTAATGCCTTATGCTTTAATCTCATATCACAATAGGCTGAGTAACTGAATGGAATCATGTCCCTGCACAAAAATAGGATATTTAACATTTCACATATAAGAGTTAGTGAGCCAGTTTCACAAGGAACTGCCTGCTAAGTGTCATTCAAGTCTGCTTCAGCTGTGTGTATATATATATATATACACACACACACACACATACATATATATAGTCCCTGGACCTAAGCGTGATTCACATGTTCAGAGTGGATTTGCTCACAACTGAGTCTATATGAATCTGCTGGGACATAAGACTTTCACAACTCACCATAAGACTTTCACACCAACATGCCATTGGCATGAAGGAAAAACACCCAAACCAAGGTCAACGCTAAAAGAATTAAGGACACTTTATCAGTGTGTGTATGTGTGTTTGTATTTTAACCCCAAGGCAGCCTGTATGACAAGATAACTTGTCACTGAAATATTCAAACTTTTCCATGGTTTGCATCAAGCAAACAAAAACACTGGTAATAGGTACTCCAACTGATGTCGGAAGCCAGAAAATTGGCAACCATGACTGAATTATTAAGTGTTTTTATTTATTTATTTCATTATTATTATTTTTTTAATTCGCTAGTAATTTAAACAATGTGAACTACAATGAAATACAAACAACCGTGGGATAAAGTTTCACTTTCGGAGTTTGATCGTTGTGGTAATTTTTATATGTTTACTTCGATCATTCGATTGTGAATACCCCACCAGGGGTCTGCATCATTACATGGGTCTGCATTTCATTTGCATCACATATTGCTCTGTCAACTTTTCTTGAGTGGTCATTTCCCAAAATATTATCTAATGAGATGAAAGAAGACAAAATTAGCCTCATTTGGACAACTTATTTGCTGTGTGGTCGCGCTATTTGTACAATGTTTACAGATAAAGTGAACTGTTTGAAGAACTTTTTTTCGAACTCCTCAGTTCAACGTATAAAGCGTGCAAACGGTCAGTTTGTTGATCGATCCTTTTGCAAAATAAATTAATAAAAGCCGTTTAGAGTTGAGTCAGTGACACCGCGACTTCGACTAGTGCTGGAGCAAAATGGCGACACCGATGCTGCACAATGCAGTTCAACGGGTGAAAGTGCTGACATTTTGCCAACTTCAGACTCAAGGGGTGAGGGGGGGTGAGGGGGGGGTTGCAGGGGAGGGAGGGGGGGGGGGAGGTGGCGGAGCGGCGGCTTTAAAACCGTTAATTGCTCGTAGATTGTTCAAAGGCAACACCGATGTATTAAACAACAAACAAAACGTTACCATGGGCAGCTTTATGGTAGGGTGGAAAAAAACGTATTGAATTACTGTGCGAGGACAGATCATTTTGATGTCAAGTTGCCACTTCAAAAATGATCAACAGAAAAGTATGTGAAGTTTCATACACATAGGTTTAATATTTCAGACTAAATTTCACCACTAAATACCTGCTGTTTATAGTCACACAACCTGTGAATTTTCTACTTTCATTCTTCCACTCAGACTGCTTAGTTCTCACACTCAGCATGTTCAGTGTTATTCATCAGTAAATAAATAGAATAACAAATAAATTAATCCATTCAAGTTGCCAAGTTGGTTATTAATTTTGTATACAATAAAAATCTAAACGAATAGCGGGATAACAAGCATGTGCACGCTCACACACACACACACGATTCAGTATAAATATAAAATAAAAGAAATGAACAGATTTAAAAAAAAAAATTCAATACAGATTTTAAAAAAAATCAATCAGTTGCCTTGTTCCTTTGGCTTTTAATTTTGTATTTTAGTAAATGATAGAATGTTGAAATGAATAACTGTATAAAACTAATAGTCACACACAAGACTTCACAAGAAATGTTTCTTTTTTGCTGTGGTAAGAGCTGCAACGAAAATAGGAGAAAAAACCCAGCTGCTTCCTCCTCCACCAACAAAAAACATCATATGGAGAGATTTTAGGAGTATGGGTGTGCATTTGTCCTAAGTTCATGGCAGTTGTCATCAGAATGTGCAGCAACCTTTTTTGTTGAAAGAAACACTGCTTTCGACACAATTTACAAAGAAAATACACCTCGTTTTGAGTTTACTGGGTCTGGTTGTTTTGTGTGTTTTTTTCTAGCTTTCTTTTTGCCAGTTTTTATAGTACCAGGTGATATTTGCCAGTGTTTGGTTGAATTTATATCCAGAGTAATAACAATTCAGTATATTTAGCTTATAGATGGACCATTTTTATTACATGTTTATGTAATTCTAAATTCTTACTGGTTAACATTTTTTATTTGCGGTAAAATTCGGACCATTAACCACAACTTTTCCCCCAATCTTTGACCCCTGCGGCTAAAATAATGAAGCGGCTTGTTTATGAATTTTTCCCGATGTTGCTGGTTTTCCGATGATGTCAGGTCAAATTAAGTTGTTGCTGTCAGTTTCTAGTCTATTTTCAGGTTCACATGATGTTTCAAATCTGGTTTTGACTCTTTGTGAATTCAAAACTCACTGTAAAAAGTGTCCTTTTGGTAACTGTATACGTTTTTTCCCACTAAATTTACACATGGCCGTTACACACGAAACATTCAGTTGATCGCCCTTGTTCAGACAACTTCCATCATGCCAAAACACAACACAATGCTTATGATGCAGCTTTCAAATTGAAGGCGAATGGTCTGGCTATTGAAAAGGGAAACCAAGCTGCTGCCTATGAACTTGGGGTGAATGAATTCATGATTGGATATTGGAGAAAGCAGAGGGGAGATCTTTCTTGTCAATGGCTTCCGCAAAGCTCGACTCTTGAATGTAGCAGATGACAGAGAAGCCACCAGCTCCAGCCAGCAAGACTCGTATTTAACAGGCGCAATAGCCAAATGGTTAACCAGTAGAATGGTTATAAGATGTCAGCCGACGTCCTGCAAAAAGTATTGCCACAGTACCTGTAAGACGTCCACTGATGTCCTGCATATGTTCCGATTTTTCCTTCATTAGAGTTTGGTTCAATTCACATAGACTCTGGACAGTTAGTTTCATGTGTCTGGATCACTATTTAAATGAACATTCATCAGGTAGAAGACCCCTTTCTACTGGATAATAATTTGCTAACTGACCACATGATAGCACATGAAGGGTGTTGCATCATGTGCAAAAAAAGGCATTGAAAACTGTCCAGTAAAGGAGGTGGTCACAGTCAGCAGATTTACATAATACTAATGGCTCTGCTAGTGTTTATGGACAGCTTTCGCGATGGCGATGGATCTCTTGTCCAATGATTGGTTTGAAAACAAAGGTGATTGACAACAGTGACGAAACTGACAGCCCATTTGATGGTAATTCAGTCCATCTATCCACTCAGTGTTTTTGAACAAGTGGCCATGACTGACAGAATATGTGCAGTGAGCGTTGGCAGAAGGGGAGGAGACGGAGAGAAGTGATATAAGACGATAGGTAGAATGTCAGCCAGAGTTCATGAAGGGGGCGTGGCTTTTAGGAACGAGTGCTCACATTTCAAAGCAGACTGCAGGATCAGCAACCGCTCCACGATTTTCAAGAAACGCAGGGTGGCACCTGCACTGGACATGAAACACATGCTTTTTGTTTTTAATGCTTTTTTATGCTTAATCAGATGGTTGACTTGTTTGAAGAGGTGGCAAGCCGGATGCACAGGAGACACTTTACTCGGCCCACGTGCAACTTGACAGGCATGAATATCATCAAAGAACTTCACCCTCTCACTCCTGAACGCTCTCAGCTGTCCAAAAGCTTGCCAGCTCAGTTTCCGTGACTGTGATAGGAAATTTTCTATCTAAAATTACGTTTAAATAACATACTTACCGTGACCCAACTAGTGCAGACTCCGGCAGGGTCTGACATTCCTGTCCTGTGCAAACTACTATCCGCCTATGCGGAGCAGACGAAACTACGGCCGATAACCTCCCGGAAGTAGGTAACCTCCCCTTTGTCCCGCTGGTTATCGCCCTCTTTTGACGGCAATATGCCATCACCAGCGCAGCAAGCAGGGAGAACAGGAAGCGGGGAGGACAGGAGGGTCTTAAATTTGGGTCACGGTAAGTATGTTATTTAAACGTAATTTTAGATAGAAAATTTCCTTTTAATTACACATACTTAACCGTGACCCAACTAGTGCAGAATAGCGCGACAAGGTGGAGGGCTCGCCTGTTCTACTGTCTGTGTGCTGTGATGGTCTGTTGTGCAGCTACCACAGAAGCGATGGCTCTTGCGCCATCAACCCGCAGGCGTGCGACATCTCTCTGGTAGAAGTCGATGAGCCATTATCCCTAAGGCGATAGGTGTCCCTCAAGTAGAATTTGATGAAAGTAGAGTGTACTGTGTCGCCTAAGGACATTAGTGCGGGTAAAGAAGACAGAGGTCCACAGCTGTATTGTGGGGGAGGTCTGTGGACCACAGCTGAGCGGATGAGCACGGATGAGCGTCAATGCAAGGAGGTGCGCATGTGGTTTGATCTGATGATTCCACAACGGATGTGGGCCGATAGTGGAAGTGGTTTTTGTGTTTGAAGGAAACTGTGGCACGAGACAGAGGTAGGTCACCGTGTTGGGCCTGCCTCAGGCATGACAGCCAGATCTGTGGAGCTCCTCCATGCGAGCTGACAAGCGATGGGCACTCCCCCCCCCCTGCCCTTTTTTGACGTTGTCAAAAAATGACAGCACTTGTATGTTGCCTATGAGTAGAATGGCAGACATTTGGCAACAAAAGACTTGATGTCCCTGGTGTCTCTGGGACAGGGTTGTGTAATTGCCCAGGTAGGTACCATCACGAAGGGGCATCACGAAGGCTTGGTGGCTTCTCTGCCTGAGTGTGGCATGTTGGAGTAACCTGCAGAAAGTTGTCGGCAGTCAATGGCTGGGTTGGATCAGGCTGTGGAAGTGCATTTCATGTGCCCACAGGTCACTGAGTCTCATTCTGTGGTGGAATTCCCAAATGGAAGAGGGTTTCCATGGGGAAAATTTTTGCTGAAGGTTCTTTAGTGAGAAAGGGGATCGGATCCATGACAGGCCTCTGGCTGTGTGTGGTGCGCACTGAGTCTGGGATGGAGTGGGGCGGGGCAGGGAGGCAAGTGGCTCAAGATGTGTTGTACTGGCTATTGACATCAAGGCACTGATCTGACATACGTTTTTAGTATGGCCAACTGCAAGGTGAGAGCTGTATTATCAGTGGTTTCTTAATTGCAAAGGGAAATCATTTGCAGCTTAGTCTTTCATGAATGACTATGTCTCTCAGACTAGAAGTCAAATTGCACTGGGGCTTAGTGCTGTAGCCTTAGGCCTAAGTAGCCTTTGGGAACCGTCCCAATGATGAGTCCTAAGGCCCTCTTGATTGAGGGACCGGGGATGCAACTTGGGCAAAACACTCTCTACTATAAATTGTATAATCGAATTCCAGCCCGAATAGACTGGACAGCAGATGCCTCCTCTGCTGTTCTGATGGAGACTGTCGTACACGACTGATTATCATATACTGTTCCTAGGAGGACACCAATCAGCATGGGTAAATCAGGAAACAGCTGCTGTGTGCTTCAGGGACGAAGGTGTTCACCATGCAGATTATGTTGCAATGTAAGGAAGCCGGAAAGAGTTGACGGGGACTTGTGGTGCAACCGTGTGTCAGAACGACATGTTGCTTGCTTCCGAAGTGACAACAAAGTCATCCTCTGACAGGCCCTTGACCGAAGGCTGGGGCTCCATGATGGGATAGCCTGCCTAGGCTAGAAACCTCTGGAAGTGTCTCATTGGAAAGACAGTGCTTGAGGAGGAATGGCCATCTGTAACCACAGCAGTGGTTGTGTGTAGAGGCCGAAAGGATCGGGCAGGGAAGACAAAGTGCAGAAAGTGCTTTCAAACGCCAATTGTTTGAGACGTTGATGCTGGATTTGTGTTCCAGCAAGGTGATGGGGTGAACTGATGTGCTTGAATGCGGCATCTGCCATGCTGGTATGAGTGGGCAGAAAGGTACACCCCTGTGGCTAATGGACGGTTCGTTGTGCTTTGTGGGACGCATCCGTCCTCGTCAATATGCCTTTCTACCAAATGTAGAGGAAAACAATTATGACCCAGGCCTTCTGCTACTAAAGAGGAGTAGAAGAGATGGGCTGAGGGTGATTGTCTCCTGCCCAGTGGGCAGTTTTTGGGTCCGCTAAAACTTGTAAGGCAAGATAGACACCTCTTCATGGGAAGGCTGGCTAGGATGTAGGGCCTGTGTGGAGCTTTTGTCACAATCACAGTGGTGCAAAACCAGGGGTTGTTGTAGGCAAGGGGAGAAAGAAGGGATGCCTTACAAACTTGGAAGGAATGAAAGGCATGTGTGTCCAGAGTGGCACCTCTAAGTTGGACTGCCTAATCCTTCCTTGTGCATCTCCAGCCTTATGGGTGATTGTTGCAGGCAAATGAGTTGGGTTGCCTTGTCCGTCCTTGCACCAAGAGAGGCATTCTTAGCCCTGTGGGTGTGAAGGGGGTGTGTGTTGATCCCTAAGGACCAGCCACTACTGAAATGTGAAGGAGCATACATTCAGGTGTGAATGAGGCTATTATTATTTTATTTTATTTTTGTGAGTGCAGTCGTCCTCCAAAAGCAAGGTAGGGATGAATTTATGAAAATGAATACATATATGTGGCAAGGGAATAAAAACTTCCATCAGCTCAAGTGATGATGTCAGAAGTATGCCAATGACAAGAGATCGAGACACAAGAAATAAGTGGCTGTATAAGCATACGTGTAGCGTGCACAGATATACCCAAGTAAGTGGGTAAGTGTGCATAATCATCAATGGAAAGGAATCTGTCCATGCACCTACATATGAGATGTACATACGCATATGAATAAAGTGCCAGTACGTAGAGGCAGAGAGTTCTGGGCATTGTGAACAGAAGGCCGCAAATGCCTATATTGCTATGTAGGGAATCTCAATGAATAGATGTCAATGAATAGAGATAGAAATATAATTGTACATGTTAATATGAAAGTCGTCTGAACCTATCCCATAAGCACATACACATGTGTATACCGATGGATCAGTACGCATCTATAAGTGAAAGCAGAAATGTGTATGAATGTAGCAATATATCTCATATATATGTATATATGTGTGTGTATATATATATATATATATATATTTTTTTTTTTAAATATGTATATATATATTTCGTGATTGTTGCTTGTGATAATAAATCAAATGGATAGAAGGGTGATGCATTTCCTGTGGCCAATAGCCTAAGAAACAGCAAGAAAAGTGCAGTTGCTATGCAAAGATGTGTAAAGTCCCTGACTGGGCATGAGGACCCAATGAGAAACCGAAAGAAAACATCGTTGGTGGACAGCACGGGGGGCAGGAGTGATGTGCTGTGCCGGCTAAACTAACCACAGCTTCGAGCGCCTAGGTTACAAATGTGGAGTTGCCTCCCTTGGCGTCGAAAAGGAAGGTGTCTTTAGAGCACATATCCCCCTTGTGCGATGTGTCCTCGCTGAACAGGGAGGAGTGTCATGTTGTGTGTGAGAGTCCGTGGTTCGATGCCACCGTAACCGACACAGGTGAAAACGAGCGCAAGGGGAATAATTATAATGTCCCTTAGTGCCGTGGGCATCCCAACCCGAATCGGTCGCCATCGGACGCGAGACGGTCGGGGCATGTGGCATGACGGCGCCGTAATCCAGTGTTATGGGCGTCGTGGACGAGGGGGTGACAAGTCCGTCGGCTTGCCGTGGGATGTGCATCCCCCTGTTGCTGAACGGCGGTCCAATCTCGCGAATAGCTCCTGCGAGAGGACCGACGTTCAGTTGTCAGTTGTTGTGTGTTGACGGATAAAGTGATAGACAAGATTGGCCCGAGCACTGCCGAGAGGCAGGATCGAGTTATTAATACATTTAAGAATTATCTTGATATTCATTGTGAAAACTTTAAATACAAAACTCATTTACATATTTTCTGATTTTTCAAGCACTGCGCACTCAATGTTGAAAAATGCAACAGACATACGTGGGGACTCTCTTTTTCTTCCCCACTTCAAGCGGGTAAAAGGCCTTGTCAGGCTTGCACGCCTTGATATTGATATATATGATATAAGAGGTACTCCAACGTGGAAGTGCCAATATTAGTCTGGGAAACAGCAGAGTTTAGACAATGGGGCAGAAGAATCCAACACTGCCGAAGTTCCAATGGGGCGTGCACGTACCTGCTCTGTGGGCGCAAGGCGCGGCACCGGAAGGCAGAGTGGTGCATAATTGCTGCAGCAAGTTTAGCGATGAGTTGCTGATTGTTTGGTTGAGTAGCTTTCTGAGACACCATTAGTGGATGGGAAACAGCAGCACTCGGCGGTGTGGCAGATGGGGTCATCACCGCATAGCTTGGTAGGACCGTGCACACACACTCGCACTGAAGGTGAGGAGCAGTGCCGGTGCAAGGGAAATAACTGCGGCAGTCACCGGCAAGGGTGCCGAAGCAGGGGTTGCCTCCCTTGGATCGGGTGATCCGGACAAAGAGGGGGGTGCACGCGTATGGGCGAGCATGTCCCCTAGTGGTCCACCTTCCTCCCTACACCAGGGGAGGGCATCCCTACACGCCTCGTTCGCTATTGGATCCGAGACGGTTGAGGCACGCCACGTGGGGGGTCGCGTGATCCGATGTCGCAGCCGCCACCACGGACGCATCGCACATAGAGCCCAGTCTAACGTGCGGATCCAAGACAAGCTGCCTTTTTTTTTTTTTTCCCCCCAAGGGATTGTGGCCATTCCATTGGTGCAACTGTGGGTATGGTAAAGAGATAGAGGAGATCGACTCGTACACTGCCGACTGGCAGGGCCGAGAAAACGCGGATCGCGTCGATTGAGTTCGCGGATCGATAAAAATGACATGAAAGGTAACACTGACCCGAGTGTGTGACCACAAACCTCTAGAAGTCACCAGAGGAGATGTAGGAGGTGGCGGAGGTCTGGAGTCGACCGGAGGGAGCGGAGGAAGTGGAGAAGGCGGCGGGTTGGCGTTGTTTAGAGGGCCAGGAGTAGAGGGCCCAGAGTGTCAGTGAATCGATTGCGATCGCGCCTTAATTTTAGCACGGTTCCCCAATCGAGCTACATAATTATGTGACCTGGTTGGAGACATAATTTGACCACAAACAAGAACGCCAGAGAATCGACAGACAGACAGAAAATACGAAAAAACTTAACCGTATGAAGAGCACAGGTACAGGAGTCATGATGGCTGCCGGAAAAAGAGGGCGATAACCAGCGGGACAAAGGGGAGGTTACCTACTTCCGGGAGGTTATCGGCCGTAGTTTCGTCTGCTCCGCATAGGCGGATAGTAGTTTGCACAGGACAGGAATGTCAGACCCTGCCGGAGTCTGCACTAGTTGGGTCACGGTTAAGTATGTGTAATTAAACGACCATTTACGTTGACTTTACCTACCTTTGTCATTCTTGGGACAGTGTTTTACTTCCATGTCTGCATGTGCTGTGATTTGCTTTCATAAACTTTTAATTTCTTTCAAGGCCTGACTAAGCGGGTTGGGTTACGATGCTGGTCAGGCATCTGCTTGGCAGATGTGGTGTAGCGTATATGGATTTGTCCGAACGCAGTGACGCCTCCTTGAGCTACTGAAACTACTACTGAAACTTTTAATTTCTTCTACAGGTATAATCTGACAATAGGCAAGCTATTTTCTAGCTGTATTTGGTTTCTTTTCTTTATGGATGTTATTATGTAGAGGTGGATGTGACGAAGGCGCTTTAGAATTGCTCTGAATTTGGGGAGTTGTCCCCCTTTTTGGGGGAACTCTTGTGGGAGTGAGAGTTTTTGGTCAGTTGGTCAATCAATGCTGAGAGGTGAACACTCTGCTCTGAGACTGGCTCAAACATATACCTGCCACATGTTTTTGTAGGTGAGTCCAGGTTGTTTACTTTTTGATACTGGGTTTGGTTGACAAAGTATTGTAAATGGGCTTTGGAAATCAAGTTGGAGTTGTTAGTCGTGTGGTGTTGTTTGCCGTTGCAGAGGGCAGTGACCTTGTCGTCAGTAATAAAATCTTGCTTCATCTAAAAAACAGGTTTAAGATGACAGGGAGCAGAAATTCAGTGAAGCTGTTTATTTCCAGTTCATTAGAAACATGGTTGTAAATATGTTTTCAGTGGAGAGCCTTGGACTAGGTGGTTGGGCCACTGACGAGAGTAATGCTGATGTTTGGGTCTTCCACCTTCATAAAAGTTCATTCGTCTTCATGGAGAGGGTAGTGATAAATAAAAACCTCAGACGATGAAAAGAAAAAAAACAACATTATATTTACCTGCTAAATTTATGAGCAGACATTAATTAGTCTATGTTGTATGAAAAAATACATTATATTTACCTGCTAAATTTGTGAGTGGAGGACATTAAGTTGTCTGTGTTGGATGATGAAACAAACTTTAGTTTTTGTTGTTCAAGATACATGTATAAGGGTTTTTTTGGTGGTGGATGTGAACTTGGAAAAGACACTGCACAAGAGAAGAAAAGATTTTTTTTTTTTTTTTTTATTCTGCTTTGGTTGGAGGAGTGATGGTGTTTGATAGAGGAATCTTGTTGTGGAGTGCATGATTATAAACTGTTAATATTTAACCTATGGAAGTATATTAAGATTTGATGAGGACTGAACATTAGTATGTGGAAAATTATCTATATTTTGTTTTGTTTGTGAAAAAGAAATTAGAGCTGGCAAACATTACCAACCTTGAAGTGGACTTAATTTTGTACTTGAAACTGGACGAGTATGTGTGGTGTATGAGAGAGAAAGCATGAATATAACGCACGCTGACAGTACACACATTATTACATTCCACAGTGGAAATAGATTTTTTTGTTGCACAAAAATTATCTGGACTTTATATGCCTTAACAGTTATCTACAATCAATCTAATTGGGTAAAAGAACCCAGAAGCAGAATCTACACTCATTTTCCTTCACAAAAACATTTACTTTCTTTTTGTATCACCCATAAGCTTTTGTGCTAGAATTTTTGTGTGATTTATTACTCCTGAATCCTCAAAATTCCCAGGCAAGGGGAGAGCACTTACTCTGACACTGAACTGGTTAAAGCGTTGGACTTTCAATTCGAGGGTCCCAGGTTCGAATCTCAGTGATGGCGCCTGGTGGGTAAGGATGGCGATTTTTCTGATCTCCCAGGTCAACAGCTGTGCAGACCTGCTATGCCTGAACCCCCTTTGTGTATATATGCAAGCAGATCAAATACGCACGTTCGTGGGTGCAACTGCCAGAAAACCAAAAAAACTGAAATGTGGGGTACTGGGGCAGCGGGTACGCGCTTCTTCTTCTTCCTTTTTTTTTTTTTTGCTTTTTTTTTGTGGAAAATGGACGTTCCGTTTACGACATAAAACTGACATTCATCTCAGGACGAAAGAGTTGCACCCATGCACATTAAAGATCCTGTAATCCATGTCAGCATTTGGTGGGTTATGGAAACAAGAACATAACCAGCATGCGCACCCCCGAAAATGGAGTATGACTGCCTAGATGGTGGGGTAAAAACAGTCATACATGTAAAAGCCCACTCATGTACATACGAGTGAACATTGGAGTTGCAGCCCACGAACACAGAAGAAGAAATATTCATCCAACAGTGAAAACAAGGCCGGGGTCAGCAATGCCATGGCAGAAGAAGCAGTGCGTCTGTTCAATTCTGACACTGAAGACGAAGCTTTCAGTGGCTTCAGTGGAAATGCTGACGACAACGATGAATAAATAAATGTGACTTATGGCAACTGTCAGTGTGTGTGTTAGTGTGAATCTTTGATGTAGCTGTATATTTATTTTTGTGTTGCTTTGTCACTCAATTTGTAACTGAAATTGTGCTATCTGACATTGAAAATTCAGTGGATGCGGCTTATATAATCATGTACTCAATGTTCCAAGACAGAAAACATGCTCTCTCTCTCTCTCTCTCACAGACACATACACACACTCATGCATGCTAACTTTAGCGCAAATTTCTTTTTCCAGATAACTTGGTTTGATACCCTCTTCCCTGATGTGAGCTATCCCTCCAGTTGACTGAGCGGTGCAGTGGACAGAACGACGAAGATCTGCAGAAGTGTGACACAGACATGGAATTGGTTCAGATGCTTCATCCCAGCTTCACAGTCTGTGTGCTCTGATTCAGATAAGCCACAAGACCCACAACCCAAATGAAGGAGACAACAAAATACTGCTGATGGAAATGAAGACCAGGAGCAGAGCACAGAAGATCAACTTTTCAGACTTACTGCTAGAAGATATTGGACTGCAGTCTTTTTTCCCCATTTTTTTGTAGCCAAGTGCTCAGCAACTACAGATGACCATGGCTCAGCTACCAGCACAAGCTGAAAGCTGAGCTACAGCAGACTGAGCTACAGCAGACAACTTTTCCATAGCATGCCCTCCGCCGGTCTTCAATGGCTTGCGCAGAATGTGTGACGCCATTCCTGGTTTGAATGCAAAGCCGATTCTAAAACTGATCAGTTCATTTGACTTAAATTAAGATTATAAATTCATCTTAAATAATCAACACTCCATTTTATACTCATAAAGTAGGTGTTGAACTCTTTCTTGTGCAATCTATCCTACGTAAATCGGTTCAGGAATCATTTAGAAATCTATCACTGAACACCTTGTCACAAACACAATTCTAATCAGATTTAGCCGGATTGGGGACGATTCGCTTCACGGGCCACTCTAGCGTCAGTGCAGTTCGTTTAACTTGCATAAGTAGACGGAGTGGGTGATCACTGGTCACTTTTCCACCTGGCCAGTCATTGGCTAGAGCTGGCTCTCTCTTGCTGTGTTGCAAGCAGTGTGTGTGTGTGTGTGTCACGGCCCCAACGGACAGTGTCTCACTACATATCACTGTAAGTACCCCTTTTAGAATGTGTTGATCTGTAAATTGTCTGATACATTGCTTGTGTTCATACGAGTATGTTGATATAGGAGGAGTTTGTATTATACTCCATGTTTGGTGTTAAATATACTTACCATGTCAAACTGATGCAAACTAGGCCTATTGGTTTGCTCTGCTTGGCCAAATTTCGCGCGGCTAACAGTGAAAAGATGGGCCCACCCGCTCTCAGCCAATCAAACGCCTCTAAAAACTATAAGTGCTTAATCATTCCGTGGCCATGAACAAAAATGCCCCATGAGAACCACGGCGGAGACGCGGGGACGGACAGGCGGGCATTCGAGTTTGACATGGTAAGTATATTTAACACCAAACATGGAGTATAATACAAACTCCTCCTTTTGGTGTCATATACTGTACCATGTCAAACTGATGCAGAATTTAAAGCAAATGGAGGAGGGCAACGCCTACTGGTTCATATGGGGAGCCCTTGTAACTGAGACGGCAGTGTTAGCCGCGACAAAGGAAATCCCCTTGGAACCGTCAGCCCTGGTCATACGGAAATTCCTGAGGTAGAAGTTGATGAAGGGATTCTCAGACCGCCAGAAGGCTGCCTCCAAGACATGCTGCGTTGGCACTGAGTGCTGGAAAGCAGCCGAAGTAGCTATGGCCTGCACTTCGTGTGCTCTGGGATGAAGACAGCCGATATCCCTGTGTGCATGAGAGTAGGCTCTACGAATGACTTGGGAAACCTGGCGGGAAATGGTGCCTGCAGCGATGTCTTTCTTGTAATTCTCATTGAGGGAGATGAGCAGACACCTCTGAGAAGAACGCCTATGGCGAGACCTATCCCAATAATATTTGAGACACCGAACAGGACAGGTGCCTATCCTCATCATCTTGGGCAAGAATATCAGACAAAGGTCTGACTCTCAGAGAGGGGGAAGGAACCTCAGGGTCTTGGTTCTTAGCCAGAAACTCTGGAAGGAAACGAATAGTGATGGAACCATCTCTGTGGAAGGCCAGATCTTGTGGCATTCCACTAAGCCCATGCAGCTCACTTCTATGACTGCCTGTGGCCAGCCACAGAAGGAAAGTGGTCTTGAGGGTGAGGATGTCAAAAGGAATAGTCCCCAATGGTAGGAAGGGCTGTTTTCGAATGAAATCCAGCCCCAGGAACAAGTCCCAGAGGGGCACTCTTCTGGGGTCTCTAGCTTCCTTCAGAGGGGCACCCCTAGCCACCTCTCTGAGCAGGCAATCCGCTTCCAAGGCGGAACCACCTAGCTGTTTGCAATGTGGTACAGAAGGCAGACCTGTACCCTCGCCCAGAACTAGCAGACAGGATGAACCGAGGAGCAGAGAGCCAGAAAGTTGGCCAGCTGCATGCTCGTAAGGTTCGTAGGGGTAATGCCCTGAGCTGTACACCACCGCAACCACTTCTTCCAGCGAAAGTCATACAAAGTCTCCGTTCCCTGCCTCCTTGCTCTGGTGACTATGGAGAGGAGGTCAGAGGAGGCACACCCCTGGGTCAGCACAGCCGACACAGAGGCCGACCGAGGGGTCGAGGACTTCAATGGTGATGCTGACAGTTCCGACCGCACAGCAGCCATGCGTGCTGGTGGAGCAGTTGAGGATTGGAACGCGGAGTGCCCGAGCGAGGCTGCCTCAGCAGATGAGATTTGGTTTCAAGTTCCAGGGGTGGGAACATGTGTCAGGGACTGAAGGTCCAGAAACCAGGTCTGGACTGGCCATTTCGGCGCAATGAGGATCAGCTGCGGGTGTTCCAATCTGTCTTTCCGTATCACCTTGGACAGAATTGGAAAGGGAGGAAACGCAGAGGCAATCAGACTGCTCCAATCCAGAGAGAGAGCATCCACTGCACACGCTTCTGGGTCGGCAACCGAAGAGACGGAAGTGGGAAGTCTCTTGTTGAACAAGGTCCACCATCGGCCGAAACCACTGTTCCCACACCCCCTGAAGGCTGTCCTTGTCCATGGTGCACTCTATGCGTATGACACTCTTGGACCTGCTAAGAGCATCTGCCAAGAAGTTGGTTTTTCCTGCTCAGTGTCTCGCTGAAAGTGCAATGCCCTTGCTGTGGCACCAACGGAGGAGAGCCTCAGTCCGCATGGAGAGGTCTGCCGAGTGCGCTCCCCCCATTTGTTCACATAACATGCGACCGTCGTCTTGTCCGTGAACAAGCGGATGGTCTTGCCAGTGGCCTCCCCCATGAAGTGCAGGAGAGTCCTGCGAACTGCCTCCAGTTCCAGAACATTGATGTGGCACAGGCGCTCCTCCGGCGACCAAGTCCCTGCTGCATAGAGTGAGTCCATGTGGGCTCCCCAGCCCAGGGAGGAGGCGTCTGTGAAGAGTGCCACCTGAAGAGTAGGTGGGGCTAAGGGCACCCCCTGTGTCCGAAGGGGGGTGATTAACCACTCTGATGTCACCTCGAGGAACCACTCGCCCAGACATATCTGGGTATCCCATGGCTGAGTGCTCTGGGACCGGCGTAACCTCAGTGCCCTCTGGAGAGGGCGCTTGAGAACCCTGTCCAGGGGAATGAGAGGTGCCGTGGACTCCATCATGCCCAAGAGGGAAGAAAGTGTCTGCGCTGTATCTTGGGAGGAGTGGCGCCAGTGGCTGAGGAGGCCTGCCAGACGGTCCCAGTGATCTGGCGCCAGAGAGACTATCATAGACCGCGTGTCGAATCTCATCCCTAAGAAGTCGAAGGACTGACGTGGGGACAGATCGCATATCTGCTGGTCCATGAGGAAGCCCAGTTGGGAGCAAAGGTCTAGAAGTCTGGCCGTATGACTCAGGCACAGGGCCTGCGACTGGGCCAGGATAAGCAAGTCGTCCAGGTACACACAGAGACAAATGGATTCCGAGCGGACGATGGACACCAATTCCCGCAGCACCTTGGTAGACAGGAAAGGGGCAAGGGACAGACCAAATGGGAGGGCCGGGAACTGGAACCCCTTGTCCCTCCACACGAACCTCAGGTACCGACGGGATGCCGAATGGATGAGTATATGAAAATAAGCATCTTCCAGATCGATAGAGGTAGGCCAATCACCTTGTTGGATGGTCTCCCGAATCTGTGCCTGTGTGTCCCTCTTGAATTTGATTTTGGGGAGGAATTTGTTGAGGGGGGACAAGTCCAAAACTGGTCTCCACCCTCCCGAGACCTTTGGAATCACCAACAACCAGCCATAAAAACCGGGGCCCGGGTCCGAGAGTTGAGATATAGCCCCATGAGGAGTGGGTGCGATATCTCTTTTTCTAGGACGCTCTCCTGCTCCGTCGAGCTGGGCACCTAAGGAGGAGGAGTGGATCTTAGAGGGGGGAGGTCCTCCACCCAAGACAGCATGTACCCAGACTCTAGCACCGACATAATCCCGTCGTTGAGTCCCAGAGCACACCACTGATGTGCATGCCGGGACAAGTTTCCTACTTGGAGGGGCTGAACGACTGGCGGTGCTGAATCGGGGCCCAGTCATTGGGGGTGCTGTCTTCTGGCCTTGGGCATGGCCGGTCGGCTTGGACGGACATAAGGTGGTTTATTCCTCTGCCCCTGATTCAGCACACGCTGCCTTGACAGGCGGCGTGGTATATGGAGGGGCCCTGGTGGCCGGTCTCTTCAATGGCATAGAACCCTGGAGCCCATGAGAGGTGTGGGCCAAATATGAGGCCACCTCCCTGTTTGTCTCTGCCCTGTGGCTGACAAAATGGGGCGGGAACTGGCCGAAGAGGGAGTGCTGCTGTGCTGGGATGGACCGCAGGGCAGCCCTCTCCTCCACAGGAATGTTAGAGAGGCTGAAAATGGCATCACGCCGCGCTAGCACAGTACTGAAGTGAAGGCTGGTAGCTGTGTCTGCAGCTGCCGTGAGACCAGATGCTACCCTATTGCCAAAAGCGTGTAACCTCTGGTCGGTGAAGAGGCCCGGCGGGACTGAGGAAGGAGACCCCTTGTCCTGATTAACCGGACACTGTTCCCACAGCTCATTGGCCCTGTGAAGGAACGTGTCGAAGGTGTACGCCGTGGAAACCTCGAGGGGGCAGCGGCGGGCCAATTTGTCCCACTCTGCTAACGTTTTAAAGTATAGGTTAGCTGAAGTGGGGAAGGTGGTGCGCTGTGAGACCAACATCCTGTCCTGTGCGGAGGGCTCTGCTCCGCTGTAGGCAGGGTGGTCCTGTGTGTACCAGGACCACACCCCTCCCTTGGAGGAATCTTAAAGAAACTTTCCCGGGGAAAAGGCGCCCGGGGCAGAGAGGGACTCCCTGCCTGGAGGAGGGATGGAAGCAGCACCCCTGACAGTGCGGGCTGGCTTATTAAGCCATACCTGCACCATTTCTGGCACTCTGAGTTGCCTTGTGGTTCTGGAGTTAGAGTCACATGGCCTAAGGAGGGTCAAGGGTAACAAAGTAGCCTGAGGGACTGATTTGGCATACGTGACCCTATTGGGGAGGGTCAGTTGGAGCTCGGCAAAGTCCGAGTTTGGTTCAGGCTGGTCCCTAGGGAGGCATGGGCTCAATCTGTCCCCCCTGGGATGTGGGCGAAGAGTGCTCATCTGCTTGTTCGTCCTCATCCGAAGACAGGGGCTCCCACTCTTGTTCGCAGTCCATCCCCTGCTGGGTGCCATCCCAAGTGGATGTACCCACTGGGGCGTCCTGTGAGCTGTGGTCAGCCCAGCGGGATGAGCTGGGACGATCCCGAGCCGGGACCATGGCCGCCACTGTTATGTCCTTGACACCTGAAGCGGGTGGGGAGCGTGTGGACCGTAGGTCCAACCATGCTTGGGATGGTGGGTGCCACACCTTTTCAGAGAGGGCGTCCCTGGATGCAAGAGTGACCCACGAGTGCTGTGTGGGGACAAACACCCACTCATCTCACTGTAGGACCGAGGGCTGGGCAGGTGGGGACTGCCGGCTCCGCCGGGCCGAGTAGGGCCCCTGAGCAGCCGTCGGTCCTGACAAGGAGGCCGTTGTGACCGTGGAGGTCACCTGTGGGTTGACAGAGGCCCGATTTGTGGACAGAGTGGCAATATTGGTCGAGGAGCTCGACCTGACCGACAAGAAGTCGATCCCACTTGTCGGGGCTGTGTGTGTCACCCTGTGAGATGTGCTGGGTTGGGTCCGGTGGGGAGCGGACAAGGGGCTGGCCCTTGGTGCTCCCGGCAACCCAGTGTGCACCCTAGGTGCACCCCAGTACGGGTAGAATGGGGGTAACCACCCGTGGGCACCAGCCATACTGTGACCCGAACCCCAAGGGTCACTGGTGCGTTGACCTCCATGAAGGGAACAACCTGGCCAAGTCGGAGGGAGGTCAGGTCCGACTTGGGTGTCAGTCCCGCCCGAAGACGAGCGGGCTGACTGCCCGGAACCGCCTGACACGCACGGGCCTCCCCCAGCAGGGGAGACCGGCCGGATAGCGGGAAGACCTGCAGAGCAGGTTGCCACGCGCCCCGAATCCCCTCCCGTGGGGAGACTGGGGTGGCTTGGCCCGGGGTGGGCAAAGTAGAGATCCCCCCCCGGAACCAAATTTTTCTCCCCCCCCAAAAGGAGGTGGGGGAGGGGGGTCAACAGAGAAGGGAGGAGGGGGAACAACAATGGGGCACGTGAGGGCCGTCTCCGAGTGGGGACCCGGGTAATGGCCGGGCGCGGCCTCCCCTTGGGAGTCCGCGCCTAGCTGCGAGTCCCCACAGCACGGAGATGACTTGCCATTCACCCTTCTCCCTGCCTCGCGCTGGGACACCTCGGGAGGCGACGCTCGTACCTCTTTCCCCCCGGTCCCCTTCATGACCGTTTTACTGGTACGAACGTCGCCTCCGCGATCAGCGTCTAACGACGCATCGCCGCGGTCCGTATCGGGAGGAATCATGAGCTCCGGGCCTGGGAGAGTCTCTTACCGAGTCTCAATCCCAGCATCATGATTCCCTGCCTTCGTGGTATGGCACACGAGGCATGGAACCCGCGCTTAGGCACCCAGCGAAAATCCGACCCCCAACAGAGAAAGGAAAGACAGGATCGACTTAGAGGCAGAAAAAATCGAACGAATCGAGGGTGCCGAGTCGAATCGAGTACACAGAATGTAAGAATACAATAAACACAAGCCGCATGCAACAAAATAAGGCCAAAAGGATACGCTGAATAGCCGAAAAAAGCGTAAGACGAGACAGAGCGTAAACCTGACAAGATGGCGTGGAGAGCCTTGGCCAAAGGAATGATTAAGCACTTATAGTTTTTAGAGGCGTTTGATTGGCTGAGAGCGGGTGGGCCCATCTTTTCACTGTTAGCCGCGCGAAATTTGGCCAAGCAGAGCAAACCAATAGGCCTAGTTTGCATCAGTTTGACATGGTACAGTATATGACACCAAATGCTTTGTTCAGTTATTGCTTTGATATGTAGTCACAGCTTGGCTATGACTGATCAAGAAAATCGCCATGTTGTCATATGCTCATAGCAGTATTCCATTTAATTCTTCTTAATGTCATAGTCAATGATGTCTCTGGACACTAATAGTTTGTTCCAGAATGTTCTAGGGAATGACGCATTCTTTCTCATTTGTTGTCACTGATGAAGGTTAGGTTACTTATCCTGCTTCCGTGGAGGAGATTTAAATGTTGCACACAGGCTGTACTTAACTGTTAATGTTTGGCACAAAACTGGTTAACTTGTGAAGGTTCATTCACCACTTAATGGTTAAGCCATGATGGTTCTTCCAATCTTTGTATTGAGCACTGTCTATCTCTCAGCTTGCAAGTACTTAATATCAAAGCCACTGATTCTATTATCTTTCTATTATTCATGCATCGTTTTACATGCTGGTATCAATTCTACTGCTGCAGTGTGCTCAGTACTAAGATGTCTGTAGTATTCTGTAGTGATTACAAGATCGTGTAATGCACTAGTTGCATCCGAACTCGCCAGATACAACATTGACATCGCAGCCTTGTGCGTGTGCACGCACGTCTGTTTATTATTTGCTTGTTAAGGAGAACAATTTGTGAATCCTTTTTTTTTTTTTTTGAGGGGGGGGATTTAAATTATATAGGCTCTGTTTTGTTTACGGGAGATTGAGACTGAACTTGCATGTGAATGTTTGCCTCCCTTTAGTCTAACATTGTCTCCCTTTGTCTAGTCTGTCTTTCACTCTCTTGCGTAACAATAATCTAAATCAAAAATTGGTTGACTAAACCAATTTGTATGCACAGCAGACACTCCAACAGGCACAGGTAAATCCAGGCAAGCAGAAAAAAATTACTCCAGACTATCAGGTTGGACAGATGCAAATATGTCTGAAATGAAACAGTTCTTGGGTCGGACTTTACTGATGGGCATGATGATTTTAAAAAAAAGAAGCTGATTTGACTGTAAGGACTGGACAATCACTTCACTAAAAGCAGTCACAATGAATCGTGTTGGGGGTCTCTTTATATATATACACACACACACACACACACATATATATATATATATAGAGAGAGAGAGAGAGAGAGAGAGAGAGAGAGAGCGAGAGATAGACACACACATATATATATATATATATTGTGGTTGTTCTAGTATAATTTATATGTACAGTTATTATCCATCTGTCCAGAAAATAAATCAATGTGTGAATGACCAGATAAACGTTTGTAATGAACACGTTGAAATCTGACAAAAAACAAAACACTGATTTCAAAACAATTGCATGTCTTTAGAAAAATACAAAACTGGAAAACATTGTTTTGTATTCTTCATTTACTTTTTCAGAAAACACATCAATTTATGGGTCTCTCTCCAATAACAAAGCACATAGATTTAAAAAAAAAATATATATATATACCTGTCTTTTGGGGAAAAACCCTGGCAAATAGATCTGCTTATATCTTATTTCCCAGGCAGCGAAAGGGTGAAGGATGAGGTCTGGGATGTACCAGTGCTTATTTCACAATATACATATTGTCCAGACACAAGAGATACAGAAACCTGCAGTGTTGGCAAAAGTTCTACAACAATCCAAAGATCTATCCATGAAATGGTTGACATTTCCTACACTGCTAAAGTCCCTATCTTCCCATCTGATCCCAGAATTTCACAATCTCTCTGATGGAGTTAAAACACTGGTCCTCCAAGTCAATCCATTATACTATTTATCTTTTGGTGCTTAATGCCCGATCAACCATACAGGGCCATATCACATTATGATGATTATCATATTTGTCCAGTAGATCTCATCCGAAGTAGTTTCAAAGTTCCAATTTTTTGGCGTGTATATCAGCTTGTTTCACATGTGAAAAAGGAACAAACTTTTCTGTGAGAACTCGTAGAAAATATTCCACTGGATGTGCACCTAAAGCTGGGCCAACAGCACTTTCAAACTCTTCAGTTTGGAGAACAAAATTTGGTCTGTGGTGCCAGCCATGATCACCACTACTACTGGCACACATACACTGAAAAAGTCTGTCACTATAATTTTCCTTCCAGTCCAAAAGGTTACTTGTGTGAACACTTGACACAGTCATGTGACTGCCACTGGCATCTTGTTGAAATCCATTATCCTCAGTCACCGGATTATCATGGATATATGACATAACTGCACCAAATTCAGGATCACTGTCACTGGAAACCTCCACAGCAGCCAATCTGAACACTAAGATTTTCCACTCCACCTTGAACTTAATTCAGTGTACTGTGTACTAACTACCCGCTTTGCAGCTTAGTAAATGTCCTTGACTGCAGCCTTGACCTTTCTATTTTTAATACCATTCATGGCTTTCAACATACTCCCAAGTATTCCTTGACAGCCTCTTCAATTGGTGTACCTAGTCCTAGTGACAGGCAGAGAAAAGCAGTAAAGGACTTTTGCAAGGGAGGTAACGGGTGCTGAAGGGCGGTACGAGGCGCTAAAAGTTGAGTGTACTGTGAGACCAAGACCACAAAGTCAAGGGTCATTCACTTTACAAATGGGTCTTTGGGTTGGCTACTCAAATATCCTGACCAATGCTGTAGTGTCTATATATATTTGGCCTTTGCTGACACCATGCTCTAATGGAAGGATATGAAATAAACACATCACATAATCCAAAACCTAACTGAATCTCCAAAGCAGCATCCTCATCCACCATCATAAAAATATAGAAAAGTATCCCAGATTCAATGACTTTTCATGCATGGATTTAATCATGACATCAAGTTCTGGTTTCCCTTCCATTTCTAGGTCTGTGTTGATTCATCATCATTGGCAGGAAGTTTAGTGGGAGTTCTCCTGCACATAATGAACTGAAACAGACAGTTCTCAACACCATCACTGGGACTTGACAACAGTGCAGGGTTTCTTTGGGCATGTGACCTCAGCGTAACCTAACACCGCTAGTTCCCTGAAAACAGCCAGTACTGAGGCTGCAAGTAACAAATCAAACTCTAGCAGTGTATGGAATATTCAGTATAGCAGTGTGTAGGAGGTAATGCCACTCAAATGGTAACGGAGATGAGACAGAAAAAACAACAACAAAAAAACTGAATGCTACATGCTTTCATGAATAAGCATACTCACTTGACAATGCGGCCTGGCCTGAGATCAAAGTTGTTCTTAACAATGTTCAGGAGCTCCAACTCAGACTTTTTTGATGTCCCATAGCTGAAGACAGTGACTGACAAGGGCTCTGCAATGCCGATGGCATAAGACACCTGCACATTTGCAACATATGCTCTCATTTCAAATTCTTACTAGATATGACTGGTCATTATCCCTTAGTTCAATAGTCAATATCCTTCTGTTAACATGCTGAAAAAAAAAAGAAAAAAAAAAAAAAGAAAAAAAAAATTGGACAAAAGTATGTAACTTAGTGCCAGAAGGTGTGCTCAGAAAGGTGACAAATATCCTTGAAAACAAAGTTTACACTACAATGCAAAGAATTACTTTATGATTGAGTATGGTGCTGGTCATCAGGTTTTGCAGTTAAAGATAACTTGTGCAACTGTTTTCGATAAAAAAATAATCTGAGTGTGAAAGTAGTGGGCACAACAAACATAAAATCTTACAAACAAATACTAAGAGGATGTTTTAATTACAATCCCTGTTTGGGGATATATTCTTAACCATTATACACCGAACCTGCCCAGTAGCGGCTTGCAGTGTTGTAACACCCGAACCTGCCCAGTACCGCCGGCTAAACACATGCTTACTATGGGCGCAGCCATTGTTGTTTACATAAACGAGACTCTCACGAGATTCACAGCCTCATTTTCAGCACTTCCTGCCATGCATTTTGCGCTTTTCAGAGTTCGATTTGCTTGAATTTTCACAAAGTTTGAATTTTTAAAGTTGCAAGACGAGTCTGATGATTGCTGAGAGCTTTAGCATAATCTGAACGATGATTTTGAAGATGACTCTGAACCGTTTTAATGATTTTTTCATGAGACTCTTGTAAAAATCGATTGAACTGAGTGATCTAGATATCGACTGACCGAGTTTTGCCAACAATGAGAGTGAAGTTGGTCACTTGAATGTGAATCGGTGGCCGGACCTCCGAAATCATGAATCAAATGCCAGACCCCTGAAATCGATACTGTCAGTGAGTTAGTCTTGATTTCACTGATATTTATTGGCATTCTGCATGGTTTTCCTGATTGTGCTAGTTCAGTGAAATATATTACTGATTTGGTAAAGTTTTGCCAAAGTTAGTTTCAAAGTTGCAAGATGAGTTTGAAGTTGCAAAGTTGCAAGATGAGTCGATTGTAGTAGCTTAATCTGAACAACTATTCTGAAGATTAGGTCGGTCCGCGGCCACTGTGGCTGTGGTTAACAGCGCAGTCCAGACCCATAATTTGACCATTTTCAACTCGCTCGTTTCACTACCAAACTTAATTAAATGACACCAATCTTATACTGGAATAAAGTTCATTCTTTCATCTATCTTCCTGTGGTATTTGTTTTTATCATTCGAGTCAAACTGGTATGTGCTGGGCGTTCAAACACAAAGGGTGTCGTGTCGATTTTTACTGCGGTGATAGACTCCGCCGTGCTTGCCGCGCGAGCAGAATAACATGTGTGTCACTCGATCGTTTCGCACTGCATTGTTTGGCCATGTATAAATTTAGAAACTACGTCATTGGAAAGCCAGGATTCTCAAGTTTTGATTGGCTAGAAATTTGTTGGGGTTTTCACAGAAAGTAGATCTGAAGTCGCAGCGAAAGTGTGAGACTGATGTTTGCGACCCTATAACATACGAACCAGTGTTTCAAATCACGAGCAAATTACAAGAAAAGAAAGTTTAAACTATGCACTTTCAAGTGCAATTCATGGCTTTTCTATAAAGAAAGAGTCTCGAACGCGCTTTGGAAGAAAAACGAGTGACCGATTTCGGATCCCGCAACGCTGCTCGACCATGGTGGCGATCGAAGCCGTCTGCTCGTCATTATCATTTGAAGAATGGAAAACACGCCAACTTACAGGTTTGTAAGCAAATTTTTTTTCAATATGTTTATTTTGAAAATAAATGTAAATCATATTTTTTATATTTTTGTGGGTTTGGATGAATCCTAACAACTTTGCTTCAGCAGTGTTGATGTGTAACTGGGAACAGTAACGCTTCATCAGTCACGTTATTTTTTAGCACAATTATGATCTTTTATTCAAAAATTTACCGCGATCGACAGCTGTATCTAGAAGATGAAGCGTCAGATTATTCAGTAATTTTTTGTTGTACAAGGGTTTCGAGTTAGTGAGAGCGGATTGATGGTTTAATATTGTGACTGACGTCGGACAGCATGGGAACACGTGTATCTTTCCACTTCTGTTCTGATCATCAAACGCCAAGACAATTTCACGCGTCTGTGTGTGTGTGTGTGTGTCTGTGTGTGTGTGTGTGTGTGTGCGTGCGTGCATTAGTATGTATCTTATATACTAAGAGTGTATGCACAGAGTTAGTGTCTGTTGAACTGATGTAGCATGCATACATGAGGTTGCCTGAGTATGGATTAGTTATTGTGTGTGTGTGTGTGTGTGTGTGTGTGTGTGTGTGTGTGTGTGTGTGTGTGTGTGTGTAAATGATGTAAAGAATAAATAACTTATATGATTAGTAAACATGAAATAAGTTTAAGATATGTTGTTACATAAAACTTATATCAATTTAAGTGAAACCATTACAGTGGAGTAGTAATGAAATTAGTAGATCATGTATCAGTGCACATTCATCACACACTCATATAAATGATATATATGCAAAAGCATCTATGAAATGAAAAAAAAAAAAGTATTTTAAAGCATTAGAGCTGTCTCAAATTTCATGCCTGTGTATTTCAGATGATGATCAGTATAAAGCCTTAAGGCGACTGTTGCACACCGTGGACGAGGAAGACCACCATCAGCACCCAAGGTTCCATCCAACAACAAACTCTTGATGCAGTTAAATATGTTAAAGCATCAAGAAAACAAAACCTGGGGGGAAATGGAACATTTTCTACACAAATTGTTCCCAGAGTGTACCTTTCCACGTGTGGTGTCAATAGTTAAGGAATTCAGCAAGTGTGAAACGATCAGTGGTGCTGAATGTTTTTTACAAGAAAGGAAAGATTCATGCATCTTCCCTGGCCCCTCCTGTCAGAAGTTTGGAATTACACATGCAGATCTTTTGAAAGGAACTGTAGAGGACTGTGAGGCTTTACTCAGTTGTCCTATTGGTCTTGTGTCTGAAGTATGTCACTTAGCTAGGATATTGAGGATAAAGGATGCAACATTGCATAAATGACACCTGGTCAGAGATTTGCCACCAACCCAACAGCTCAAATTAAAACTGGGGAGGCTCAGAGCAGATGAGGCTCGCCTGCGTAAAAACAGAAGTAAACCAGGGGGAGAGAGTGTACTTCAAGATTTTTTAGAACTTCCTTTTGAAAAAGCAGAGGTCATCAGAGACAGCAGGAAGAAGCAAAAAACTGTCAAACAGCTACCTCCTACTTCAGACCCAGAGCCAGCATGCAGCAAAGAAAAAAATGAGGACATTATCACACAGGAACTAAGAACAACGACAGAGGAGGTGTCATTTCTTAAGCAAAACTGAGTGAAAAAGAAAGGGAACTGCAAACCAAGGATGCTGAAATGACTGGACTTCTGTTATGTCAAATATGCATATTTACAATTACTCTGGTGATATCTGACAGCATAGTATCATCATGATTGTAAAAAACTTGCTCATTTGTTACTAAAAACCATATACTTTGTGACTGTTTTCATTGTTATTTGCATTTCTGATAGCATTAAGTCTTCCAAAAAACTGTATTCTACATGCTTTTCTGAACATGCACATATCTGAAATGTTTTTGTAGCATGAAAACTTTCTGAGATATCAGCATTATAAGTCAGCATGTTATCACTGTGAAATCAGGCCATTCGACACTTGACAAAACTGAATATTTTGCTATTTTGGAGGCACTGTCTCTCTCTAAGCATGTTCTTGAGTAGGCCAGAAAAAATTCAGCATAAACTAGGTATTGGTGGAACCAAGTACAGCAAAGAACAATGTGGTAAGTCTTCATCTTAAAATTTTATGACAGTCTAAAAATAGCAATTTGTTAAATCTGTCAAAACGCGTCATTTTTGCACATTTTTAGACGCCGTTTTCTTAAAAACTACTGGGTATAATGCAATGAAAATTTGCATGTGAACTTAGTTTTTTATGTTCTTTCCAATGGTGTAATTACTTTTTAGATATGTTGAATTTTAAAATTTAAGTGGTCCTACCTATGAAGATGATTTCTGCGTGAGAATTTTATAAAAGTCGATCGTACTGAGTGACCTAGACATCCAATGACTGAGTTTTACCGATATTGAGAGTGTAGTTGGTACTTGAGTGTGAACTGATCACCGGACTTCCGAAATTGTGACTCTATCGCTGGACGTCCAAAATAGTGAATCGATCGCTGGACCTCCGAAATAATAAATCGATCGCCAAACCATCGGAATCGATACTGTCAGTCGTTGATTGCACTGATACTTATTGGCATTCTGCACAATCTTCCTGATTTTGCTCGTTCAATGGATTATGTTTTTCTTCATTATTGAGAAATTGCATGTATGGTAGGTTTATTGTTTGTTTTTGTTTGTTGTTTTTCTCCCGATCATCACAGGAAAACACATCATCCCTTGAAATGAAAAGAACATAAAAATCAGCATGTTCATTGTTGGAATTAAAGCTGAGTAAGAAAAAGAATAAAAAGATGTGTAAGTAGACACTGCAGACCAGATAAAGTTAATTCAAAGAAAATTATACTGTAATTAAAATTTGTTTCAAAGTTGACCATCAAATTTGACACATTTATTTTTTTTTGGTGTAAATACAAAGCAACATGAGCCTGGAAACAAAAATTCTTTTGCAACTTTATTATGTGTAGAATGCAGGAAAAATAAACGTGCAACAAAAGAAGGTAATTATATTTTCAATCAATGTTTATAATTACCCACTATCAAAAATCGCAAGAGTTATTTACCTTGGCATGGGATTTCATGGGTGATTAGTGCTGAGTGACCTGGGGGTAAGAGGATTAACATGTCAAACTGATGCAAACTAGGCCTGTTGGTTTGCTCTGTTTGGCCAAATTTTGTGGCAACACAGTGAAAAGACGCCAAGCCAAGTCCACCCTGGTCTAATCAATCGCTGTCAACAGCTACACAGGACGACTTCCATGGCCAGCAAGAGAACAGCCCAAATGAACTTTGGCAGAGACGTGTAACACTGGTTCCAGCATCATTCTCTTTGAGAAGTTTGCTCTTTTACATCATAGCTCAAAATGAACTCCCTCCTGACAATGGACGTAAATCGCGGTTCCAGATGACGGAACGCTGTATCAGTTTCAACAATTAAAATTTTTTCCACATTTTTCTCATGGGGTAGCACAACAACCGCAGCTACACTGGGCATAGTGAATGTGTCAAGAGTCAAATGTAAAGTGTCATCGTGAGATTCCATTACAACAAACTCGCTGGCGACCGAGTGACTTTGGTACCCCACATGACAAGCTAATCTGCATATGTATTGAAAATGGCGTCGCAGGCGATACAAGTGGAAATTTTGTGTAGCAAAATATATCATGACAGAGGTTTTTTTTCTTTCTTTTTTTTCTTTTTTACACTGCTGTTGAAGTGATTGAAATGCTTCAAACTGAAGGTTTTGACATCAAAAAGGATGATGAAAACTGAATAAAGTATCTGCAGTGAAGAAAGCAACCAGCAAGAAGGTACTGACAGTGACAGCTTCGGAGGGCAGTGAAGAGGGAGGGGGGTGGGCATACACACATCAGGAGAGGGGTCAGTGGGTTAAGTACAGCAAGTTTCGTTCAGATACTTTGTTTTGTATTTTTAGTGATTTTTTCCCCCTAATCCTAACAAATGGGTCGTCTGTAGGGAAAAGCAAGGAAGAAAACTATTCGTCCTGAGAGAGTTAAATCAGCCTTTGAACAGTTGCTTTCATCATTCTCTGATAAATATTTTGTTATTAAATATTGTCACCAATGAGAAGTCTGGCACGAGTACCATGCATTGAAAGGTACATGCTTGTGCTGTGTCAGCCATGCTGAAAATTGGGTCAGAGTACTGCACAAGTAGTCAAACAAAAGTACACTCACTGGAAAGAAGAAAGATGTCTTTATTTTGACTTAAAGGTTTGAAGAAACAGTGCAAGAGAGTTAAGTTATTAAGTAAAATTCTGCATGTGCAAGTAACTGCTGTTAGTTACATTTATTGTTCCAGAAACTTCAGACCCTGTCTGTTCTGCACTTTCCTGACCTCTTTCTGTAACTCCTCTCCTTCCACTTTGGTCCATGAGATATAACCAAAATGTTATCTGCTCAAGTATCACCTTTTTAATTTGAAATGGCTTTTAACATATTGTGGTCAAATAGTGTGCAAAACAGTATGTATATATATATAGATTTTTTTTTTTCCTTCTTTTTTTTTCTCCCCCAAATAAAAAGTACATATATGCTTTGTTATGTTGTTATGTGCTGCCATGTTGAAACTCAAAAAGTTTCAAATTTTGCCATTTCTTATGAAGAAAGCCCCCCAGGATAAGTGTATTTTCAGGTTTCCTTTGCCCAATGGTTGCAGTCTGTTCACTTTATCACATATCCAAACTGCATGCAAATCCACCAATTAGTTCAAGAGTTACAGCCATTTTTCTGTATCCACACTTCTCCTTTGTCTGTTGCGCGCCATTCTGTGCATTTCAGTGATTTTTAGTTTAGTAACTGAAGTTATTTTCTCTAGTAGAGCTCATAAAAAAAGTGTAGCATATGCACCATTCATTGGCATACATCATTGGGTCAAATTTCCTTTATAGGAGGAGATTTTTCACATAAAGTGCGGACACATACTTGTGCACACACACACACAGTAAACAACCTACCCACAGGCAGAGATCCCACATCTAAATAAAGTAAACTGACCGCTGCCATGAAGTTGCTGCATCATCAGCTGACGACCCACATAATTTCAGATTTCAATTGCTACAAAGTTGTTGCAACTGCTACAAAGTTATTTGTGGTAAAGTGGCAAATGTTTGCAGTTTTGCTGAATGAACACAGAGAATCCGCCAGATGTACCCTCCACCCTAGGGGTTTGACAGGGATGGTGATCGCATACATCGGTGCGTATATACATCTCTGTGCAGGTGCACACATTTGCATTTTTGTGTATATGTGTGTGCTTGCGCGCGCACATGCGTGTGGTGTGTGTGTGTTTGTTGGCATAATTTGCTTTTCTCAGTGACATTGATACATGCTAAGGAAGGACTGGCTCCTGTCACCATTGGCATCTGACAAGTGTGGGCTTCAATTCACTTTACAATAGGTAACCTGTGACTTAGATTTACACTCTGAAAAGTCACTCTCCTCTCAGTCTTTTCTATATGAGTTCTACTAACGGAGTGCTTTGATTTCTGTTTTTTGACATAGAATGGCCCATTGTCCCTCCCATAAAAACAAATTCATATTCCCAGATGGATGAGTTGCACCCATGCACAAATTATTTTCAGAATGATTTTTTCAAAACTGAAAGCCATATCCATCACCGTTCTTCCCTTTTGACCCCAAGTCATATAGTTCATAATCATCAGTTTATGCTGGACCAGCTCATGCAGTCACAGAGTCTGGTTTGACATTATAGCCACTGGAAACTTATCCTGTATGGCACTTCTGTTCCCACTAACACATCCACCACATTAAATGTGACTGGTTTTACTTATTTGAAATTTTTTTTCCAAGTTTGCATTCCTACAAACTCACCCATAAAATTTTTTTAAGGCTTAGCCTTTGAAACCATAGATGGTTTACAAAGACTGAAAGAGACGCCACCTGTATGTGAAATTCCCAACCAAAGCATATGTCGATTTCCTCCAAGAGGGGGGAAAGAAAAAAAAAGAAAAAAGAAAAAAAGCAGAGATCCACACCCCATGTGTCACTGAAAAGTATTGACAACAGCACTGAGCACTGAACTAACCTGTACAAGCACACGTTTGCAGAGGCCTGCCTTCACCAAAGACTTGGCAACCCAACGAGCAGCATAAGCAGCAGAGCGATCAACTTTGGAGAAGTCTTTGCCAGAGAAGGCACCACCACCATGAGCTCCCCATCCGCCATAGGTGTCCACAATAATTTTGCGCCCAGTAAGACCAGCATCTCCCTTAAAAAAAAAAAAGAAAGAAAGAAAGAAATTTCACTGATACAGCAAATTAATGGCTCACTGTCACATTCTGAACTTGCACCAATTTCCAAATCAACATATTTTGCTTTAGCCCTGCTGACCCAAGATAATAATTTTACTATTTACTTCATTCCTCCACAAATCTTTTTTTTCCTCATACAAATTAAACTGGCATACTACTGATGAAATTTGTCCTCATGGTCATCCACCACTGCATATTTACTGAAAATCATGTTAAAAAAAACAACAAAAAATGTCCTGAATTACTATGGTCAAATGCGTAATCTCTTTTACAAATACTCTGAAAATCAAACAAATTGATGGCTTGAGTCAGTGAAAACTTTTGTCACTTCTTTTCTGCAACTCCACCCTACCCCACCCCTCCCCAAAGAAAAAAATTCATTGCCATCATCTAAAAAAATATCTTGACAAATAACTCTACAATTATTTCTGTTTGTTTACGATCACAATGAAACAATTATATCAATAATAATAATAATAATGAGGTGCTGTTCCATAGAGCTCTTCCCTCACAAGGACGCACATAATCACAAATAAAGAAATAACAATACCTGGTAATCAAGAAAATAAAAAAAATAAAAACCAAATCAAGAAAATTTTTTAAAAGAAACAAAACCAATCACACGCTGCACTCCACAAATCACATGTTATAAAAGAGAAGCAACATCCATCAAAGAAAACCAAGAAAAAACTATCACCATCCTTGCATCGTGAACAGCAGACACACATACACACAAAACAAGATCACACACACACACCCACTCACAGCACCCCCCACCCACACAAAACACTGGAAAAAGTAGTACATACCTCAGTCATAGAACAGCAAATCAGACTACACTGTTATTCAGATGCAAGACAAGACATGTTTTCAGTCAGGACTTGAAAGAGTCAAGGGGTGGGGCCTTTCTCTATACTCGGAATTATCCTAAATTTCACTTGGCAGCATGCACAGGTAAATCATAAAAACTAGAAAAAAAAGACAATATATTTAGCTTCATTTATCATCCTGTACAAACATTGTATTTCTATTTACCTGGGGTCCACCAATGATAAATTTGCCAGAAGGCTGCAAGTGGAAAACGGTGCGTTCATCCAGGTATTTGGATGGGATGACTGCTTTAACCACTTTCTCCATGAGATCCTTGCGGAGCTCTTCCAGAGTGACCTCCTCATCATGCTGGGCCGAGATCACCACAGTGTGCACACGCAGGGGGACAGCTGCTCCCTTCACATACTTATACTCCACTGTCACCTGTACAATACCAATCAAGCTGATGTTGTATCTGTGGGGAATTTCTGTTATCTCATTTTCAGTAATTATATTCAGTGCTTACAAAATATAAATTCTATTTGGGGATTCAGACATATAACAAGCCTAAATGCCAACATAACCATTGATAATTTTTATTAACCAGAGTTTGAATACGCACTATTTAACCTCTTCAGTGCCCCATGATGTACATCCCCATCATTTCAGGATTTTTTACAGGTGCATTTTAAAGCTAATGTGTCCAAATAACCACCAGTCAGGAAGCTTGATATGTCTTTCATTATCCAAGGGGAGCAACAGCCAATCATGCTTTATAATGGAATTATTGATATTACTGTCAGTACCTCCCCAGAAAATTTCATGATGGCAGACGACGAAGCACAATCTGGCTCTAATGGCTTGAAAGAGCAACATGTTTCAAACACCCTTTGAAACAGCAGTGTCTAGGAACACCCTTTGTGACTGTCACCCAAGATATTGCAAAAGATTAACAACTCAGTGAAAATGATGCAATTAATGCTTGTGGTGACAAAATCTTATCAGATGGCTTGCTTGACAAGAATAAAAGTGAGTGTTGATCTGTACTACCGTACAGAGGGTGAGGGCAGTTGTACAGCTACATGTTGCAATAAAAGGAGAGAGAGCAGACAGGAAGCCAAGAATAGACAGGGCACTGACTGCTTTGGGGAAAAAGCTACTGGCGAAGCGATTGGTTATCATCCTTTCACTTCTGTACCGACAACCAGAGGAGAGCATCTCTAAAATCCCAAAAGCTGGATGTGATTTGTCCTGGCTGATGGATTTTGCTTTTTTGAGTAGCTGCTTATATATATGTCTAGAGAAGGTAGATCAGCCCCTGTAATTTTGGTGGCAGTTTTTACGATTTTGTTCTGGGCTGCGACTTCTGCCTTGGAAATGTTTCTGTACCAAACAGTAACAGCTAAGGTTAACACACTTTTACACTTTCAATGACTGCTCTGTAGAAATCAACCATGATTTCTTTTTTAATTCCGAACTTTTTGAGGCGCCAAACAAAGTAGAGGCACTGTTGTGCTTTCTTAACAATTTCTTCCATATTTTCCCCATTTTTGGAAATGGCATTTGTGTTGTCCACCCTCCCTTACCAATGCACTTCAAATACCTAGAAGAAAAAAAAAATGATACAAGTGAAGACAAGTGATGTCTATAGAAATT
This sequence comes from Babylonia areolata, assembly GCF_041734735.1. NCBI lineage: Eukaryota > Metazoa > Mollusca > Gastropoda > Neogastropoda > Buccinidae > Babylonia > Babylonia areolata. The sequence continues at coordinate 62,287,181 of NC_134893.1, read as the reverse complement.
CCTCATCACATTTCTGCAAATTGTGAGTAAAATTACTAAAACGTACATTTCTTTGTGGTGACTGCATGTAAGTTGCAGATTTTGCTTCCATGGCACAACATTCTAAAATCTTAGAGAACAAAGCTGAGTGGTTGGCACAGACTGAAAGAGTTCAAGTATATGAATGTCTGTACATATATGGAGAGAAGTAAACTTTCTTGCTGATTTTCAGCCCCAAAATGAATATTAGTTTGTGCAGAAAGCATGTGTGCGCATGTATATGTGGTGCATCCTAGCAAATCCACTGCGTTGTCCATTGTGTGTAACTGCAAGGGCATTGAATAAGACAAACTCCATTGGAATGTTTTGTATATGCTCTTTGCTCCCATTGTGTGTCCTTTTTGTGAAAAATAAAATTTCAAAACATATTTTTTAAACCCACTAAATACCATCATGCTTTCTTCTCTATCTTTTGCTTTGAAACACTGTGTAAGGATTTTAGGTAGATTATTTACTTTGTAACACAATACCTGTGTCTTGGTGTCAGGGCGAGCCCATGCCATCTCTCCACTTCGTCGCAGCTGAGCAATTCTGGCATTCAGTTGATGGGACAAAACAACAGTCAAAGGCATGCACTCTTCTGTCTCATCTGTCGCATAGCCAAACATGAGCCCTTGGTCTCCAGCTCCAATGTTATCATCATCACGATCAACATGCACGCCCTGGGCTATGTCAGGACTCTGTTCTTCCAAAGCAATCAGTACATTGCAGGTCTTGTAATCAAAGCCTGTAAGCAAGCCAATAAAATGTCACAAGAAAGAAAATGAAATCTAAAAAAATAAATAAATACAAATAAACTTAAAAAAAACCAAAAAAAACAACAGGAATATCTCATCTATTATTAATTCTAAATAGTACTTTAAAAAAAAAGCAAGAAAAAAAAGCCAATGTCTGCCACCCCTAAAATTCAAAGTTCTAGTTCTACACATTATTCTAAAAAAGAAAAGTCCACAATTCTGACTTATTTATAACTAATTGTTTGGAAAAGATAACTGGTTTTAAAACTGAAACAATGAAAGCAAAAGGTCCAATAGCCTTTAATGGCAAACGGGGCAGTGAATTCACATCCACTTTGTCTGGATCTCAGCATAGGATGCGAAGCCAAACTTTCTCCTTCCCCTGTTTAAACCTTCCCTAACCTAAGTCATGAACCAAATCACACCTGGGTGGAATGACTATGAGGAAAATTAGGATAAACTGCCTTTCGCAAAGATATGACATCATGCCAAAACTGGACCTTGAACCCTGATCACTAGTGATTTGAACACTGGCTCAGAAGTCCAACACCTAACTGCCACAGTGCCTTCTATTAGTTCCAACATATCTTATGACAAAATCAAAACATTTTTCATTGAAAAAACAAAAAAAAACAACACAAATGACCCATTCTCACAAAGTGACCACATGGACAGTTGATCACTTGATATCTTTTCCACTGGGCTTACAAACACCAAAATGCACCCCAACCCCCACTTTAAGTTTTATACACATGCATATGTGTTGAAAATTGAATAAAGACATAATATAAAAGATATATATGTGCACATGTACAACACTGGAAACACTTTTGGGACATGGGGGTGAAAATCAAAAGGAACGTAAAAACAATGCAAAACACATTTTATATGACTTTAAATTTACCTAGTTAAACAGAAAATAAATAAGGAACAGGGATACTTAGACTTCAATAAAAAAATAAAAAATCAGCAAAATGTAAACCAGGGTGACTGGCGTGTCATGTGTTGCATGATTTCCACTAAGTACTGCTTTTTGAAGAAAACAACATGGCCTCAGTCATGTAGAGGCTGTTGCCATCAATGCAGATGCTTAAGGTAATGTGTCCAATATTAAACCCGAGATGAAATACTTGTTCATGCTTTGAATATAAAGCTCATGTGTAAGTGGAGACCAAAACTCGCACAACATTGTGGATTAACAATTTTTCACAAACAATGAAAAAGCTGTTACATGTGCATCTCTTGATTTGTTTTGGTTCAGCTATTAAAAGCTTTCCTTCCATGATAATGTAGCACTTGGGCATAGTTATATTTATGTAACCGAGAAATGTGTGTGTTACATGGAATCCAAGTATCAAATAATCTGATGGAATATCAAGCAACATTGGAATAAATTACTGTTTCAACACTTACATGCTGTTGATTCATGAAATATATATCTGTCGATGAGTTTACACTAACAATTGTTTTCAAGCTCTGTTAATCATATTTTGTTGAACTTAGTGCAGGCCAGTTTCCTTCTGCAAGTGCCCTCAGTAAGTTTGCTGGATTTTTAACTCAAGCAGTTTATTCAAGTCGACTTGAATTCTTGAATATACTGATACATTTTAATTTGTTGTATGTCACACAGTGATGCATGCAAGTGGTGTGTCCATCGAGATCGATGATGACCATCGTTGTCATCCAGCTGGGGGATGGGGGGAGGGTGGTGGTGGGGTGGGGTGGAGGATGCTCATGAATCTATCTGTGAATGCGCAGATGGCTGAATAGTCCAATCTGCGCACGAAATGTTCGCTGACAGTTGGGGCAGACAAAGACAGGCATATCATTGTCATGGAGCTTGTTTGCCCGTGACTTTCTGGCCTGCCTCTTCTGAACAGCTGCTGCAGTCCTGTTGGCCTCGCACAACTTGGCGCCTTTGTGCACAGCAGCGCGCCATTTGTCACGGTCCACTGCAGATTCCTCCCAGGAGTCAGGGTCGATATCAAACGCTTTAAGAGAGACTTTCAGAGTATCTCTGAAGCGCTTCTTCTGACCTCCGTGCGATCTCTTCCCTTGTTGCAGCTCGCCATAGAAGAGCCTTTTGGGCAGCCGATGGTCTGGCATGCGCGCCACGTGTCCAGCCCAGCGAAGCTGGGACTGCATCAGGATGGTGAAGATGCTGGGAAGGGTGGCTTTTGCGAGCACCTCTGTGTCTGGGGTCCTGTCTTGCCACTTGATGTTCAGCAGCTTCCTGAGGCATGTTGTGTGGAAGTGGTTCAACTTCTTGGCATGTCGTTGGTACACTATCCAAGTTTCGCAGGCGTACAGTAGTGTGGGGAGAACTACTGCTCTGTAGACCTTTAGCTTGGTCTCAAGACTAATGCCTCTTCTGTTCCAGACATTTGCACTGAGTCTGCCAAAAGTTGCGCTTGCTCTTGCAATCCTGACGTTCACTTCATCGTCGATGGTCGCATTTCGTGACAGTGTGCTGCTGGTCGCATTTCGTGACAGTGTGCTGCCAAGGTATGTGAACCGCTCCACCGCACTGAGTCTCTGACCGTTGACTGTGATGTTGGGCTCAACATAGGGTTTCCCTGGGGCTGGCTGATGGAGAACTTCAGTTTTCCTCGTGCTGATGGTAAGGCCGAAGTTCCTGCTGGCAGTGGCAAACTTGTCGACGCTGAGTTGCATGTCAGCTTCAGATCCAGCGTTGAGGGCACAATCATCAGCAAACAAAAAGTCTCTGATGATGTCTGTCATGACCTTCGTTTTTGCTTGAAGCCTTCTGAGGTTAAACAACTTGCCATCTGTTCGGTACTTTAGGCCGATTCCAACATCACCATCTCTGAAGGCATCAGTAAGCATTGCAGAGAACATGAGGCTGAACAGCGTTGGAGCCAGGACGCAGCCTTGCTCGACACCATTTGTGACAGCAAAAGGAGCAGATGTTTCGCCATTGTCCTGGACTCGAGCTTGCATGCCTTCATGGAATTGGCTGACCAAGGAAATAAATTTCCGAGGGCATCCGTACTTGGCCATGATCTTCCACAGTCCCTCTCTACTCACGGTGTCGAAGGCCTTAGTGAGGTCGACATAGGTGGAGAACAGATCAGCATTTTGCTCCTGACATTTCTCTTGCAGCTGCCTTGCAGCAAACACCATGTCGGTGGTTCCGCGCTCTTTCCGGAATCCACATTGGCTCTCAGGCAAATGACCTTGGTCAAGGTGTGCTGTGAGGCGGTTTAGTAGGATCCTGGCAAGTATCTTGCCTGTGATGGAGAGCAAGGAAATGCCCCGATGGTTATCACAGGCTTGCCGGTTCCCCTTTCGCTTGTACAAGTGAATGATAGATGCATCTTTGAAATCCTGGGGGATCGTCTCTTCTTTCCACATGAGTGAGTACAGCTGATGGAGCTTCTCAGTCAGCACAGTGCCTCCATCCTTGTAGACCTCTGCTGGTATGGAGTCTGAGCCAGGTGCTTTGCCACTGGATAGCAGACGGATTGCTTTCTGGGTCTCAAGAAGTGTTGGCGGATCGTCCAGTGCTTCGTTGATGGGGACTTGTGGGAGACGGTCTATGGCTTCATCATTTATGGAGGAAGGGCGATTTAAGACACTGTTGAAGTGCTCAGCCCAGCGTTCGAGAATTTTCTCCTTCTCAGTGATCAAGGTATTCCCATCTGCACTGAGGAGGGGGGATGATCCTGAGGATGTGGGGCCGTAGACTTCTTTTAAGGCATCATAGAACCTCTTCATATCGTGTCTGTCAGCATATCCCTGGATCTCATCAGCTTTGTCACTCAGCCACTTATCCTGCATCTGGCGTAACTTTTGCTGAACAGTCCTGTGGATGGCATTGTACACATCCTTTTTTGATGTGGACTTTGGGTTGCTCAGGTAGGCTTGATGCAGACGGCGTTTCTCATCCAGAAGCTGCTTGATTTCATCACAGTTTTCATCAAACCAGTCTTTGTGCTTTCTGGTCATGGGTCCCAGGGTCTCTGAAGCTGTACTATAGATCAGCTCACGCAGGGTCCTCCAGTCAGACTCCACATTCTGGCTGTCCAGAGAGGCAGATTCCAGACGATCTTCCAGCAGCTCCACAAAGGACTGTTTGATGGTGATGTTATTCAGCTTAGCGATGTTGAGCCGTTTTGGAGCCCTCTGGCCTTGGGGGCGTCTCTTGGGCTGGATTCGAATATTCAGCTTCGAGACTACAAGGCGATGGTCTGTCCAACACTCGGCGCCGCACATGGTCTTTGTTACACGTACATCTTGCCTATCCCTTTTCCTGATGATGACGTAATCGATGAGATGCCAATGCTTTGAGCGAGGGTGCATCCATGACGTCCTGTTATGGGTAGGGAGGCAGAAAACTGTGTTGGTTATCAGCAGTTCATGCTCTGCACAAGTCTGAAGCAAAAGCAATCCATTTGGGTTGCGGTGGCCCACACCGTGCTTTCCAATCACTCCATCCCAGGAGATGTAGTCAGAGCCAACTCTAGCATTGAAGTCCCCAAGAATGATGAGCTTGTCTGCTTTAGGGATAGCAGCAATGACAGAGTGAAGGTCCTCGTAGAACTTCGCCTTCACTTCATCCGGGTTGGTCATGGTTGGGGCGTAGGCACTGACAATGGTGAGGTGCTTCTGGCCAGATGCCAGTGGGAGTTTCATGGTCATAAGCCTATCGTTGACTCCCTTTGGGATTCCAGCTAGCTTGCTGACAAGTGCTGTTTTTACTGCAAAACCAACGCCAGCCTCACGTCGCTCTTCGCTTCCTCGTCCACTCCAGAAGAAGGTGTAACCAGATCCCAGTTCACAGAGCTCGCCTTCGTCTGCAAGCCGAGTCTCACTCAAGGCTGCGATGTCAATGTTGTATCTGGCGAGTTCGGATGCAAATAGTGCCGTTCTCCTTTGGGGTCTGTCCGTGTTATCTCTGTCCAGGAGAGTCCTTATGTTCCAAGCACCAATGGTGAGAGGAACGATCCTTGTTTTTTTCTTTTCTTTCTTTTTGTTTCGACCGCTGATGTAGGGTCCCCGCCAACCGCGGTATGCTGACCAGGGTGATATGGAGCAGGCAATTTTTAGGGCACCTTTTCTAGCCCCTTCCTCATGCCAGGGAGGTGAGCAGTGCATTCCTAAAGAGGGCTGCTCAGACGCTCAGATGGCTGCCGAGCTCCATCGCTGCTCCTGTCGACGAAGAACGACCCTATGGCCTGAGCCGCCTGCGTGCAGGTCTGCGGCTGCGACTGCCAGTGTACCCACACCTGTCGTTTCGTCGCTCGCCTGTCGCCACAGGACTTGGGGGTGATGAAGTGATGAAGGATGAAAGGTCATTTTGGATGACTGATGACTTGCGCGATGAGTTTGTTTAAAGTGAAGAGGAGTTGCGCAACGTCGACCTCACTCTCTCGTCCGGGTCCACCAACTTCCAGTGGCAAGACTAAGTCGAGACGACTGGAGGATGAGCACGGATGCAGTGGATGACCAAGATATCCTTTCGGTGTCTCATCTTGCTCTCTGCACTCCACAGTGCATTGCTGTAACCGCCTTCCTGTCCATTGAACTGATAGGTTTCTTCCGCAGATTCTGCCGGATCCAGACTTCGCATGCATGGGTAGACACACCCCGGGGGCCAACTGCGTGTTGCATGCACACAGCACAGTTTAGCTAGATGGCCGTCGGTGGCTCTCCTGAGCCAACGCCCTTTTATGGATCTCCATAAGGGTGTCTAGCCACCCGCCTCACCAGTCCCGGAAGGGAGCAGTGGGAGTGCCGGTTTAGTCGCCGGCAACCCGACCCGATCCTGAACAGGTTGTACTGGATTACAGTTTACCAGTAGCAGATCTAATGACCTGACCTGACCTGACCTCCAATGCACTAACATATTCAATCAGTCCTTTCAATCTAGGCTGCTTGAATAAACATGGAAGAAAAATAAGTTAATCTTTTCTTCCTGGGATTCCATCCTTTGCTGCATTTTTATGCTGCATTTTTATACTTTGATGTGCTTTTAACACACTGAAATTATGGTGTCCATGTTTGTTAATGATTGGTGTCATCAGTGTCTGAAATAAGGTAAAGCAGGAGTATCCAACCCTGTTTTGCAAAAATTTTACCGTCTCACAAGCTTCTGACTGCAGATCCACAACACAGACCTCTGAATAAATGTTTTGATTATTTATGTCAATAATAAGTCCTAAAGATGAAAAAAATGTTTTAACCTTTGGGAAAAGTGTTGCACTTAAGAGGTCATATTTGTCAATAAAAATGAGTTCATACTGCCTGTGTGATGATGCAAACTGCTGGATAGTCTCCAATGCAAGATCAAAGTTGGTGCATAATTCACACAAGCAGTCTGCTATTGGAAGTTTACAGCAAGACATCCACTGGACACATCCTTCCAAACAGTGCACTGAAGAAGAGAGTTGAATGTCAGGATTTTCTCCCATGAAGAAGTTAAACAAATTAATGCAGATTTGCTCAACCTCTCCACTTTTCAGCTGATCAGATGTTTCTTGGTTACTCCTTCTGAGTTCAATCTGGTACTGTGGTAGTGATCTGGAGAAATCTGGTCCCCTGTAAACTCATCAGTTCTCTGTTGGATGTCTTCACCAAAGGCATCCTACTTTTTCTTTCTGGTGTTCGGCTGTGAAAGGTCAGACACCTCACTGGATCCCAAGGCCAGCTTCCATCTGTGTTTCCAACAGTACTTCTTCTTCATCCCAACAAGTGCAAGATTTCTTCAGGTTTTCTTTACCATTTTACTTCTTGATGGCATCCACCTTAATTTTTGAGTTGCCATGAATCGAAAACTACGGGCAATTCAACTTTTGCTGGAATTTTTGGTCTTCGCTGGCAGCATTTCAAGAAACACAAACAGTAATGTTCAGAATATTTTAATTATCACGACACACACAATAAAGCTAGCAAAAACAAAAAGTTGCAACGTTAATGGTGCATATCAATATGATTCACTGTATTAAAAAAATAAAACAAAATAATAATAAAAAAGAGAGAGAGAAGAATATGTGTCCAATTTTGCTAAATAACAAAGACTTGCAGAAGTAAAATGTACAATTTAACCACAAGAAACTTTTCAATATTTCACACACTGCAGATATTGTGTAGGATCTGTAGTGCTTACTGTGGAAGTGATTGCAGTTTGAGAGAGTCAACGATCGTTCATCATTTTAGAGTTTTTATCCAGTAAAACATAGCTATTATGACCAAACAAACAGGGCATGCCCGAGGCCTTCAGAAAGCATAAAAGAAGAGATGACGTCATGGCGTGCTTGTGTCATAATAGCTGCGTAAGAGTGACCCTGGTAACATGTATGATGTAAACAACTTTTCCCTTGAGAAAGGAACGTTATCATTCCGAAAATTTGGAATATTTGACAGACTGATGTGTTTGTTTTTCTTTTTTCTCTTTATATACATATATATATATATATATATATATATATATATATATATATATATAAAGAACAGAATTAAACAGGTCTGCACACTGTCCTGTCATGGTACTTTACTCTCTCTAGAAAATTTCAGACTTAGCAAGTGTGAAGATATGGATTTCCACAAAAGAGATGAAAGTACTTTCCTAAAACAATGGTACTAGACCAATGCAAGTGACAGTTATACTGCAGATCTGATGTCTTTTCAGCAGTACTGCTTTATTTTTGTTTCTACCTTGTATAGATACTGGACCATAATGTGAACATTTGCTATCCAGAGCAGTCAGCATAGTCTGCATTGTAGAATAAGGTTTAGTGACGACTGTTGTATTTTCCGTGTTCATGACGCAGCAAACATTAGCATATCGTCTCTACATACAACAAACATGCTCTCTCTCTCACACACACACAAAATTATATTATATATAAATACATACAGATACAGGCAGACAGATCGGTAGACAGATATTAAATGACCTGTACCAATGAATATGATGTACAAAGGAAATTTCAAATACAAATTTTGTGGGTGTAGGGTGACCTGATGGGGGCACCTGGGGAATACGGGTTATTTTCCTGACCCATTGTTTTTTAAAATGACCCACATATTTTGTGGTGAACCAGTCAAATGACACAATGTGTTCTGAACCAAACCTAAACTCTGAAAACTATTGCTAATAGCCCTCAACATCTGAATAAAATGTCACACGATACTCACCTTTTGATGAGTCATCATATCCAATTTGTTTGATGGAACCACGGATCACATTCTGGTAGTCCACATTGGCTTTGGAGGAAATCTCTCCACACACCAGCACCATTCCCGTTTTTGTGACCGTCTCACACGCTACCTTTGCGTTGGGGTCCTGTTGCAGGTGAGCGTCCAAGATGGCATCACTGATCTGGTCACAGATCTTATCTGGAATTAAAACAAGTTCAATTACTCAAAGTTTAAATGTTAAAATTTTGCACCTGGACAGGAGCCATAATTATTTTATAAAAAAATAAAAAATAAAAAAAAAATTGACTTTTTTCTTGTTGTTTAACACGATATGCTTTTTTTGCTGGTACAGATAATGAAAAAAAAAAAAAAAAATTTCAGTGATGTTCAAATCCTATGACTAACTTGAAAGTGATCCAATGAATTCTTGAAATTCGACAATCTCTAAATCTTACAGTTATATTAACTATCATTAGTTCTGAACTGGTGAAGGCCGATTTCTGAGCATTAGAAAACTCTCAAAACCCATTGCACAATGCAGTGAAGGAACAAAAAGGCAGCCATATAGGACGCAGATCATGGATGGGACAAACCACCTTGGATGTTAGTTACAGGACCTGAAAGAAACAAAAGAATGAGAAGAAAACCCTGAACACCTCAAACATCTCTTCAACATAAGACAACAATATCATTTCATCCACTCTGGGAATGGTCAGAGGTAAGAAATGATGTCGAGGTGAAGCTACTCATAGAAGACAGTAAACTGAGTAAAGAGGACGATACTATATGTGAAAAGGGAACCAGCGATGACGTCATGAAACTAGGGTTGTCAGAGTCATTTCCCTTCATATCTTATTATTGGGCCGCTTCAACAGCACTTTTGTTGATTTGACAATCCGACTTGCTTGAACATCTTGTGGCTCAAGATCGATTAACAAGTGTAACATGGAAAAGCAAAGGAAAATAGGAAGAACGTTGACAAGCTTGAGCTTGAGGCAAGATGTCTGTACATGGATAAACTTAGCTTTGTGAATGGCTTCGACCAGTATGATTCAGTTGTGAGTGATTGTGTCTGCTTGTGTCACTTTCGCTATGTATGTGTGTTTCTGTGATTTTATACCTGTTCACTCAAACGGAAAAAAGTATGTGCACGCATGTTCTATTAGTGCCGTCAGTGTGTGTGCTTGTATGTAGTGATATAAAAATTTAGATCAGTGGCTTGTGAGTGTGTGTATTTCTGAGTGGTGTGTAAATGTGTCTAGTGTGTTTGTGTGCAAATGATTCATTGTGTTCTTTGTATGTGTGTTGTGTCATGGTGTGTATGTGTGTGTGTTTTGAAAGAGAGAGAGAGAGAGAGAGAGAGAGAGAGAGAGAGAGAGAGTGTGTGTGTATGTTTGTGTGATTTATTATGTGTTGAGTAGGGAGGTTGGTTTCAAGCTATGTGAGCCAACAGCTCAAGCACACATGTACACACCCACACTATCACAACACAAAACATACATACATATTAACATGTGGAGTGATGGCCTAGAGGCAACGCGTCCGCCTTGGAAGCGAGAGAATCTGAGTGCGCTGGTTCGAATCACGGTTCAGCCGCCGATATTTTCTCCCCCTCCACTAGACCTTGAGTGCTGGTCTGGACGCTTGTCATTCGGATGAGACGATAAACCGAGGTCCCGTGTGCAGCATGCATTTAGCGCACGTAAAAGAACCCACAGCAACAAAAGGGTTGTTCCTGGCAAAATTCTGTAGAAATATCCACTTCGATAGGAAAAACAAATAAAACTACACGCAGGAAAAAATACAAAAAAAAAAGGGTGGTGCTGTAGTGAAGCGACGCACTCTCCCTGGGGAGAGCAGTCCAAATTTCACACAGAGAAATCTGTTGTGATAAAAAGAAATACAATTACAGAGGTGAAATTATGTGAAATTTGCCCTGTTCTGTGTGTGTGTGTGTGTTCATGTGCATGTGTGCAGTGTCAGTGTGTGTTTGTTTTGTGCTGTGATAGTGTGAGTGTGTATATGTGTGCTTGAGCTGTTGGCCCACACAACTTGAAACCAACCTTCCCACCCAACCCATACATAAGTCACACAAACATGCACGCACTCTCTCTCCCCTTCCTTCTGTCTAACACAACACACACACACAAAGCACACAGTGAATCCTTCACACACACACACACACACTAGACACATTGACACACCACTCAGAACCACACACACGCTCACAAGCCACTGGTCTAAATTTTGTTTAGATCAGTGCATACAAGCACACACACTGACAGCACACTAACAGAACGTGCATACTTTTTTCTGTCTTAGTAAACAGGTGTAAAATCAAAGAACACACACACACACATACGATAGTGACACACGCAGACACAACCACTCTCAACTGAATCGTACTGGTCGAAGCCATTCACAATGCTAGGTTTATTGATGTATGGACATCTAGCCTCAAAATCAAGCTTGTCTATGTTCTTCCCATTTTTCTTTAGTTTGCTTTTCTATTTTTCACTTGTTAATCGATCAAGAGCACAAGATATTTGAGCACGTCAGATCATCGAACCAACTGTTGAATCTCAGCGACTGGAACGAAGGGAAATAACTCTGATAATCCTAGTTTCGTGATGTCATCGCTCAATCCCTATAGTAATACTGTCTGGAAAATTAAAAAAATGGAATATCATCAGTAAACTTTTAACTTTTCAATATTTCCTCTCTATGTTTCACTCTTTTGTGTCGAGTGTTTTCTGTTATTTTGACTCTGCTATACCCAAGGTGAAGAGATGGGGCCTGGTAGGGTGAGACTTCAATATACCAAAGGTAGGCCTACTTGAAAAGATAAACCTTTTATGTTGACCTGTGCAGTTAATCTCTCTTTCTCTCACACACACACACACACCTATCAACACATGCATACACACAAACTCAATCACACACATGCGCACACACACTCAGATCCACACTCTTTCGGTCTCACTCTCTTTGTCCAGTAACAGTAACAAACAGGTCGAGACTTATGGAACAGTAACAGAGGTTGAGACTGAAGAAACTACCAGGCTAATTCCTGTAGTGAAGCCATATGATAAGCCAACAGATTGTGGGCCTTCATCTGAACACGAGTCAGATCTCACTAGAAAAACTCGAGTAAGCCAAAGCTTCAACAAGTGTAGTGAAAACTAGCCTATTTGGGGAAAACACTTGAGAATACACTTTAGTTCATAGCTACTGTGTTATCTCCACAGAAATGTCTTGAACAAACACACAAATGTCCACTGGTATTTGAAAATGTCACTGTGGTGCGCTGGATAGCTGCGATACATGCCTGCCTCCTTTGTTCCGTGACTTCTTCCGAGTTCAACCTGATTCCTGCTGTAGTTTCGTTAAAAATCGATACCGAGTGGGTCCCAAATCAGTATTGTATCCTCGGCTTGTACAACCAAAAATGCAACAAGTGAGTGGCATTGCTCAGTATCTTTGTGGAGACAATCATAGTTTAGCATCGTGTCATGTAGTTTTGTTTTTGTTCGTTGCGCCCGACAAAATGGCATCCCATCCCACAATGCACCGTGCGTGACATCATCTTCTCAAGTGTGTGTGTGTGTGTGTGCCCGCACACATTAATTATTTGTTTCCCCTCAAGCGGGTTGGGTTATACTGCTGGTCAGGCATCTGCTCAGCAGATGTGTATTTGTCCAAATGTAGTGATGCCTTCTTTAGTTCTTAACAACTTAACAGAACTGGTCCTAAGAATTTAAGCTGCATAAGAATGACACATTGACTTGTGGTTTTCTGAATGATAACCTGATGTTTCAAATGAGCTACTAGCCAAGCTGGAACCAGATTTGCATACCTAAAGCATCACTGGACTGGTGCAACATTAAGTCTATCCATGACCTAAAACCCCAAAAACCTGACCATAAAGGCATCAGACAATAGGTAAACACTCCACTCTGTTGATGCAACAATCATTCTGATGTTAGCATTGCTCCATTAGCCCCTTTGAACACATGCCTATATGCTCATTGCTGCATAGACACGACTTCAACCAATTTCAGAGTTTTGATTCCAACTGGGTTTGTTGTTTTTTAATTTAAAAAAAATATATATATATACTAATTTATTTCCTTTAAAAATTCATCAACAGGCTAAAACAAAAAGTTCTGTGCATACTCGCAGAAACATTCGGCTATAGGCTAGAAGCCTTTTGCCCTCATAATAATGTCCATTATGTGCTTTTGGATCACTATATAGTGAACTGTTCCAAGGTTTAATCAGGCATAGTGTATACATTTATTTCTGACTCAATAAAGATTTAAATCAATGGAAAATACATGGTCCTTAAAAGTTTTGTCAATTTGGTTTTTGAAGATGATATCAAATACTTCAATAAGATCACCTCTCAGTCGCCTAAATTCTAGACTGGGCAGTTTAAATAGAGCTAGACGCTCCTTATAACTAAGGTCTCCAGTACCAGTTATACACTTAGTACATCTGCGTTAAACACCTTCAATCATATTTATGTGCTTTTTTAAGTTGGGGCACCATAATGAGTTCCCGTATTCAATTACGGGCCTAACTAAAGCTTGGAATAAAGGAACCATAATTTCAGGACACTTATTTGTAATATTTCTCAAAAGCATACCAGAAATTTGATTTCCTATTTTTTCATTACTTATAGGTGTATCAAACCTTAAATCTGGGTCCATGGTGACCCCAGATCCTTTTCAGCAGTTGTACTATCCAGTACACTAGTTGATCCATTCTCTTGTATTACGTAATCATAATGTGGATTGTTCTTTCCTAGGTGGAGTACTTTGCATTTTTTGCTATTAAATTGCAACAGCCAAGTATTTGTCCATTCAACCAGTTTATGTATACACATTTGTAAATGGTGTCTGTCTTCAATATTCCGGATGGCTGAGTTAGCTTTGGTGTCATCTGCAAAAATTTTGACATCACAGTCAACCTCACCAGGCATGTCATTTATAAAGTATATAAACAGCGTTGGGCCCAGAACACTACCTTGTGGTACACCACTTAGTTACCTTTACCTTAGATGAACTACTGCCACCGACATTTACAAATTGGGATCTACCATTTAAAAAATCACCTATCCATGATAGAAGCTTGCCTTGTAACAAGTTGTATACCATAGCCAGCTAGCTTATTAATAAGTCTTTGATGGGGAACTGTATCAAAAGCTTTCCTCAGATCAAGGTATACTGCATCAACAGGTACTTTATCATCTAACTTGACTAACCAATCATGTAACGTAACAAGTAGTTGTGTTACACACGAGCGACTCGGTAAATCCAAACTGTTCTCTTGATAACAAATCATAATTGGTTAAATGCTGGCAAAGAGTGTCCCTTATAAAACCCTACAAAATTTTACAGACTACTGATGCTAAGCTGACTGGGCGATAGTTGCCTGCAGAGTTCTTATTTCCTTTCTTAAAATTAGGTCGTACTTCTGCTCCGTTTTCTATTGTTCTATCAAACAGTATTTTTAGAGGGTATGCAATAGTATCAGCTAGCTCTTATAATACTCATGAATCTGGTCAGGTCCTGGGGACTTGGATAGATTTATACTTTTTAGGGCTTTATTTATCTGCTCAATTTTAACTTATACATGGGAAATACCTGGAACATTTTTCTTGCATGAAAACTCTGGAATATTATCGCTACTCTCTTTTGTAAAAACACTGGCAAAAAAACTATTTAGTACACTGGCTTTTTCGGAGTCATTTTGTGACAAGGTACCATCTTCCTTGATTAAATTTGCAACCGATTCTTTTGGTACGGTCTTACTTGCAACATATCAGAACAAACCCTTAGGGTTTCTCTTAGACTCTTTAGCTAATTTAGTTTCCTTGGCCATTACATGTTTCCTTGACTCCCACTTTACTTGGTTTCAAGCATGTGCATACAACTTGTAATTTTCAATAGTGGGATATTTCTTGTAGTTTTTAAAAGCTCTACGCTTTAGATGGATCTTGTCTAATAATGACTGGGGAATGGGGTCTCGCCTAGGCTTGCTAGAGAGTCCTTGTTTAAATGATCTTTTGGGAATAAAATTATTCATGGACTTTTCACTTGTGAATGCATTCCCAAGTTCCTTCCATTGATGTCTCAGTGGACAGGTGGTCATATCAGTTAACTCCTCTTATTAGATAGTTTCTCATACCGTCATAGTCACCTTTATCCAGCTTAAATTTTACTGAATGGCCAGGTGAATGTTCCCTCTTGACTTGAATATCAAAGTAAAGGGCAGAATGTTGGCTCTTCCCTAAAGGAGGCCAGTAATCCACATCAGAAACATCATCCTCTATATTTGTAAATAATAAATCTAAGACATTGAGTGTCTGTAGACTTCTAAAGTGAGTGGGCTCAGTAGTCAATTGTACAATATAATTTTGTTGTACACACTCCAAAACTTTTGTGGCCGGGTGGTCGTCACTCTTACAACAAACCCTGTTTTGCCAGTCAATATCTAGATAATTAAAATCTCCAGAGACAATAAAGGAAATTTTCACAACTACTAACTAAATATATGATTAAACAATTTAATTATCTTAGCATCATCCATATGATCAGAATTTGGAGATCTATACACTACACCAAGGATAGTGTATTCGTTACTTCCACTAGTTACAGGTGATGATACTTTACAAAAAACAGGAGAAATTTTTTTTTCAAATTCTGTAATCCTGTATACCTCCCATCCCTCATGTACAAACAAACAAACACCTCTTTCCTTTGGGATTTGTAAAACATGTATATCCAGAAAGAACAAAATTTTCAATTTTATCCTTTTGAGTTTTTTGGCAAGACCTCAGTTAAAGCAATGATATCAAAATTGTGAATTTTAATCAGTAATTCCAGCTCATTCAGTTTGTTTGTCAGTGTGTCAACATTTGCACAGTAACACTTCAAAGAAAACTTAGGAGAAAGAGAATTATTAACAGGTCTATGTACAAAACATGTATTTACATTATTCTTTGTTTTCAAGCACCAGGAAGTCAATTTGCGGCAGGGTTCTCTGCCAGTTCCTTTCCCTTCTTCCCTTCCCTCTTGAGTTCCCATCCCTTCCATTCTTGACCTGAGCCTCTTTCAGCATGCAACAACACAACACCCTTGTACCATACAACATCCTCACCATTCCATTTCCTCATTTGAAACTCATCTCTCTTGGCTTAATCTTCATTTCTCTTTTTGTGTCTTGTCAGCAGCAGTGCCGACAGATCTGAAGGAATCATGCTCCTTTAGTTTTCTGGCATTTCTCAGAATGTGTGTCCTGCCTGAGTTTCTGTCATTATGACGTTGCTGCTGTCTGGGTCTGGGGTTGGGGTCACTATCACTTGGTTCCTTTTTTCTGCCAAGCCGCATGATGCCATTAGCAGCCACTTTGTTGCTGTCAAACTCGGAATCTTCAAGATTATCTCAGTCTGTTTTGCATCATGTGCAGCAGTTTCACCCTGTGCAGTGCTCTCACATTCATTCACACTGAACAACACAATGTTCTTCCTTTCATCCTTTTCTCTCTGCTCGTCTAGGTACTCTTTCACATGCACTTGAATCTGGTCTGCCACTCGGCCTTCTTTTTGCAACAGCTTCAGAATCACTTGACTGTCCACGTCGAATGGATAAATGGCTCTGCATACAAGTATTACAGAAATGTTTTCTACAACTGAAACATTGGGAACCACGACGAGTTGAAACGATGAAAACAAAACCACGTGGTTTTTGACTGCAGGTCATTTTATCGCTTGGTAAGCTGTCACTATTATGGCGGACACGGAATCGGTTCGCACTGTCCGTTTTCACCTACCTGGATGTCCTTCTCCAACTGACTCAGATGTGAATAGGAAAGTGCCAATGTCGTCCTGACTACATTCTTCGGCATAATGGTCGTTAATTTCCAAATAATGGGAACCGTTCACTCCATTCACTGACATTTTCTCGGTCTTCCAGATCTCGAATTTGCCGAGTGGAAAAGAGGCCACAAAATTGGGCTCCCATGCTTAAATACTACACATCACTGTCATGTGATTGAAGGTGATTGGTTGTTGGAAAAAAAAATGGCTGAAAATGAAATTGTCCGTTTTGAGGGGTGATGGTATCGTTGTTTTACAAATGCTTTCATTTTCTTTATTCATAGATTTTTTTTATCTTGAACTCTTAATTGCATTCTTTTTCATAGTTTGATTTATTCGGAACTCGTTTACTTAAGATGATAAAGATAATTACAAAAGAAGGAATCATCAAGTGGAAATAACTTTATCCCTTTTTGGCAACATTGACGGACCAGTCTAATGTAAAAACAGCAGGGTAGCTGCTCAACTGAAGGAATATGTCGTCTGCATGATGGAAAGTAAGTGACAAGTTTTTAGTGTTTTCATTTGTATAAATTGTTTAAAACATCGTAGATTCCTTTCCAGACGGCGGCGTAGTTTATGGTGTAGGAAAACTCAGCCACCCTGCTGATGATCGGTGGTCAGGAAACAGAATGATGGCGATCAACGTGGACGACGAAACATCGGAAATGAACCGTATTTTCGCCTGAAAGACCAGCTGCATTCAGTACAGTAGAGTCGGTTAAATTTCTGAACTGATCCGTCTTGAACCTGTTGTTATTGCGTAATACCTGTTGCTATTGCGTATGAAGCTGTCTATTTTGATGGACATAATAATTTAGTGGATCTGTGAAAATAATACGAAGTAAGGAAGTAGATCCACGTGTTTGTGTTTGTGTTTCGGAAGACCTTTCGGTCAGCTGAATCTGAGAGTAAAATCAGTTTATTTGTCCATCATATTAGGGATGGTTATTGGAAAACCAAAAAATTACATCACTTCTCCGGTAAAGTCGCACTTTAGCATCCTAAATTCAGCTCAGGAATTTAGGATGCTGAAGTGGAATTCTCCTTACACTTACAGACCAGCGCCATTGTGGACAAACAACACAATAATAGAACAGAGGACAAACAACAAAAAATAGAACAGAGACTATGATCCAGCATGCTTAACTTCATCAGAACGAACTTTTCCTAAATCATGTTCTTCTCTCCCTCAACTTTCGATGGGCGCAATAGCCAAGTGGTAGAAGGGTGGAGATTTTTTCCTACCTCCCAGGACAACATATTTGTAGACCTGCTAGTGCCTGAACCCCATTTGTGTGTATATGCACGCAGAAGATCAAATATGCACGTTTAAGATCCTGTAACCTATGTCAATGTTCGGTGTGGTAATGGAGACACGGAAATACCCAGCATGCATGAACCACAGCAGAGTCATTGGCAAGTCAATGTTGGCACAGCTTCTAAATTTTACCATGTTTCTCCTCTCCTTCAGTCCCTCCACTGGTTGCCTGTTTCTGATCGAATAGACTACAAGCTATCCACTCTGACCTTTTCTGCATTCAATGGATCTGGCCCCAAGTATCCTTCTGAACTCATCCATCTATACTATACCCCATCTCGCCAGCTCCGACTTCTCAGGATACCTCATGTCAGAAGTAAGACCTATGTACACAGATCGTTTTCTTTTCAATCGCCAAAGACATGGAACAAGCTCCCTGACAACCTCCATCATTCTGATTCCCTCGCATCTTTTAAATCTCGTCTCAAAACTCACCTCCTTTTCCCTCAGCAACAAGTTCAATTGTGGCAGGTCCACTTCCTTTGCGTTAGCTGTGCTTGACAATGTGTGTATACATATGTATGTGTACATAACTACATGCATGTATATGAATGCATATTGTGTGTATGTGCACGTATATGCGTGTGCACCGGTGTGTGTTTATGTAAGTTTGTGCCTGCCTATGTATGCGTATGTGTTGAGGGTAGCTGTTAGATACACATGTATGTTAAAATGTATGTATGCATTGTGTGTGTGTGTGTGTGTGTGTGTAGTCACATTTTGGTGTGTGTATGTAACATTGATGTAATGTGTTCTGTTAACAAACAAGTGTTTTTGTAAAGCACTTAGAACATATTTCTGGATAGTGTGCTTTTTAAGTATCCATCTCTCTCTCTCTCTCTCTAGTCACGCGCTCACACAGAGACACACACACACACACACACAAGCACTGCACGTGTTCGTCACTGTGCAAATTTTCGTCGCATACGACCTTCGGTGCTTTTTTGGCTTGTTGCTGAAATTGGTCAGTGATGCGGCAATACGCTTTCATGATTGCAGTTGTACAGGTGTATGATGGAAGCATCTTTGAAGTCCTTTGGAACTGCCTCATGCTGCCAGATGAGCTGGAACAGCTGATGAAGCTTCTCAGTCAGCACCGTACCACCTTCTTTGTAGACCTCAGCTGAAATGGAGTCTGAGCCAGGGGCTTTGCCGTTGGATAGCAGACGGATAGCTTTCTGGGTCTCCCCCAAAGTTGGAATGGCATCCAACGACTCACTGACTGGCACCTGGGGGAGTCGGTCGATGGCTTCATGATTGATGGTGGAAGGGCGGTTCAGTATGCTGTCAAAGTGTTCAGCCCATTTCTCAAGGATCCCGTCCTTGTCAGTGATTAGGGTAGAACCATCAGCACTGAGGAGTGGAGCAGATCCGGAGGTGGTGGGACCGTAGACTTCTTTCAGGCCGTAAAAGAAGTTCTTCATGTCATTCCTGTCTGCAAAGCCCTGGATCTCATCAGCTTTGTTGCTCAACCAGGAATCCTGCATCTGCCGCAGCTTCAGCTGGATGGTGCTGCGTGCACTCTTCAGTATGTCTTTCTTTAACTGTGACTTGGGATATTCAATGTGGGCTCTGTAGGCTTGGCGTTTGTCTTCCAGCAGCTGCTTGATCTCAGTGCAGTTCTCATCAAACCAGTCTTTGTGCTTCCTGGCAGAAGGCCCCAGGCACTCCATGGCAGTGTTGTACACCGTCTCATGCAGTGCGCCCCATGCTGCCTCCACATTCTGGTTGTCCAGCATGGTGGACTCAAGGCGTTCCTCCAGGGTGTCAGCAAAGCTCTGTTTGATGTTGCCTAGCTCCAGCTTGTTGATATTCAGGCGTTTGAGTGCTTTCATGCCCTGAAGCCGTCTCTTGGGCTGGATGCGGAGGTTGAGTTTGGAGACGATAAGACGGTGGTCAGTCCAGCACTCAGCGCCGCACATGGCCCTTGTGACTCGTACATCCTGCCTGTCCCTCTTCCTGACAATGACAAAGTCAATGAGATGCCAGTGCCCAGAGCGAGGATGCATCCATGACGTCCTGTTACAGGTAGGGAGGCAGAAGACGGTGTTTGTGATAAGAAGGTCATGCTCGGCACATGTCTGGAGAAGTAGTTGACCATTGCTGTTACAGTTGCCAACTCCATGCTTCCCAATCACGCCTTCCTAGGAGGTGCTGTCACAGCCAATTCTCGTGTTAAAGTCACCAAGAATGATGAGCTTGTCTGCGTTGGGAACAGTGGTGATGACAACGTTCAGGTCCTCGTAGAACTTGTCCTTTATCTCATCCGGGTTGGTCATGGTGGGCTCGTAGGTGCTGACAATGGTGGTAAACTTCTTCCTGTTTCATAAAGGGAGTTTCATCATCATCAGGCCATCGTACACTCCTTTCGGGGAGCCAGCCAGCTTGCCAACAAGGGTTGTCTTCACTGCAAAGCCAACTCCAGCCTCACGTCTCTCTTCAGGTCCGCGACCACTCCAAAAGAAGGTGTAGCCTGCGCCTTGCTCACAGTGTTCGCCTTCTTCTGCCAGTCTGGTCTCACTTAAGGCAGCGATGTCGATGTTGTACCTGGCTAGTTCACTCGCAATGAGTGCTGTGCGTCTCTGTGGTCTGTCTGAGTCGCCTCTGTCCAGAAGCGTATGCACGTTCCATGTGGCAATGGTCAATGGGGTGCTCCTTGTTTTCTTCTTTCTTTCCTTTGTGTGTCAACCGCTTGAGTAGGGTCCCCGTCAGCCGTGGTATGCTGACTAGGGTGGTGTGGAGCAGGCAATGTTTAGGGCACCTTTTCTAGCCCCTTCCTCATGCCATGGAGGTGAGCAGTGCTGTCCTGAAGAGGGCTGCTCAGTCGCTCAGGGGGCTGCCGATCTCCACCGCTGCTCCAGTCAGTGAAAAACGACCCTGTGGCCTGAGGCGCCTGTGTGCAGGTCCGCGGCTACGACTGCCAGTGTACCCACACCTGTCGCTTTGTCGCTCGCCTGTCGCCACAGGGCTTGGGGAAAATGATGGTATGGGATGAAGGATGACTGATGACTTGCGTGTTGACTTTGTTTATAGTGAGGAGGAGTTGCGCACCGTCAACCTTACTCTCTTGTCCGAGACCGTCTGTATCCAGTGGCAAGACTAGGTCAAGACGACTGGAGATGGAAACGGATGCAGTGGATGACCAGGATGTCCTGTGTGCCTCATCCTGCCCTCAGCACTCCACAGTGCTCTGCTGCAACCGCCTTCCTCTCCGTTGAACTATGAAGGTTTCTTCCGCAGAGTCCGCCGGATCCAGTCTTCACATGCTTGGGTAGACAAGCCCTAACTCACTGAGGGTTTGAGACCCGTCAGCTACCCTCACCTAGTTTAGCCAACCTGTCAAAGCCGTTGCCCGGGGGTTGGGCGCTGCCGCATGCTAGCAGCTTCTAGGACCCATAAGTGAGAGCTGGGTGCCGGTGGGGACTAATAGAGGATGAACCACTCCCAGAAGAGCATGACAAGCCCCCCCCTCTAGAGGTACTACCCCTCCCGTGCACCCCCTAACTCCCCCCCCACACACACACACACACACACATGCACACACGCACTCACATGACATGCACATGCACACACACACACACACACACACACACATATGCACACACACACTTGTGGTAATCTTTTCTTATCTGGGGATTTTATTTCTGAGTCAACAGAACAACAAACTTAATAGTCTCCACTTAAGTTCTGGAAGGACCTCTCAAGTTTCATATGTTCAGAATTTAGAGAGAGAGAGAGAGAGAGAGTTTGTACATATAACTTGTATTTCATAAATGTAACTATGTCCATTCATTAAAAAATGTCCCCGCAAAGGAAACTTTTCATAAATGCAAGCACTGTAAATTGGTAGAGAGAAAAAAACAGAAAAGGACTGATGAACCTATATGTGATATTCAAGGGGATCCAAACAAAAAAGGAAAGGAAAAAGAAAGAGAAAATAGACATTTCTATCTCAAACCTGAATTGGAATCTTGGCCTACCTACAACTGGAGTTCAGAAAATAGATTTTTAAAAATACTTTGTAAACTAGTGAATAAAATTTTCTAATTACCAAATGATCTTCACGTGCACCATGCTTTCATACAACACAGACAGAAATATTGAAATCCATCACATCCTTTCAATATGATCTGTATTTTGAATTTGGCCAAATTTTCTTCCTCAGTGCAGTCAGTACTCTGTCTCTTAAACAGCAAAGTGATGGAGTGTCCCGTTGAGTAGGCAGGCAGGCTTATCCGTCAGTATGTGTCCTCATATGGGAGAAGAGGCCGATTCTGGATGCGCAGCACTTCCCACAGGTGTTGCAAGGGAAAACGTCTCCAGAAGTTGAGCCATGCTTCCTTCACTCACGCTTCTCCTTAATGGCCAGCGTTCTCTTATTTTCAAACGTCTTTATGCCACTAGAGCACAGCATCCTCCAGCGAGAGCGGTCAAGGGCAGCAGTTTCCCAGGAAGCGATGTCTATGTCACAGGCTTTGAGGTTTGTCTTCAAGGTGTCCTTGAAGCACTTGCAGGGTCTTCCAAGTTCATGGTGGCCTTCCTTCAGCTGGCCATACAGAAGCATCTTCAGGATCCTGCTGTCTGTCATGCGGACAATGTGTCCGGTCCAGTGTAGCTGGCACTGGATCAGCAGGCTTTCGATGCTGGGCAGGCCGCTTCTCTCTAGGACCTGGAGGTTGGAGACCCTGTCTTGCCACTTTATGCCAAGGATCTTTCGTAGGCATCTCTGGTGAAACTGCTCAAGTTGTTGAATGTGACGGCGATATGTCGTCCATGTTTCATAGCGGTGGTGGTGTGTCCATCGAGATCGATGATGACCATCACTGTCATCCAGCTGGGGGAGGGTGGTGGTGGGGTGGGGGGGAGGATGCTCATGAATCTATCTGTGAATGCGCAGATGGCTGAATAGTCCAATCTGCGCACGAAATGTTCGCTGACAGTTGGGGCAGACAAAGACAGGCATACCATTGTCAGGGAGCTTGTTTGCCCGTGACTTTCTGGCCTGTCTCTTCTGAACAGCTGCAGCAGTCCTGTTGGCCTCGCACAACTTGGCGCCTTTGTGCACAGCAGCGCGCCATTTGTCACGGTCCACTGCAGATTCCTCCCAGGAGTCAGGGTCGATATCAAACGCTTTCAGAGAGACTTTCAGAGTATCTCTGAAACGCTTCTTCTGACCTCCGTGTGATCTCTTCCCTTGTTGCAGCTCGCCATAGAAGAGCCTTTTGGGCAGCCGATGGTCTGGCATGCGCGCCACGTGTCCAGCCCAGCGAAGCTGGGACTGCATCAGGATGGTGAAGATGCTGGGAAGGGTGGCTTTTGCGAGCACCTCTGTGTCTGGGGTCCTGTCTTGCCACTTGATGTTCAGTAGCTTCCTGAGGCATGTTGTGTGGAAGTGGTTCAGCTTCTTGGCATGTCGTTGGTACACTGTCCAAGTTTCGCAGGCGTACAGTAGTGTGGGGAGAACTACTGCTCTGTAGACCTTTAGCTTGGTCTCAAGACTAATGCCTCTTCTGTTCCAGACATTTGCACTGAGTCTGCCAAAAGTTGCGCTTGCTCTTGCAATCCTGACGTTCACTTCATCGTCGATGGTCGCATTTCGTGACAGTGTGCTGCCAAGGTATGTGAACCGCTCCACCGCACTGAGTCTCTGACCGTTGACTGTGATGTTGGGCTCAACGTAGGGTTTCCCTGGGGCTGGCTGATGGAGAACTTCAGTTTTCCTCGTGCTGATGGTAAGGCCGAAGTTCCTGCTGGCAGTGGCAAACTTGTCGACGCTGAGTTGCATGTCAGCTTCAGATCCAGCGTTGAGGGCACAATCATCAGCAAACAAAAAGTCTCTGATGATGTCTGTCATGACCTTCGTTTTTGCTTGAAGCCTTCTGAGGTTAAACAACTTGCCATCTGTTCGGTACTTTAGGCCGATTCCAACATCGCCATCTCTGAAGGCATCAGTAAGCATTGCAGAGAACATGAGGCTGAACAGCGTTGGAGCCAGGACGCAGCCTTGCTTGACACCATTTGTGACAGCAAAAGGAGCAGATGTTTCGCCATTGTCCTGAACTTGAGCCTGCATGCCTTCATGGAATTGGCTGACCAAGGAAATAAATTTCCGAGGGCATCCGTACTTGGCCATGATCTTCCACAGTCCCTCTCTACTCACGGTGTCGAAGGCCTTAGTGAGGTCAACATAGGTGGAGAACAGATCAGCATTTTGCTCCTGACATTTCTCTTGCAGCTGCCTTGCAGCAAACACCATGTCGGTGGTTCCGCGCTCTTTCCGGAATCCACATTGGCTCTGAGGCAAATGACCTTGGTCAAGGTGTGCTGTGAGGCGGTTTAGTAGGATCCTGGCAAGTATCTTGCCTGTGATGGAGAGCAAGGAAATGCCCCGATGGTTATCACAGGCTTGCCGGTTCCCCTTTTGCTTGTACAAGTGGATGATAGATGCATCTTTGAAATCCTGGGGGATCGTCTCTTCTTTCCACATGAGTGAGTACAGCTGATGGAGCTTCTCAGTCAGCACAGTGCCTCCATCCTTGTAGACCTCTGCTGGTATGGAGTCTGAGCCAGGTGCTTTGCCACTGGATAGCAGACGGATTGCTTTCTGGGTCTCAAGAGGTGTTGGCGGATCATCCAGTGCTTCGTTGATGGGGACTTGTGGGAGACGGTCTATGGCTTCATCATTTATGGAGGAAGGGCGATTTAAGACACTGTTGAAGTGCTCAGCCCAGCGTTCGAGAATTTTCTCCTTCTCGGTGATCAAGGTATTCCCATGTGCACTGAGGAGGGGGGATGATCCTGAGGATGTGGGGCCGTAGACTTCTTTTAAGGCATCATAGAACCTCTTCATATCGTGCCTGTCAGCATATCCCTGGATCTCATCAGCTTTGTCACTCAGCCACTTATCCTGCATCTGGCGTAACTTTTGCTGAACAGTCCTGCGGATGGCATCGTACACATCCTTTTTTGATGTGGACTTTGGGTTGCTCAGGTAGGCTTGATGCAGACGGCGTTTCTCATCCAGAAGCTGCTTGATTTCATCACAGTTTTCATCAAACCAGTCTTTGTGCTTTCTGGTCATGGGTCCCAGGGTCTCTGAAGCTGTACTATAGATCAGCTCACGCAGGGTCCTCCAGTCAGACTCCACATTCTGGTTGTCCAGAGAGGTGGATTCCAGACGATCTTCCAGCAGCTCCACAAAGGACTGTTTGATGGTGATGTTTTTCAGCTTAGCGATGTTGAGCCGTTTTGGAGCCTTCTGGCCTTGGGGGCGTCTCTTGGGCTGGATTCGAATATTCAGCTTCGAGACTACAAGGCGATGGTCTGTCCAACACTCGGCACCGCACATGGTCTTTGTTACACGTACATCTTGCCTATCCCTGTTCCTGACGATGGCATAATCGATGAGATGCCAATGCTTTGAGCGAGGGTGCATCCATGACGTCCTGTTACGGGTAGGAAGGCAGAAAACTGTGTTGGTTATCAGCAGTTCATGCTCTGCACAGGTCTGAAGCAAAAGCAATCCATTTGGGTTGCAGTGGCCCACACCGTGCTTTCCAATCACTCCATCCCAGGAGATGTAGTCAGAGCCAACTCTAGCATTGAAGTCCCCAAGAATGATGAGCTTGTCTGCTTTAGGGATAGCAGCAATGACAGAGTGAAGGTCCTCGTAGAACTTCACCTTCACTTCATCCGGGTTGGTCATGGTTGGGGCGTAGGCACTGACAGTGGTGAGGTGCTTCTGGCCAGATGTCAGTGGGAGTTTCATGGTCATAAGCCTATCATTGACTCCCTTTGGGATTCCAGCTAGCTTGCTGACAAGTGCTGTTTTTACTGCAAAACCAACGCCAGCCTCATGTCGCTCTTCGCTTCCTCGTCCACTCCAGAAGAAGGTGTAACCAGATCCCTGTTCACAGAGCTCGCCTTCACCTGCAAGCCGAGTCTCACTCAAGGCTGCGATGTCAATGTTGTATCTGGCGAGTTCGGATGCAACTAGTGCCGTTCTCCTTTGGGGTCTGTCCGCGTTATCTCTGTCCAGGAGAGTCCTTATGTTCCAAGCACCAGTGGTGAGAGGAACGATCCTTGTTTTTTTCTTTTCTTTCTTGTTGTTTCGACCGCTGATGTAGGGTCCCCGCCAGCCGCGGTATGCTGACCAGGGTGATATGGAGCAGGCAATTTTTAGGGCACCTTTTCTAGCCCCTTCCTCATGCCAGGGAGGTGAGCAGTGCATTCCTAAAGAGGGCTGCTCAGACGCTCAGACGGCTGCCGAGCTCCATCGCTGCTCCTGTCAACGAAGAACGACCCTATGGCCTGAGCCGCCTGCGTGCAGGTCTGCGGCTGCGACTGCCAGTGTACCCACGGCCACACCTGTCGTTTCGTCGCTCGCCTGTCGCCACAGGACTTGGGGGTGATGAAATGATGAAGGATGAAAGGTCATTTTGGATGACTGATGACTTGCGCGATGAGTTTGTTTAAAGTGAAGAGGAGTTGCGCAACGTCGACCTCACTCTCTCGTCCGGGTCCACCAATTTCCAGTGGCAAGACTAAGTTGAGACGACTGGAGGATGAACACGGATGCAGCAGATTCTGCCAGATCCAGACTTCGCATGCATGGGTAGACACACCCCGGGGGCCAACTGCGTGTGGCATGCACAGAACACGGTGGAGCTAGATGGCCGTCGGTGGCTCTCCTGAGCCAACGCCCTTTTATGGATCTCCATAAGGGTGTCTCGCCACCCGCCTCCCCAGTCCCGGAAGGGAGCGGTGGGAGTACCGGTTTAGTCGCCGGCAACCCGACCCTGAACAGGTTGTACTGGATTTCAGGTTACCAGTAGCAGATCTAATGACCTGACCTGACAGAATTCATAGCAGTACAACAAGGTGGTCAGCACAACAGCTCTGTAGGTTTTCATCTTGGTGCTAAGCCTGATGCCTTTGTTGTTCCACAGCCAGTTGTTGAGTCTTCCAAAGGCGGAGCTGGCCATGGCAATGCACAGCATCACTCCTGCATCAGGGGCTCTGTTGCTGCATAGGGTGCTGCCCAGGTAGCAAAACTTGTTGACTGACTTGATCTCTGTGTCATCGATCTTGATTGCAGGTGGGGGCAGGGGGGGGGGGGGGGAGGCACTGGCGTTCTGTGCACTAGTTGGTTGGTACAGGGACTCAGTCTTGCTGAGGCTGATGGAGAGTCCAAAGCGCATGCAGGAGGTTGAGAACCTGTCCATAATGAACTGCCTGTCCTCATGGGTGTGTGCAGCAAGCACACAGTACCAACAAAGAGGAACTCTCTCAACAGTGCCTCAAACACCCTGGACCTGGCATGGAGTCGCCGCAAGTTGAAAAGTTTGCCGTCTGTGTGAAACTGAATGTAGATGCCTAGGTCACAGTCTTGGAAGGCGTCAATCAGCAGGGCAGAGAAGAGAATGGAGAACAGTGTGGGTGCTAGGATGCAGCCCTGCTTCACTCCATTTATCACAAGGAATGGATCCGACATGTCAGTATTTTCCTGTACTCTCGCCTGCATGCCATCGTGGAAAGACGCAGTCAGCTGGATTGGGCTCTCTGGGCAGCCGAACTTTAGGAGGATCTTCCACAGACCATGGCAGTTCACCGTGTCGAAGGCCTTAGTCAGGTCTACAAAGACCATGTGGAGCTCCTTGTTCTGCTCACAGCACTTCTCTTGCATCTGGCGTACGGCAAACACCATGTCATATGTTCCCTTGCCTGAGCGGAAGCCACACTGTGCTTCAGGGATGACTGTGTTAGAGACATGGTCAACCAGTCTGTTCAGTATGATGCAGGTGAAGACCTTGCCAGCGATGCAGAGGAGAGAGATTCCACAGTGGTTATTGCAGGATGTTTTGTCTCCCTTCTGTTTGTAAATGTGGACAATTGAAGCATCCTTGAAATCCTGGGGGACCTCCCCTCTCTCCCAGATAGACTGGAACAGGGCCCCATCAGCTTGTCTGTCAGCACCTTGCCTCCATACTTGTAGATGTCAGCCAGGATTCCATCCGCTCCTGGTGCTTTTCCTGACATTGTCAGCTTCAGGGCCTTCTGGGTCTCAGCCTCGGTGGGATGGGCAGCTAGCGAGTCAATGACTGGTAGCTGTGGGAGGGCTGCAATTGCCTCGTCAGATATGGACGAGTTCCTGTTGAGGAGGGTGTTAAAGTGCTCTGCCCAGCGGGCAAGGATGTCTTTCTTGTCTGTCAGGAGGGTGGTCTGGTCCAAGGGTCGGACAGGGGTTGATCCTGTGACTCTCGGCCCATACACAGCTCGGAGGTCTTCATGTCGTGAGCATCAGCAGCAGACAAGCTCTTCGGACTTTCTCTCCCACCAGGTGTTCTTCATCTCACTCAGCCTCTTCTGTATGAGTTGATTGGTTTGCAAGAAATGGTTCTCCTTCCTCTGGCAGTCTTTATCAGAAATGTGATCCTGATGCTGTGTATGCAGTGTGTTCAGGAGCTTGGAGATTCCAGAGTCGTTCTCCTCTGTACCAAGCCAAGTGTGTCAGCTGTTGCTGTGTACACAGCATCTCTAAAGGTGCTCCATACCTCTTCTACATAAGTTGATGCAGGAATTTCTTGGAGAGCTGCTTGGATTTGCTGCTGCAGCACATCCTTGGTGATAGGGAGGCGGTGGATGTTCAGCTTTCTAGGGGGTTTCTGCCTGGCTGGTTGGAGCTTGCGTGCAAGTCTGATGTTCATCTTGCTTGCGTACCAGACCAACAGACTGCTCCTCTCATGTAGCGTGTAATGGAAACATCACCTCTGGCCCTCTGCCAGACAATCACATAGTCCACCATCTGCCATTGCTTGGAGCAGCATCCATGTGTTCTTGTACTTGTCCGCTTGTTGGAAGAGGGTGTTGGTGATGGTCAGTCCATGCTGCGCGCAGAGTGAGAGCAAAAGCAGTCCGTTGGAGTTAAACTTGCCAGTACCGTGCTGTCCTAGGACTTTTGGCCATGAGGAGAATTCTACGCGATGAGGGCATTGAAATCTCCAAGGATGATCAGCCTGTTCTTTCTGTCTACTACTGAAATGGTGCGGCTGAGCTCCTCGTAGAAAGCTTCTTTGATGTCATCAGGGTTGGTCATCGTCGGGGCATAGAAGCTGATGACTGTGGCGAAGCAATCTTTGGACAGCTTCAGACGCACAGTCATCAGCCTGTCATTTATCCCACGTGGAAGGCTGTCAAGCTGTCATGCAAGTTTGGTTCATATGGCAAAGCCCACGCCTGAGGTTCTTGGGGTGCCATCTGGCTTCCCAATGCAGTAGAAGGTGTAGCCCCCTCCAACTTCCTCCAGCTGGGTTTCACCCACAAACCTGATTTCGCTCAGGGCTGCTATGTCCACCTGGTAGCGATCAAGCATTCTAGCAATGAGCGCTGTGCGTCTTTCTGGTCTGTTGTCTCTGTCTAAGAGGGTGCAAACACTCCAGACACCCAGAGTCAGGGCATGACTCCTGGTTCTTTTCTTCTGTTTTTGACCGCTGGTGTTGGATGTCCAAGTAGGTGCAGTTTCCTACTAGGTACTAGGTGAGGCAGGCTTTGTTTAGGGATCCTTTTATCTCCCCTTCCCCATGTGGGGAGAGCAGTGCTGTCCCTAAAAAGGGCTGCTCTGACACGGTGCGAGGATACGGGCGCTGCATCTGCCCCAGTCTACAGCGGATGACCATCACCCCAC
Organism: Babylonia areolata; assembly: GCF_041734735.1. NCBI lineage: Eukaryota > Metazoa > Mollusca > Gastropoda > Neogastropoda > Buccinidae > Babylonia > Babylonia areolata. The sequence continues at coordinate 62,257,356 of NC_134893.1, read as the reverse complement.
AGCCGCCTGCGTGCAGAGTCATGACTAGGAACTGCCAGCAGCATCCTTTGCCTGTCCCCGTTACCACTTCTCCATTGCTGTAGGGCTTGGGAAAGCTTGGTGTTGAAGGGCTAGCTCGTCGTTCCGACATTAGCCTGGTTGCCTGACCAGCACAGGTGACTTTTTTCAGTGAGGAGGAGTTGTGCAGTCCCTTCCCCACTCTCTCGCCTACCGATGCTCACAGTCCCACAGGTGCAGATACTGCCACGTGTAGGACAGCCTCGGCAGGTGCAGGTGTTTTCTTTGGAGCTCCGTCTTCTAGGAGGACTTCCAGCCAAGGATAAGAGCTCCCCCTGCCCTTTGGTCATCCTCTTCCACCTTCACAGCCATTGGGAAAGGTTTCCTCCTCCACCTGGTCCATTGTTGGGAGACTTCACATGTGGCAGATAGTACTGGGTTACATGGTACCAGTAGCAAGGGCTATGCTCCTGACCTGACACATGTGAGTAAAAGTGAGTAAAAGAGAATTGTACAACTAGCAACCATAATAGATTGGACACCTAGTCATTAGCCCCACATGTGTGATGTATATTCAAAAGACCATACATGCTGATGTGCTGTGTGTACTTACTGTGTGTGCATGTGAGCTTATCATATGCTATGTGTGCTTGTGCGTGCGCGCACACACATGCGCACACACACACAATATATATATTTTTTTTTTTTTTTTTTTTTTTTTTTTTTTTTAAGATTTGTAAGTACCCATTCATCTTACTTCACAAATCAAATAGGATGTGTGCCATGTGTATGTACAATAATTTATATGCTTGTTAAAACATTACCACAAAAGGGGCTGCTAATTCAAATTTTCAACTCAGGTGAGAGCAGCAGTTTGGTGAAGCAAAATCAGTGATGGACTTCTTGTTGTTTACTGCTCCATCACTTTGCATTGTCCAGTGTGTATGCATTTTGTGAGTGTCAGTGTTTGTCTGTGAGAGAGGGAGAGGGAGGGAGAGCAACCGAATGTAAAATATGGGTTTGTACAAGTTTTTTTATGATTCAGTTGTTGAGTCTGAAAACTCAGCAGACTCTTTAACAAGAATAAGATTATCCCTGTCACTGACTTTTATCTGTTATCTTTAACCATCCTGTGTGTAATAACTGTAAAAACAGGTGTTGAGTTTTATGTACAGTCTGAGAACAATATTTCCCATTGTGTCTTGGTTTTCTTTTCAGTGACTGCTCATCAGCTCGCATGGCTCGTAGGAAGATGGGTGGGCCGTGGCATTTTAGGACTTGCTGTCATAACCTTTTTTCTTCAGTGGGTTCTTCCAAGATTAAAAAAGTGGTACAGTCAACATGCAAGTCAGTCCCTATCCACAGTGCGCACAGGTAAGAAAAGTAATAGACAGTAAACAATTTTTTTGTATTTTAGATTTTCTTTTGAACACACACAAAAATAGAGAAAAAAATCAAATGATTTTATGACTTGGATGAGGCTCATCTGTTACATTCATGTGTCATTTCAATATTTTCATATGCATAGAGTAGGTATGTCTGGCCAAATTTTCAAATTCATAGCAGAAGCCTCATATTTGCAAGAATGAAAGTGCAATAAAGTAAAAGGCCACACCAAATTTCAAAGCAATATCTCAAATAGTTTTTGAGAAATAGAGTTTTGAATTTTCAAAAAATTCTGCGATTTTAGCCAGTCTCACAAAATGGCATTTTAGAAACCATGTAGAATTGTCACTTATGCATTCTCATAGTCAAAACTCTTTATATATGATCTATATAGTAAACAGAAGACCTCAGATTTTTTTTTAGTTGGCTGTTAATTTTATTGGCTGAATGCCAGCGTCATACATTCTGAGGAAAATGCTTATTTTCTGCATGTCCAATCCTGCAGTTTTGATGATTGTGTTACTAAAATGACTGAAACTCAAAAACTATTGCATCTACATAAACATTTAAGGTATTTTCAGGTTCAAGAAAGACTGTAGACTTACAAGACAGCAAATGTTAATAATAAACCTTGATAATTGACAGCTTTTGATAAGATTATATGAAAAAAAGAGCATTATTTAAGATGATTGGGGATAATGTGCTCCATTAATGCCAGAAATGATACCCATTTTATATAATTTTCAGGATTTGTGTGTGTGTGTGTGTGTGTGTTTCAAAATCAGTATGTATGTATCACTTTATGTAATTGTTTTCTTGTTTAGACATCATTATTAACTATTAATCAGCACAGCTGATTGTACCAGTTCAAAAGTACAGACATTCAACTGAACTAATGCATGCTGCGTATCAGTGCTGAAGTATTAAAAAGTTTGAAAGGAAACAGTCTTGCAATACAGCATCAAATGTACCCCTGGTAGTGTTATGTTGATTAGGTTTTCCTCTCTCTGTCTCTCTCTCTCTCTCTCTCTCTCTCTCTCTCTCTCTCTCTCTCTCTCTCTCTCTCTCTCTCTATATATATATATATATGATATCTGTGTGTGTGTGTGATGTATACTCTCTCTCAGTCTCACTCTGTATTATATCTATCTATCTATCCCTCTGTAATCTATCTATCTATCTATATATTTACAGAGAGAAATCTGTCTGCCTGTCTCTCTGTATATTATATATTTATGCATATTTAATGTTATATATATGTGTGTGTGTGCGTGTGTGTGTGTGTGAAATAAAACAGAAGTAAGAAAATAGAGTAATCATGTTGTGCGATCACAAAGTTGAACAAAACCAATTGAACCTCTCACTGAAAAATTTGTCTGCTATTTTCATGTCTTGATGTAAAAAGAACGGTATGAAATATATATATTTCTTTGGAAATGAAGCGGTATTTGCAAATGTGACTCACGAACCTTGGCGCAGTAGACACGTCAGTTTAGCGTGGGAAAGAAAATGTATCTGGCTGGAGTATGAAGGTGGCAAAATGAAGTGCATCAAATAGTCATGAAGAGCAAAGACTGCCTGGAAGATGAAAATGGGTCAGTCTCCAAACTTTTTTGGAAATGGGAGGTCTCTCAGTCTGATTCAGTATAAACATGTGTTTATAATGATTATTCAAATGTTTCACATGTTATCAGGATTGCAATCCATTACAGAAATTTTTCTTAACAATTTTCTGAGAATATCGTTTGTTCTTGTGTCTTAAATGTGTTGAAAATTATTAAAACATCCAAAATCGTGGCGCCATTTTGTGACATGGCAATGTGTCTGAACATGAAATGGTCAGAAACAAATAAGTACAAACCTGATTAAAATCCAGTACATACAGACCTGATCTATATTAATTTGTTGTGATAATAAAACATTTATCATCAATAAAAATGGTACATTAAGTTTGAAATATTACACAGAAAACCTGTGTGACAGACATAAACAATCCGTTCCTCTTGACATGTTGTTTTATTCATTCAAAGGCAAGCACATTCATGAATACACAATATGTTCTTTACTTGCAACAGGTGGTCAACACATTGTCTGTCTTCTGCAGCACATACACTCTTTTTCTGGAAAAAAAAAAGTCTGTTCAACTATTTAAATGCAATCGGTGTCGCATATTAGCCTGATTTTCAGTTCCTCTTTTCTGTGCTACTACTGTGCATGTAAACGACCCAATAAACTGAATATACATGTAAACAAATTTAGAACTGGTTTCACATAAATCATGCAGATTCATCACGGGAAAGCGTAAATCGGTTTGACAAACACCCTTCAATCGTGTGTGTTTGAACACAGATTCAGAGAATGTGTTGTTTCTGACAACGTGTGAGATGTACATATGTTACACGGAAATCTCCGATGTGTTCATTCGCACCCTGTGGTTGCTATATATGAAAAACAAAACAAAATGTGTATGTTAATTTCGTTGTTGTTATTGTTTGTTTGTACATTTTTCTCTCATCCAATAAAGTTTAGACACAATCACTGTTTGAGTGTTTCTGACACGTGGCGAGATGCGGTAATATTCGGATACTGGTGTAAGATTTCAAACCAAGTCAACGCATGTAGTTCGGTAAGACTGCTTTCAGTTGAAGACTTGTTGCATCAAAAGTTCCAAACAACAAAGTTTAAAGCAGAAAACCACTCCCTTAAGTTACCTTGATTCTGGCTTTTGCTGTCTGGTGAAGTTTTATCATGAAATGATATAGTTTATCACTTCACAAGACAGAAGAAGTGTGGAACGAAAAAAATTCGTTGTATCCGAAACACGTCAGTCCCTACACACTTATTGTTTTACAGAATTTGATTAGAACAGCCACATTTTACATCACACAAGTTCTGAAAAACCAAACTATGCATTCATTGTGAATGAATTTCTTAAAATTAATTAAGTTTGAAGCATTTCACGTTTAGTAGTGCTTGAGATGAAGTTGGGTGTCACATTCTGACACGGAATACAAATTACAATCATGTTCTTCGGTTCTGCTTTACGCAGATAATAAAATTCCTTATTTCTAGTTGTTGTTTGTTATTGTTGTTGTTGTTGTTTGGTTTTGTTTTTTCTCAAAGTCTTACTTTTATTACATTTTGTTTTTCTGCAATCCTACGTATTTGTTCACTGTGAGGATAACTCTAATCAGTTTTCTGTTGATTGATCGAATAGAAAGATACAAAGAATCCGGTGTTTTGATCACAATTCTTCAGATAAAGAGGAAAACTTTTGTCAAGTGATATAAATCATACAATTCCCATTTAATAATAAGATGAACAGTAGTACTTTAAACAGTTAAACACTGGGGAGAATTGGTGCAAAAATGGAGTGCCTGCAGTGTTTCTGAAAAGTAAAATCATCCAGGGTGGGGAAGTTAGTTTAGGTATTTTGGGTTCCATGTTACATATGTCATAAGGTTTTAGGCAATCATTAATAAAACACATAATTTTGCACAGGCTTTGTTTGAATGCATTGCATTGGCTAAGGTTTCAGTTTCAGTTTCAGTAGCTCAAGGAGGCGTCACTGCGTTCGGACAAAACCATATACGCTACACCACATCTGCCAAGCAGATGCCTGACCAGCAGCGTAACCCAACGCGCTTAGTCAGGCCTTGAGAAAAAAAAAAGGGGGGAATAAATAATAGATAAGCTTACATAAATAAATAAATAAATAATAATTATAATATAGAAAAAGGTAGTAGTAATAATAATAATTATATATATATATAAAAAAAAGACAAACAAAAAAAAGACAGCAATGATGATAAATAAGCAAATAAATGTAAAACATGAAGACACACATTCACACATACACCCACACATGCATAACAGATATGCACCAAACATGCAGTTTCACAGATATGAAAGCACAGTCAAATACATATAAACATACATGAGCTCCAACATACACACACACACACACACACACACACACACACACACATTACCCTGCACCTCCTCTATCCCCCTCCTTCACACACTCATTTCTAGTCTACATATCGCAGCTTCCACGGCACACACACAAATACACACACACACACACACACACACACACTCACAGAGATGAACACTTACTTGTACAAGCACACACACATACGCCCATATCTCCCACCCCCAACCCCACACACATATATACAAAGATATATATATATATATATATATATATATATATACGTTCCAATATCCTGTTGCTCCCACAGTGTAGGCATGCATACACTCACATACCTCATCCTCTACCCCACCTCCCCCCCGCACCCCCACTTCCACTCACACACACACACACGCACGCACGCACGTGCACAGAACTCTCCTGACACTTGTGTACACTTACACTCTCTCGCATGCACAAACGCACTCAAAAGCATAGACACACACAAACACACACATACACACACGCACAGAGGCTGCCACTGATTGGCCGCAAGAGGGATGGGAAAAGATCTCTGATGCCAAGAACGTGGCGTCTAGTGTGTTGCTCAGTCTATTGTATTTGGAAAGGCCCACAGAGACTCTGTTCTGTTTTGAAGAAATTTGCGCAATGTTGGTTTGGAAATGATGCCGATATTTGTTTGATTTGCAAAGCATCGTGCTCTACCTTTCATGTTAGACTTGCGGCCGCTCCCTCTCTCTGCTTTTATTTCTTTGAGGCGATCGATGGTGTGATGGCCTTGTACCTGTTCTTTTTGATATTCTTTGACTTTTCTGAGGATTTCTGATTTTCCTAGATGTAGGCCGCTCGTTGGTGTTGCGTTACCAGCAAGTGTGTCAGCTCGCTCATTTCCCTTAACACCTGCATGTCCCGGGCAGTATGACCATGTGAGTTTTTTAATCTGAAAGTTGCGCATTGCCTTATGCCACTCTGGGCTTCCCATTCCGTTTTCAATTTTCTGTATGAGGTTCATTGAGTCGGTTAGAATCATGGCATGTTGGTTTCCGGGCGTATGGATGGACGACAGCCACTGGAGGGCATGTGTCGCAGCTGCAACTTCCATTGTCAGGCTGGAGGTTGTGACTTTGTAGGCAGCATTCTCTTCCCAAATTGTTTTTCCATTTTGTTTCGCAGTGAATCCCCAACCGGACTGGTCTTTGGTGACTGAGCCATCTGTGTATATGATGATGTCCTCTTCTTTACTGTTTTCTTCTATGAGTAGCTTCACTTCCGCATCAGTTTTGCCCTCTGGCCATTCCCAACAATGTCTTCCTAGAGTGGGTGAAATGGCTGTGTTGAATAGATGGTTGAGGTTTTCGGGGTTTTTCTCCCATTCTTTTGTTTCTTTCAGGTCTTGTAGTTGGCATACTAGCTGGATTGTGTCTTCTGCTTGCCCCATCCATGATCTTCCTCGTCCTAGACGGCTGCCTTTTGGTTCTTTGACTGCGTCATGCAGTGGGTTTTGAGGGTTTTCTAATGCTTTGAAGTAGGTCTTGACCTGTTCTAACTTGTTTCTGGCCTGCACTGAAGGAAGGTCAAGCAGGTATCGCATGGTTTCTGTGGGCGTGTCTTTTGTTGTTCCAAGGATCAGCCTCATAGCTTCATTTTCTAATTTTAGGAGGTTGCTTTGAGACGGTGTTGTTTGCCCAAGTCCGTAGTCGATCACACTGAGGACGAGTGATTGGTATAGCAGGAAGAGCTGGCGTTGTTCAATACCTTTGGTTGCCATTGCTTTTAAGACTGAAAGGTCCTTTTTGCATTTGAGAACAGTATTTTCCGTATGTTTCCTGAAGGTCAGCATCCTGTCAAAGTGTATTCCTAGGTAGCGTAGGCATTCAGTTTTCTTGATTTGAATCCCATCGAATGACACAGAAGGTGGTGATTTGCTCGCGGTTTTGTTGTTGAGAGTGCACAGCAACGTTTGGGCTTTCGCTGGATTGATGGAAGATCCTGTGTCTTTGCACCATTGAGCAATATTGTTTAGTTGTTTCTGGACAGCTTTAGTTCTTTCCTGAGCATCTTTTAAAGTTTTGAAGACCAGGTCATCATCCGCAAGAGTAAGCACCCGAGCTATTCCATTGTTGTTTAAGTCTGCAAGGCCCTTCGTGTAGACATTGTAGAGTACAGGAGAGAGCGGAGACCCTTGTGGCAGTCCCATGGATAGTTTAGAAGGTGCAGACATCCAATCTCCGAGGCGTAGGACGACAGTTCTTTCCTGAAGCGCTGCTGCTATCCATCTTGTCAGTGTCAAACTTACTCCATACCTTAGTAGCAGCTCCATGAGGTGCGCAAACTGGACTTTATTGAAGGCATCTTCAAGGTTGATTGCTACTGCTAGTGTTTCTTCTTTTCTTTGAAATCCTTCATACACCTCATATGCAAAAGCAGCTGCATTTTCCCATGTGGACTTGCCTGTTCTGTAACCACCTTGATTTGAAGGGAGAATGTGCCTGTGTTCAAGATCCCTTGCAAGTTTCCTGGCTATCATGCGTTCCGTGAGCTTTCCAGCAATGTTTTGCATGGTTAGGATCCTGTAGCCGCTTACCTGACAATGGTCCTTTCCTGGTTTTGGTATGGGTTTTAAGAAGCTGTGTGTCCAGTCCTCCGGCACATGTCCATTGTGGAAACTGTTTTGATATAGATTGAAAAGTTTGCTTCTGTCTTCTTCCGATAGCTCCTTGATGTCTGAGTAGCGAACTTTGTCTGGGCCAGGAGCCGATTCTTTCTTGCATTTAGCTATTGCTTCGTTTAGATCATCTATTGTCAAGTCATCATCAGGTCCAGTCTGCATAAGGGTTTGGTTTAACTCCTCAGCATATTTCTTTTTCTCATCTAAGTTTCTTTGATCGCTCTGTTGTATGAAACGTTTGAACAGGGCAGATCCTTTATCTTCGTTTGTCTTAAGCTTGGTTCCGTCAGTGTCTACCATGTCTGGGGTTGTTGTTGTGCACGTTTTCCCTTCCATGCGACGATAAAATTGCCAGAACTCTGTCAATGTTGTGTCATAACTGAGTGCCTCGCAAAACTGTTTCCACTTGTCATTTTTGGCCTCTTGAGCAATGACTTCAAACTGTTTAGTTTTTTCTTTCATTTTTGTTTCAGTATCTTTGTCTGGAGATGGTTTTGTTTTTTCTTTTTGCCAAAGTTTGACAGCCACATGTTTTTCTATCCAGGCTCTCTCTGTGTCGGTATTCCACCATGGGGGCTGAATAGTTTGCATCCTGTTCAGTGCCGTTCTTTTGTTTCTTCTGCGTCTTAATTTTTCGATGACGGTTGTCTCTTTGGTTTCATACTGAAATGGATCACGCAGTTTCATACAGGGTTTATCTGACAGTTTCTGTAGACTGAAAACTACCGGGAGGTGGTCGCTGCCTTGGTATGGAAGCGTCTCTGCATTCATTTCTGCTCTGAATTTTGGAGATGTTAGAGCGATGTCGATCACACTGTCACTGTCCCCTTGTCTTGTTCCAAGGCGAGTTGGGGATGTGGTTGTTAAAGGGCTAAGAAGAATTTCCCCTATCATTCCTTCAAGTGCGAGTCCTTGTGGGTTGGTGTTCCGCTGGTCCCGTAACTAAGGATCACATGATAGATACATTATTATCATTATTATAAATCCAGTAATTCAGACATCTGTGTCAGGAAAGTTAGTTTAGGTAACTTGGATTCAATGTTACACGTGTTACAAGAAAGTTTTACATAATCATTAATAAAATTTATAACCCATTGTTATCATTATGATTATTATTTATATCCCACGCTAAATCGACGTCTACTGCGCCAGGGTTCGAGAGTCACATTTGCAAATACCGGTTCATTTTCAAAGAAAAATATGTATTTCATACAGTCACATCAAGACATGATGTTCAATTTTGCCATCATCTGCTCTCCATACTTTCCGAGTTTATTGTCTGGACAGTGCTCTGACAATGTTCATTGAAACCGAACTGGATTAACACATATTTAGATATTCATATTCTACACATTAATAAGCAGAGCATGGAGTATATCCAAGTTGTGCATTGCGTAAAATATCAACAAAATTGTACTAACGAACTAAATGATTCCGTGCTGCCTTTGTAAATTCACCTTTGCAGTCGGTATAATACTGATTTCATTCTTTATGATATGTCATGAATGGTAAGAAACTGGAAAACATTCATAAAAGCGGATTTGCATCTTCTACCAATTTAGTATAAAATACACGAAATTGAAAATGTTTGTTTCCTTTTGACCCCAAAGAGCTCTGTTCCTAGCTTTCTGTTCAGAATCCGTTGTCTGCTGCAGTGACCTGCTCACAGATCAGCATCAGCACAGCAGCAGTCAGTCACATGTACTGTACCATGCTGAACGCTTTCCTCTGGCGACCCCTTATACTGCGCTTGCATAACCTTTGCATGTTCTTGCCTTGCGACTCTTTGTAAGGTGCTCTCAATCAGGCAGAAGTAATAAAAACATTCGATTCTGGACATTAAAAATAAAAATCTACTTATGTTCCCACCCCCCTATAGTGGTCAACTATATATCAGTGTGATCAGTATGATTTATTCTATTTTATCGTAAAAAGAACTGTTTTGTTGCGCACATTTTGACCTAACGCAAATTTTAATCTAAATTCCCTGGCCTATAGTAGTGTAGGGACTGGCATTTAACTGCCTAGGCCTCATGGCCTTTTTTATGTCCCCTTCAATATCGGTCTCCTTTTATTTGTGGGATACATATATATATATGTTTTCTTTTAGTTTTACAAGTACTGTAATTTGTGTAAATCACTCATCAAAGTCAATAAATGTTTCTTTTAAATTGATGTTCATGTCAAGCAGATTTTTTAACACATTAGTATTTTGTGCAAGTTTAGTTTCAATAGGTAGTGAATTCCATATTTGTGCAATTTTGTTAGCTAATGAATTTTTCCTTAGTATTACATTATTACAGTAGTCTTTACAAATTTACATCATTGAATTTCTTGTACTCTCATAATCTGACATTCTAAAAATATTATTCACATTGACTTCATTATAGCAATTTATCATTTTGTATGTTTCTATTAGATCCCCTCTTAGCCTTCTACCCTTTCATGAATGCAGATTTAACTCACTCAGTACGGCCAGTCCTCTCTTCTCCTCTACACAGACCTATCGGATGTCCAGTGGGTGTCTGAATGACCCAACCTTTAGCTTCCGTCGTCAGAATTGTGGTATTCTTTGTCAACATTCACCTCTTCAGTATAAGAGCCTTCCGCTTGCAATATTTTGATGATGGTAATTGGCGTGAAACGCTGTTAACGTCGTCTCTTTCGCCGTTCGTATGGAGAGAGTTAAGTATATAAGTCTCTGTTGATAGCTCATAGATTTGCATTCTTTTAATAGCTTAGTTGCTCTTTTTCGTACCCTTTCTATAGCTATAGATTGTGTCTTGAGGTATGGGTCCCACACAATATGACCATATTCCACTTGTGATCTAACCAATGCTTTATACAGTTTAAGAAATATATCTTTATCTAAATAGGTAAATGTTCTCTTAATTATTCCTATCATCTGGTTGGCTTTATTTATTATATTCTGTATATGTATGTCAAATGATAGTTTATTATCAAAAATTATGCCAAGATCTTTCTCACTTTGACATTTCTCAATGTCCTGTGTGGTGTCTTCTATTATCATATGGTATATGTTTTCTGGATTTTTTCTTCCCATGTGCATTACTTTACATTTTGATATGTTAAAATATAGATTCCATCTATCAGTTCAGTCCTGTAACTTATATAAGTCCTTTTGTAGTGTAGTATTATGTTGTGCATTGCCATAAAGTTTAGTATCATCTGCAGATATTTTGCATTTGCTTTCTATACTTTCAGGGAGGTCATTAATTTATATTGTAAAAAGCACTGGGCCAGGTATGCTACTTTGTGGTATACCACTAACAGCATTTTCATTTGTTGACATTTTTTCCTCCAATTCTAACTACCTGTGTTCTTTCTGACAAGAAATTTTTTGTCCAGTTCAGTAAAAACAAAACAAAACAAAAAAAACCAAAAAAAATCAAGGTCTCCACTTTCTCGTCAAATGGACGTTGTTCCTTAAAGGCTTTCGGGTAATTTCATAAAGCATTTTAAAGACAAAAGAATGAATTTTTCAGTGGTGGGTTTGACTAGAAGATTTATTTTGTCTGGAAGGGTAGTAGAGCGTCAAGAAAAATAGGTAAACTTTGAGCCACCTTTTTATAAATCGAGTAAAATAATTTTATCAACTGGAAACTTAGCCCATGAAAAGTAGAGAACGTGATCTTTTATTTGATAGGTCTCTTGTCGATTAGTTATAAGGAGCAATGTGCGTAACCTATTTTTGTCACCAGCCCTCTCAGACCAGAAGCAGACGTCAGCAAATTTGTTTACCGCGCTGCGTTTCGAAGAGCAAAGGATACTTTACTTCGGGCAGTCAGTTTCACTTACACAGTCTTGCACACAAAAAAAGAAACACTTATGGGAACGAACAAAGGCGGCTTTATTTTCTGATATATCTGCCAGCTTGATGAATGCAGTATTGTGCTTGTTAGGGTGAAGTGAAACATTATAAAAATATGATCCGTCAGCCGTAGTTACACAGCATTACATAGCAGCCGGACCTACCTACTGATAGAGAGGCTGGGGAATTGGGGACTTTTTTGATAGCACACATTTTAGAATTTGTTCCAAAATGTGTGTAGTCTTGACAGATTTGATGCATTTTTGTGGTCACAACACTTTGGATACTAGGACTTCATTTGGTGGGATTTCTTTTTTTCATTGTTATTTGTGTTGTTAATAAGTACTTTGTTAAAAAAAAAATTCACAATGATATAGCTTTGTTTTTTTTATATCAAGAAATGTGAAATTACATAGTTAGAATATGTTTCATTGTTGAAATAGCCCAGTATCAGTACCATAATCAATACATCCTATAATATCAAACATTCTTTCAATAGAAAGCTCAATTTCCTTAGGAAAAACATATAGTTAGTGTACTTTTGACAAAAAAAATGTAGCCTGTAGAATTTTTTTGTTAATAAAAAAAAATGTAGCCTGTAGAATTTTTTTGTTAATTTATTACCCGTTGTCACTGAAAATTCCCTGGCAGAGGCCTTTGCAGCATGAGATCGTTACCTGGCAGTGAATGGATTAAGATGAAATAGGAATTAAAATTGGCCACTGAGTTACAGTGAACTCATGTGCTCTTAAACACACATACGCATGTGCACATATTCATATGCACTCAAAGCTTCCCACAGTCACAAACCTAAAAGTATTGTGCCATCTAAAAAAGTGTGTGTGAGAGTGGCAGGGAGGAATGATTACAGAGCAAGTGCAGCCTACTTCAAATTACACACTGTATTAACATGCAGATGATCAAACAATGTAACCATTTGGTGATGAAATAAAACCCACTACATTATCATTTCTGTGCATCCAGCTGCAGCTCACTGTTCTGTTGTTATGTAACTAGTAGTAAACAGGTGATATTGCCAGCCAGCCTTTGTTTCTGTCTGTGATTTCACAGCTGTCTTACCAGGGTATGCCATTCGAATATTTCATGGCAGCTAACAAAATTTGATTGGGCTGATAGTGCTTTTTTGCTAATTGATATAACTTAATCAGCATGAGCGTATGTGGTGATACTCATGAAAAAAAGTTTGATTTTACAAAGTGATTTTGCGTGATACTACAAAGTTTAAAACCATCTGTTTAGGACCTTTAAGTATTTGCTCTCATCACTTACACCCATCCATATGCAGAGAAATGAGATGATTTAGGTGCGGGTATAACATCTGTGTCTCGATAAAGTACAGTTTCTGTATAATGCTGCTTGTAATGTTTCGCTCTGTTTTGCAGATGGCAGTTCGGTCAGTGATGTCCAAATGGCAAAGCAAGACTCCATCCATCAAGAGCTACAAGAGAAACACCAGGCAAAGGTATTGTCTTCAGGAGATCTCAGTCTGAGCACTGTCACTGTTGTTGAGATATCACAAGTATGCTGCTATTGAGGTGAATAGTTACTACATTTTATCTACTTACTTATTACACCTGTATCTACACCAGACATGCTAAGACACCCTCTCTTTCTGGATACATACACATGTGCATACCTATACACCCATGCAGAAGCATACGTGTGCACACGCATGTGCACATACACACACACACACACAAACATGCGTGCATGGGCGATAATATATCAGCTTACCACATCAGAACACTTAAGAAAAAAACAGAGTATGCAGGCTGAAGAATATATTAAAAGGATAAATGGATCTGTTGGCATGTTTATTTCGTTATTGTGAAAGTTTCAGATGTTGTACAGCTTTTATTTTGTGGTGACAATCTGAAATCACTTTCATGATCAGCTGTGCTTTAACTAAGAAATTATCTGTTTGTCTTTATCCTCTGTCCATGTTCTTGACAGTTATTATCAACACTGAAATTGTCTGAAATTGTGTGTGTATGTGTGTTCATGCATGTATGCCTCTGTGTGTGTGTGTGTGTGTGTGTGTGTGTGTGTGTGTGTGTGTGTGTGTGTTCATGCATGTATGCCTCTGTGTGTGTGTGTATGTGCATGGGTGTGTGCATTCATGCATCCCTTTACATGTGAATGTGTGTGATACGTTGTTACTAGTTTTCTTTTTTTTTCTTTTTTTTTTTTTTTGCATTATACAACATATTGTTTCTTTGGTATTACTTTTTTGCAGTTATTGTAAAGCACCTCGATCATTGGAAGGCACTATGTATGTAGCCAAGCGCTAGGCTGGCTTCACTGACTGTTTACCACACCAGTTATAGCAGATGCCGTCTTCACAGCTAACAGCCGGTCTTTAATGACCTGCGCAGAATGTGTGATGCCATTCCTGGTTTAAATGCAAAGCCCATTCTAAACCTATTCCCTAACCATCTATTAAATCAAGTCTCTGTATCGTTCACTGCAATTTTATATTTGTTGGGCTTACATACACACTTTAATCAGTTAGAAGTATACTTGATTTCATTTAATCGTTCATCAGTCTAAAGATTTCAACTGACACTAAGCTTACGTCATTTTGTCTCACCACACACCACTTCATAACCATCATCGCTGTACGCGATTGGGTGAGCTGACATCTGTGTTTCTGACGCAGCGTATTTGATTAATATCTCTTTTGTCGGATCAGTAAACTGCAAGTATTACAGATACTGGCAGAATCGTCGCAATTCCATCTTTAAATCTATTCCATTTATGTTTGCCTACGTTAAACTGATTTAACGCGGTTTGTAATTTTCCGCGATGAGCTCGCTAAAACTGACCCTATGATGGCACTATTGTCTTGAACACAGAGCTGTAGTCAATGAAAAGGATCCTGGCATAGCTGTTAGGATTTTGGAGATGTCTGAGGATGTGGTAGAGACCTATGCTAATGGCATCTTCAACTGATCTGTTAGCTCTGTAGGCGAACTGAAAGGGATCTAAAGATGGAGGAATGCAGGTTTTTAGGAATTGTAGAATCAAGCGTTCAAATGTTTTCATTACGACTGATGAAAAGGCTACGGGACGATAATCATTAAGACAACTAGGCTGTGCTTTTTTTGGAACAGGAATGATTGTTGATTTCTTAAAGCAGTGTGGCATTTTTCAACACTTCATTTTGCCGTATTGTGGACTATTCTATCAAGCTCTGTCTTTTTCCTTTAGTTTTTGCCTAACAGTTACACTAAATTTTGTCTTTTGAAAATATTTTGTTATTTTTTGATGGAATGCACACACTTTCACAGAAAGAAATATAATCACACACTGTGTCTATATATTCATTTAAGTCCCCGGCAGTCATTAAAAACATTCCAGTCTGTACATTTGAAACAGTCCTGCAAGGTCTCTGAGGCAAGGGTTGACCATTGTTTCACAGTTTTCACGACTGGTTTTTCAGCTCTCAGTTTTTGTTTGTAGATCGTGCGATGATCGGACTGACCCAAAGGTGCACGGTGGATTGAGTGGAATGCCTTCTTGATGGAGGTGTAGCAGTGGTCGAGGGTCTTGTCACCACGTGTTGGACAGTTGACTTGCTGGTACAGCTTCGGCATTTCTTTCTTGAGGTTGGCTTCATTGAAATCACCAGCAGTGATGACGGTGGAGTTGGGGCAACTGTTCTTGCACTTGCTAATTTCGTCTGCTAGCATACCAAGTGCGGCGGAGAGGTTCGCTGTGAGGTGGATGTACACAGCGATCAGCGTCACTGAGGAAATTTTGCGTGGGAGGTAGAAGGGTTGGCACTGGATGGTTAGGAACTCCACGTCAGGGAAGCAGGCACACGATAACACTTTGACATCGGAGCACCAGCATGTGTTCACGAAGAAACACACACCGCTGCCTCTTTGCTTGCCTGAGTCAGCAGTGCGGTCAGCTCTGTGTACAATGAAGCCTGGTGGTTGAACAGCGCTGTCAGGGATGTACGGGTTAAGCCATGTTTCAGTGACACAAAACACAGAGCACACTCAGGAAAGTGCCCCTGTGGAACTTTGTTCCTGTTGCTTGATTTCATTCAAAAGCAACCCTTCAAGCCTTAGGGTACTGTTCTTTTCGACTTTCTCACCCTCAAGACCACTTATTTTCTGTTGCTGGCCACGGGCTATCGTAGAAGCGAGATTCATGGTCTCTGAGGAATGCCACAAGATCTGGTCTTCCACAGAGATGGTTCCATTACCCTCCGTTTCCTTCCAGAGTTCCTGGCTAAGAACCAAGACCCGGAGGTCCCTTCCCCCTCTCTGAGGGTCAGACCTTTGTCTGATGTTCTTGCCCAAGACAATGAGGATAGGCATCTCTGCCCTGTTCGGTGCCTCAAATACTATTGGGATAGGTCTCGCCACAGGCATTCTTCTCAGAGACGTCTTCTCATCTCCCTCAATGAGAATTACAAGAAAGACATTGCTGCAGGCACCATTTCCCGCTGGGTTTCCCAAGTCATTTTTAGAGCCGTTTCCCAAGTCATTTTTAGAGCCTATTCTTATGCTCACAGGGGATATAGCTGTCTTAATCCTAGTGCGCACAAAGTGCAGGCAATAGCCACTTCATCTGCTTTCCAGCACTCGGTGCTGCTGCAGCATGTCTTGGAGGCAGCCTTCTGGTGGTATGAGAATCCCTTCATCAACTTCTACCTCAGGGACTTCCGTATGACCAGGGCTGACGGTTCCAAGGGGATTTCCTTTGTTGCGGCTAACTCTGCCGTCTTGGTTACAAGGACTCCCCATGCGAACCAGTAGGCGTTGCCCTCCTCCATTTAAATTCTGCATCAGTTTGACATGGTACAGTATATAACACCAGAAAGGAGGAGTTTGTATTATACTCCATGTTTGGTCAAACTCGAATGCCCGCCTGTCCATCCCCGCATCTCTGCCATGGTTCTCACGAGGCATTTTCTCGATGGCCACGGAATGATTCAGCACTTGTAGCTTTTAGAGGCGTTTGATTGGCTAAGAGTGGACCGTGCACCATTAGCCGCACGAAATTTGGCCAAGCAGAGCAAACCAATAGGCCTAGTTTGCATCAGTTTGACATGGTAAGTATATGCATCACCAAACATGGAGTATAATACAAACTCCTCCTTTTTGTTGCACAAAAATTATTATCTTGACATTACATGCCTGAACAGTTATTTACAATCTACCTAATTGGAGGGGGGGGTAAAGCCCAGAAACCGAATCTACACTCATTTTCCTTCACAAAAACGTTTTCTTTCTTTCTGTATTGCCCATAGCTTTTGTGCTGGAATTTTTTGTGATTTATAACCCCTGAATCCTCAGAATTCCATGGCAAGGGGAGAGCATTTTTTTCTACAAAATTCTCAGGCACTGAACTAATTAAACTGATGTCTGCCATGTTTTGAGCACTTGATTCAGATGGCTGTCATGCTCTTCTGAGTCGCCACAGACAATAACATTGTCTATCAAACAAATGACACCATCAGTGTCACAGAGGATGTTTGTCATAATCCTCTGAAAGACCTCAGAAGCAAGGTTTATTCCTCCTAACAGTAGCCTTTTGAAAAAGTACTGCCCAAAAGGTTTCATGAAAGTGGTGTATTTAGCGGTCTCACAATCAAATGGAACCTGCCAAAAACCCAAGGTGGCATCAAGTTTTGAAAAAAACTTTGACCCTGACAACTTGTGGGCAACATCATCAAATGTATGCAGAATGTAGCTCTCACCTTGACAGCTTTCAGATCTCCACAGATTCAGACATCTCCATTCTTTTTCAGAACTGGCACCATGGGTGCAAACCAATCAGTTGGTTCCATCATCTTTTCTATCACTCCATTTTGCTCCATTCTTTAAAAAAAAAATTCCACTTTTGGCAGCAAATGGAGGGTAATGCGTCTCAGGATTGAAATGCTGTACGGTTCTGCCTCCAACAGTTTTGACCACACTGGTTCACATTTGATGGGGATGTCGATTTCCACAATACCATAGTTTGCGCATTGTTTGCATCGAGTCGTTCATGGCATCACGACTCAGCAACTGTCCGTTTCCCCTTCAAGCACAAACATACAGAATGAAAACAGCTTGCCGTTTTGATCTGTTTCAGTTATGAGACTAGACTGTGCAAAATCATGCAACTCTGTTTCAGTTTGGCTTCATTTTCAAACTTGTGTACACAGATTCCGAAATCAAAGAATGTCAGTATCAATCTTAAAGCTGATCAGCTTGTTACACTCTTTGATGGTAACACACTACAGCGGTTTGATGGTAACACACCACAGGGGTTCTTCATTCATTCCATCTACCGAGCCAGGAAACAAAACTTGTTCTCTTTCAGTAACATCATGCAGATTTTTTTTTATCTGTACATTTTCTGGTTGTGGTTCAGCTTGCGGTATTTGTGGTATTCTTTGCCTCTTGCTGGACAGTGTTTCTGTCATGATTTCTACCACACTTTGAGCACTGTGCTTAAGCATCTTAGACATTCCCTGCCCCTGTGTTGTTGGTGTTTTTGGTTTGAACTTCAATTTTTCCCCCAGCTCTGGACCCATATTGGTTTCACCCGTTTGATCTGCCCACTGAATCTATGGATGATCCTGACACTTCATGTTGTGTCACCAACTGTGCCATGACCTGCTCAAGCTGTCTAGCTATTGCAGTGGCACTTGCTAATGTGAGATCTGCTTGCTCACTCACTTCCCATCCACTGACTCCCAAAACTAGCCTATCTCTGATTGCCTCTTCTCTGTCTGCAAAGCCTGCATTTTCTGACAGTTCGTATAGCTTACGAACATAAGTTTCTGTGTTCCCCCCCTCTGTCTGAGAATGACAGTGGAACAAGGCTCTCTCATGGATGATATTTCTCTTGGGAAGGAGGTGAGCATTGAACTTGTCAGCCACTGTCTTGAAAGTCTACTGTTCTTCTTCCGTCAGATTTTCTCACCTTAAGGGCCCATGCAGTAAATCAGGTTTGGACACTTTCTTCTTCTTTGGCTTCTTGGCAGCCTCTCGGTACCATTGGAAGCGCTGAATCCAGTCAGGCCACTGACTGTGCTTGGCGAAGTCGAATGATGCTGGGGTTTGAAAAGCTGGCATGGTGTGGGCAGGGCGGTGGAAAAATTCTGGATTCGTCAACCGTCATAATGTCAGTAGTTTCCTGTACATGTGGCACATGCACTGGGTCACAGGTCGCATGTTGCACTGTCAATCTGCATTGATCCAGCTATCCTCAGACAAATGCTGTTGTTGCTAAGTACCACTCTCACCATGTGGCATTTATCGAGCGTACCATACAAACACTTGACAAGCAAGGTTGGTTTCGGACGTAGAATTCATTTGTTAGGTTGCAGCATGTACTTCCATCTTCCATGCCAGGGGGAGGGAAATTGCTTAGCCTTCTTGACCTATTTAAGAGTGAGGGGTGTAAGATCTATTGTCTCCCTTGCATTGTCTGCTATTACTTATCATTACACACTTGACTATTAAAACCTAACTGACCTAATTTACTCAAGTGGCAGAAGTCCAGAGCTCAAACCACTCAGTATCAGCTGGTCTGACAAAAGACATAATTCTCAATTTCAAATGTAGGCACAACTTTTTTTCATCTTCAGAAAACTAGCAGCTAATAAGATGACATGAATTTATATTTTTTTTCTTCTGAATTTGAATGATTGATCCAGGCAGCAGCATATTAACAGGAAATAATTAACAATATGTTTATTATCTGTTTTGTAGGTTGCCAGTTTTAAAGAGAGAATCTTGCAGCCAAGAGCAGAAGCCAAGAAACAACAAAAAGAAGAGGAGTTCTACAGGTTCCTTGGTCCTGCCTGGAAAGGCAGGGGACAAATATTGGGGGTGAGTATATTTCTTCTTTCACCCTACCTCTCTCTAGATGAAATAATCTTTTTTTCCTTAAATAAACAGAGATGCCAGCTGTTACAATTTCACTATATTTTGTTACGCTCGATCGCAGTTTGTTCCAATGTCAGAATTGTTCCAAGTTCATTTTCGACTACATAGCACATGCTTTCCTGTCGTAACATTACCCAGATGCTCTAGACCTATCGATCATGATGCCAGGGCAATGACTACTAACCTTGGTCTTACGTGATGATGCTCTGCTAATCACTTGCGTGTTTACATTGAAACACCGTTGAGTGGTCCAATCAGCTTAATTGTTTGCCTGAACAAGAGTGAACGTGGCTTAATCAAGTTGTGTCTTGGTCAAACAGCATCTGTGCCCAGTGGCTTGAGCTGTGGAGTACAATAAAGGAACAAGTGGCTCAAAACAGAGAAGCCAGCCATTGATTCTGATTTTGAGAAACAAGACAAACAAAGACCAGGGAAGTGACACAGTGCCACAGATGTGTCAGCTGTAGAGAAGCAGCGGCAGGAACAGAAGTTTAGCCATAAAAAACACTGAAAAATACCCGTGCATTGTGCCCTCCATTTTGGGGAACTCACATGCTCGTTGTACTGTGTGCGAGTTCAACATTTCTATCAGGCCCAAGTGTTTGTATGTCTTGTAGATAAAATGTATGTTTGCTGATATGGCTCGGACTCAGAGTGTTCCTACCAAATTCAAAATGTTCCGACCAAATTTCCTGATTGTTTCTACAAACACTTGACAGGGGTTGGCATCTCTGAATAAATACCCTGCTTGCTTGCTCAAAGAGAGAAATGTGTTATCAAGTTGGACTTTTCTTTTCTTATTAGCCAGGAGCAACTGTTTCCCTATTTTTTACTGTCACACTTTCCATGCAATTTCAGTGGCACCGTACACTACTGATCTTGAACTTGAATCCCTCAAAGCACAGCCACACATGGGGTTGATTTTTAAGTCCCAGTTTTTGTTGTAAATATTGTTAATACTTATTTATTTTTAGGTTCCTTATTCCCTTTTCTCAGACTTATGAAGCAGTTGTCAAGTCCAAAATTTATACTCCATAAACTGGCCAGTATTTTTCCTCCTCACTCTACTCAGTTCATTGTCTGTCTGTGGTATTGCAGACTTGAGCTTTAAATGAATCAGGGCATATAAATGTTATCTTTACATCTCCCATTGCCCTTCTCTTGCTTACACACTTATGTTTGTATGCATACACAGGCAAGCAAGCATGCACACAGACACATATGCACACACAGAAATGTAGCAGCTTGTAACATGAAAAACAGCACTCACTGTGTGTTTATTACTGTCCAGAGTGTTGAAGAACAGCAACCAGAGCAGGAAGAACTGGATCAATTTGAAAAGGATTTGAACCCCAGAGAAATAGCAGCACTACGCCGCAGGATCCAGACCCCCGCACCTCAGCCAGCAAAACCACCCCCCAAACCAAAGAGGGTTGGTGTAGCTATTTGGTTTTGTGTGTTTCCATTTTGCTTTTTGATAGCTATGCAGTCCCCTCCCCACTCTCTTGCCTACCGACGCTCACAGTCCCACAGGTGCAGATACTGCCACATGTAGGACGGCCCTGATAGCTATATAGATACATAAATGTGAATGCATGTTGTATGATGGTTGTGTCTGAATATGACCATCAGAGTCTATCTGACTTAGAATTACATTAGAGTGGAGAGTATTTGCCCAAGATACATCCCCACTCTTTCGGCCAAGAGGGCTTAAGGACAGTCAGTGTTTGGATGGTCCCCAAAGGCCAACTAGCCCCAAGGCTGCAGTACTTAGAGCCAGTGCAATCTTCTCTCCTAGTTTGAGAGTCATAGATATATATATATATTATGCATGTTTTCTCATCTTATTGATCAAATCCCAGAGAACTTGTTGTCTTATTTTCAAATGATTTTAAATTCAGGGTAAATAGTGTGAGGAGAGATGAAAGTGGCAATTTCATAATGATATTATTAACCCTGAAGGAGAAAGAATTGTTATTGGTTAATGTTTATGCACGAAAAAGAGATGAGCCTGCTTCTTATCACACATTAAAAGAAACAGTTAAAACACTTACAAGAATGATTGCTGAGGAGCGTGGTCTGGCAATTATCCGGAGAGAAAACTACCCAGAAATAAGGCGATATACATGGAGAAACCCAGTGCCACTAAAACAGAGTCACCTGGATTTTGTTGTTGTTCTTGTTGTTGTTATCTAGTTATCTTTATTTGTATTTAGAAAACACTGACACACTACCAAATTACCATTCAGACAATTTTATGATAACACAAGAGTTAAAAATTTGGTAAGCATGAAGGCTCAAAAGGCTTCTGGAAGTTTGACATGGATAAACTCTTTTTTGATGAAATTAAATATGAAATTCTAAACGTTATAAAAGAATATGCTGCTAATGATTATGATGTAACACAAATAACAAAATCCCTCAGTCTCAATTGGAACTTAAAACTTTTGATAACATTTTTTTGACTTTGTGTTAACCCCTTCAATGCTAATATGTTTTGCTATAGCCTATGCTGAGAAAATTTTCAGAAAAACAAGAAAAACATGCCAATGATTTTAATTTGCTTATATTTCAAAAAGTACTGAAGATAAGTGCCTAAAAGTATATATCAAATGAAAGGAAAATGAACCAAGATTTTGTTTTTAATACTCACATGTTCAAATAATGAGTCAATCTGACACAAAAATTCCATAAAATGCAATAAAAAAGGGGGGGGGTGAGGGGGGGGGACTTTCATTCCATCATGTAGGTGCTACATCAACCAGGTTATCAACCAGTCTTTCTTGTGACTGTTGTGATCAACCACACACACTGTCAAGGCTGAGCAACAGTGTCCGGCCAGGTCCATAAAATTCCAACACAGTCCACACAAAGAATGAAAAGGGTGTATTCACGCAGCATCTATCACCAGTAAAAACGCTGTGTGTGGTACTTGCAGAAACAGTCTTCAAGACACAGTGCTGGTTTGCTGTGGTTTGCTGGGGCAGTCTGGGCAGTAGAACCTCACATCCTTTCTTTGCCCTTTCTTCCAGCAGACTCTGCACCTCCTTTGTAGCCGGGCCTTCTGTGGGGTAGGTGGGATGACATCAATGAAGTGCCATCCACACAGACAAACAGCGTGGTCATCATTAGCAGTGTCTGGGTCTTGGTCACCAAAAATCATTGCACTAATTACATCCTTCTGGAAGTCCAGGAATGTACTGCTGTTGCCTGCTTTTTTGTAGAGGATGTGTGCATTCAGCATGGCAATTTGTAGAAAATGCACACACAGCTATTTGTACCACTTCAGGGTTTTCCTTGTGGCATCGTAGGGCTGCAGCTGTTGGTCATGATGGCCCATGGCACCCATGTTTTTGTTGTAATCCAGAATTGCTGGAGGCTTGTTTACTGCCCTTTGGTCTTGCTGCTGCTGGTCTTCAGCTGCAGGTTTGTGGCAAATTGTCAACTCCAGATGGTCCAGGATGAACAACATGATCACCACCATGCTGCATACCTGAAACAGATTGTATAAAAGACTAAATTTGTTGGGTTAAAAAAAACAACATATAAAAAGGTTTTGAAATGATACAGTTTTATTTCTGATTGTTTTCAAAAGCTGAAATACACACACACACACACACACACACACACACACACACACACCTCCCCCCACCGCCTCCACCCCTAAAACCCTCAACACACACACTGAAACTGGTTCATGGTATGCCACACCCCCTTCATTCTCTCTTTCTCATACAAAACAAAATGACAACACACACACACACACACACACACACACACACACACACACACACACACAGTTCTACAAGTGTTACATTTGCAAAGCAATTTTGGCATACAATTCTGTATATCATTCTCTGATTTTGGTTTTGTAAACGTCATCACCTCTCTCCCCCTCCCCCCTCCTCACACACACACACACACACACCACCACCACGACCACCAACAACAACAACAACAACAAACCAATACACACTTGGGAACGAATACACAGAAAGCTCTAGGCAAGCGACACATGCTGTCATCAACAATGAGCCAGCCAGCGAGCCACGCCTCCTCATGCTGTGTTGGTCACACACAGAACACAAGTGACTGATTCTCTCTCACACACAGACACTGATCAGTGACTGATGAAGCTACTTACCACAGCTAACACATTCAAGACACACACAATGCAGTTATATTCATTGTTACAACAAACAAAAAGCAAATGATAAACTGACAAACCTCGTAAACACCCACCTGCATCTTTAATCAGCTGAGCTTGTCTGTGTTCATTTTCGTCAAGCAACCCCACTTCCCACCCCTATCCATGTCAAAATCGGTGTCTTCGGCAGCAACTTCACGCAGTTCTATCTCATTCAGCACACAATCTTCATCTCTACTATTTGCATCGTGAAAGATTTTTTCCAATACTTGTGCAAGTGTTATGGTTTGTCTGCATTTAGCCATGGCCTGGCCTTGCAAAAAATTTCAAAGGAAAGAAGAAACACTAGCAGTAGCAATCGACCTTGAAGATGCCTACAATGAAGTCCAGTTTCTGCACCTCATGGAGCTGCTACTAAGGTATGGAGTAAGTTTGACACTGACAAGATGGATAGCAGCAGCGCTTCAGGAAAGAACCGTTGTCCTACGCCTTGGAGATTGAATGTCTGCACCTTCTAAACTATCCATGGGACTGCCACAAGGGTCTCCGCTCTCTCCTGTACTTTACAATGTCTACACGAAGGGCCTTGCAGACTTAAACAACAATGGAATAGCTCAGGTGCTTACTCTTGCGGATGATGGCCTGGTCTTCAAAACTTCGAAAGATGCTCAGCAAAGAACTAAAGCCGTCCAGAAACAACTAAACAATATTGCTCAATGGTGCAAAGACACAGGATCTTCCATCAATCCAGAGAAAGCCCAAACGTTGCTGTGCACCCTCAACAACAGAACCGCGAGCAAATCACCACCTTCTGTGTCATTCGATTGGATTCAGATCGAGAAAACTGAATGCCTGCGCGACCTAGGAATATACTTCGACAGGATGCTGACCTTCAGAAAACATACGGAAAATACTGTTCTCAAATGCAGAAAGGGCCTTTCAGTCTTAAAGGCAATGGCAACCAAAGGTATTGAACAACGCCACCTCTTCCTGCTATACCAATCACTCGTCCTCAGTGTGATCGACTACGGACTTGGGCTAACAACACCGTCTCAAAGCAACCTCTTAAAATTAGAAAGAGTTCAAAATGAAGCTATGAGGCTGATCCTTGGAACAACAAAAGACACGCCCACAGAAACCATGCGATACCTGCTTGACCTTCCTTCAGTGCAGGCCAGAAACAAGTTAGAACAGGTCAAGACCTACTTCAAAGCATTGGAAAACCCTCAAAACCCACTGCATGACGCAGTCAAAGAACCAAAAGGCAGCCGTCTAGGACGAGGAAGATCATGGATGGGGCAAGCAGAAGACACAATCCAGCTAGTATGCCAACTACAAGACCTGAAAGAAACAAAAGAATGGGAGAAAAACCCCGAACACCTCAACCATCTATTCAACACAGCCATTTCACCCACTCTAGGAAGACATTGTCGGGAATGGCCAGAGGGCAAAACTGATGCGGAAGTGAAGCTACTCATAGAAGAAAACAGTAAAGAAGAGGACATCACCATATACACAGATGGCTCAGTCACCAAAGACCAATCCGGTTGGGGATTCACTGTGAAACAAAATGGAAAAACAGTTAGGGAAGAGAATGCTGCCTACAAAGTCACAACCTCCAGCCTAACGATGGAAGTTGAAGCTGTGACACGTGCCCTCCAGTGGCTATCGTCCATCCATACACCCGGAAACCAACATGCCATGATTCTAACCGACTCAGTGAACCTCATACAGAAAATTGAAAACGGAATGGGAAGCCCAGAGTGGCATAAGGCAATGCGCAACTTGCAGATTAAAAAACTCACATGGTCATACTGCCCGGGACATGCAGGAGTTAAGGGAAATGAGCGAGCCAAAGAATATCAAAAAGAACAGGTACAAGGCCATCACACCATCGATCGCCTCAAAGAAATAAAAGCAGAGAGAGGGAGCGGCTGTAAGTCTAACATGAAAGGTAGAGCACGATGCTTTGCAAATCAAACAAATATCGGCATCATTTCCAAACCAACATTGCGCAAATTTCTTCAAAACGGAACAGAGTCTCTGTGGACTTTTCCAAATACAATAGACTGAGCAACACACTAGATGCCACGTTCTTGGCATCAGAGATCTTTTCCCATCCCTCTTGCGGCCAATCAGTGGCAGCCTCTGTGCGTGTGTGTGTTTGTGTGTATGTGTGGGTCGGTGCTTTTGAGTGCGTTTGTGCATGCATGAGAGTGTAAGTGTACACAAGTGTCAGGAGAGTTCTGTGCATGTGTGTGTGTGTGTGTGAGGGGGAGGTGGGGGTGCAGGGAGGAGGTGGGGTAGAGGATGAGGTATGTGAGTGTATGCATGCCTACACTGTGGGAGCAACAGGATATTGGAACGTATATATTATATATATATATCTTTGTATATATGTGTGTGGGGTTGGGGGTGGGAGATATGGGCGTGTGTGTGTGTGCTTGTACAAGTAAGCGTTCATCTGTGTGTGTGTGTGTGTGTGTGTGCCGTGGAAGCTGCGATACATAGACTAGAAATGAGTGTGTGGAGGAGGGGGGTAGAGGAGGTACAGGGTAATGTGTGTGTGTGTGTGTGTGTGTGTTGGAGCTTATGTACGTTTATATGTATTTGACTGTGCTTTCATATCTGTGAGGCTGCGTGTTTGGTGCATGTCTGTTATGCATGTGTGGGTTTATGTGTGAATGTGTGTCTTCATGTTTTACATTTATTTGCTTATTTATCATCATTGTTGTCTTATTAATTTTTTTTTTTCTTTTTTATTATTATTATTATTTTATTATTATTTTCATTACTACTACCTTATATATATATATATATATATATATATATATATATCATAATTATTATTTATTTATTTATTTATGTAAGCTTATCTATAATTTATTCACCTTTTTTTTTTTCTCAAGGCCTGACAAAGCGCGTTGGGTTTCGCTGCTGGTCAGGCATCTGCTTGGCAGATGTGGTGTAGCGTATATGGATTTGTCCGAATGCAGTGACGCCTCTTTGAGCTACTGAAACTGAAACTGAAACTTGCAAACACAACTTGAGCTTCGCACCTTGCAAAACTTTTGCCATAAATATGACAATGAGGTGAATATTTTTAGCTTATGGAACTCAGGAGATAAAGAGCTCTCAGGGAGCTAATTCAGTTGTTAGCAGACTATTTTCTGTAATGTGGGACTCAAAACATAGAACGTTGTAACATGATGTACGGTGTACATCAGTACAGCATTGGTGAGCGACGTTTCATGACGTACTCTGTACGTCAACAGCCCAGTCAAGAGGTTAATGAAAGTTAGAGCAAAAACAATTGCATACACTACAATGAAATAGAAAAAGGATGGAGAAAAGGAAAAGAAACTTGTAAAAGAGAACGATGCTCTTAAGAGGTCAGAGAATAAAACAGAAATCAACTTCCAAGACGCACAGGAAAAGAGTGAAGAGCTGAAGACAATACGGAACAAAAGAATAGAAGGTGTGTATTAATGAGGTCAAAAGCTAGATGGATTGCACATAGAAAAAAAAGAAGATATTTTTGCAGTCTTGAGAAAAGAAATTTAAAAGTAAAAAATGATAAGATTAATAAACAAGGAAGGTAATGTTTTAGAAAATCATGAAGAAATACAAGAAGTTGTAATCTTTTATGAAAATCTGTATAAGAGAAGAAAAGTATTTAAAAAAAATACTAGTTAAAAAATGGGTGCTAGAAGATGTTGTTGAAACACTACCTACGTTAACAAAAGCTGAGCAACAATCATTAGAAGGAGAAATTATAGTAGATGAGGTGAGCCCAGAGTTAAAACTATGACGAAAAGACAAAGACAAACTATTAGAATGACTTCCCAGGATGCTCTTCTCTTCCCAGAATCACACAAAGTCAAAAGCAAACAAAGCAAGCTGAACTGTGGTCGCTCAACACTCTGGTTTGTGTACACAAGGGAGCTAAATCTGCGCGTGATTTCTCACAATCCCAGAATTTCTCTCGCTTTGAGAGAAATTAGGGGATTCCAAGAAATTATGGTCATTTCCCTCTGACGTTTTTTGTCAGTTGGGGGGGGAGGGGGGGGGGGGGGGCATGCCCACGATTTCTCACACAGAAGTCCCCTTTATTTTCATAAAAAATATTTCCTTTGTCATCAGAGTTGATTTCTGGTCTTTTCCCAATGCAAATCTAAGAGAAAAATCAGAGAAAGAAAAAGAAACGAGAAATGGGGGAAACAACAACGACGATCATGATAATGACAGTGGCATTAGTGAAGACATCAACAATAGACAGTGAAGCTGATGGCACAGTACCGGTTTAAAAAAGTGTGAATGTATGTGTATGTCAGTGAGTGAGTGAGTGTGTATGTGTGTGTTTCCTCATGTGTGTTTACTTGGCTGGTTGATTCGGTCTTCTTTCACTCTGTTTTAAGATATTTTCATGTTCTAAGTGTCTTTTATAAAACTGAGAATCTATTTTCAGTGTAATCTTGCATGTAAAAGGATGCTGACACAAACAGATGAACAAATGAGCAAGCATGAAATGAAAAACATGTAGAAAGTTGAATCATTTTGATGTTATTCCCAACATCTAGGAAAGATTCGGTTCAAGTCATATTATATTATATTATATTTATTATATTATATTATATTATATTAATGTTATATTGTATTTCTGTTTGAGTTATACACATTAAGGCCAGACACAGAAGTAAAAAATGTAGGAAAAACGTTATTTTTCATGATTTCAGGTTTTTGCAAGAAATGACACAGACACGTCTTCTTTCAGAGTCAAAAAACACAATAATTTAACATGAAAGATAACAACTCAATCACCTACTTTGCCGATTTTTGTCCAGATTGCTCGAAAACACAATTGTTTTGACTGTAGCAACAGCGCAAAAGCAGACGAAAAGTTCCACATTTGACACACGTGTCTGTTTCTCGGCTTTTTTAAGATAACCATGTCACAGCCAGGAGACTGACCTAGTTTACGGTATGGACCTATTTTTGACACAGTATTTGAAAGAAAATTGCTGAAAATAGTAACAATGCCATCACATGGTCCAATCTGACCAACCAGCTATCGCGATTTCCAGTGACATCATCCCACAATCCTCTGCAAGGCAACGGCGACTCATGTAAACATTGCTCGGTTGATACGACTACCAGTGATAGATTTCCACAGATTCCATCTTTCTCTGACCATTATACTCCATATCATCAATTATGATGCCTCATCTGGGGAAGAAAAGAAAGTCCAAGCAACTTGCCTACACTCACAGCATAAGGAATTTTAAGAAAACTGGTGAAACAGACTGCGAGATGGAGGAATCAAGCACCTTCTTGAAGTGACATGTGCGTCAATAAGAACTTTAGATCAAAGTGATAGCTGATGCCGATGTTGAAACAAATGAAGAGGAAAACTGGGCATTGTTCCCTTTTTTTTTTTTTTTTTTTTTTTTTTTTTTTTTTTTTTTTAGATCACTTATGATGGAGTGTGTTGTGACTGTGGAGAAACTGTCTGTGACTGTTTGTGAGGAAGAAAACATGGGTTTCGCTTTGAAACTGAAACTCAAGTGCTCAGTTTGAAAACCATGTTATTCACCATGACTTCAGGCATCAGGATAGTAAACAAAATAATTTGGAATCAACCGCAGAATGAATTTCGTCAGCCACAGGATTGGGAAAAGCCATACTACTCTGAAAACCATTGGATCAATTGTGGCAATGCCACCAAAGTGACTGGTGAGTTTTCATCTTTTTCATTTGTGTTAGTATATGTGTTAGTGTGTGTGTGTGTGTGTGTGCGTGTGTGTGTGTGTGTGTTTAGACAATGTGTCTAGTTAGAATGGGCTGAAATTATGTATGTGTAGATATGCAATTGTATATTATTATGTGTGTGTTATTGGATTGCATACAAGTGTGTGTGTGTGTGTGTGTGTGTGTGTGTGTGATGAGCTCAGTTTGTGTGTGCTACTATTTGTTTCATTTTGTGTGAATGTGCATGTGTTTATGTGGGGCTGGATGGGTGTACCTTTTCATCTGTGTGTGTGTGTTATAGAACTTACACACACACACACACACACACACACACACACATATATGTGTGTGTTGTGTGTGTGTGCGCTCGCACGCGTGTGTGTTATAAGAAATCAGTATGCAATAATCCGTATCATCTTGATTCATGTATTTCAAAAATCATAAAGTTTCTTTTGTTCTAAGTGTTTGTTTCATTATCATTTCTATTTACAACACTAATTGTTTGTTACAGATGAGGCAGGCTGATGCTGTCAGCACTGCTGTGTGTCGCAAGGACTATGCCGCACAATGTTGCTGCACTGCCTGTGAGGAAGAAAGGGGGGATTGTGATATTTATGGTGCTGGTGTACATTGATCTTCAAGTAAATGTGGACATTATTAGCATTCTCCTGATTTTAAATATGTTAATGTGCTGCACTACTAGCAGTTTGAAGGAAACAGAACTCCAGCAAAACAACATAGCTGGTATCACACTGTTTCATCATCTCAGACAAAAATAGAAACTGATGTCTTGACTAAAAATTGTGGTCCTGATATTGATCCTGACATATATTTGGCCTCTAAAATGCTGTATGCTAATGATGAGATGCTGAATTATACCTCAAACAACTTGCAGCAGCAATTGTCAGTTTTAATTCATGGTGTGCTGCATGTTTGTTTTTCTTTCCTTGTTTTCTCAGTTTCTGTTTTCCCCACAATATGCTTCCTTTAACCCCTTGACTGCCATAAACGTATTACATACATGCATAGTGATGTCACTGATGACGTCATCAGAAAAAAAGAAATAGCTCTGGAAGGCAGAAAATTCACACAGTTCGTCTAGAGTGGTATATCTCCAGACTGTTTTCTCAGTTTTAGGCTTATTGTTTTGGATAATGTTTTATGACCTGAAACGCCACTTTCTGCTGTTTTCCCCCTGGCACTGAAGGGGTTAAAAAGACGAAACTTATTTCAAAGCTGAGCTACAGCTCTAAAACTTAGCATGTGGTTTCTTTATAGACAGATCTTAAAATTTACAACTGGCTTTTTTAATATCAGGTGTATGTTATGAGTTATGGCCATCAAAACATCCTTCATGGTGTAAAAATGCTGAAATTTTCATTGACGGATTTTAAAAATTCACAGAAAACAAGGTTCGTAGGGTCCTTTCAAGTCCTTTTAAGTCCTTAGGAATTGGATTTTGGTCAAAAGGCCTTTTAAGTGCTTTGATTCAGCAAGTTGGTCCTTTTAACTCATCAGGAGGTCCTTTTAATTTTTGAAAGGTACTGTTAAGTCCTGTTTTATGAAGAGAAAGAGACTTGAGAACGAAACTGAAACACCTTCGACACCAAAACCGCAAGTTGCAAAGCACGTTGAAAGATGCCGACGCGATCGTCTGAAACTCAGTACTTACTGTAGGAGGATACAGCCTATAGGCCTAGGCCCTAACAGTAGTGCGCTTTCTGCTCGGTGGCAGACGCGAAGCGTGGTACAGTGGCTGTGAGTCACGCCTGCTGCTGCTGCTTTGCTTAGGCCTAGCCTACAGTGATGTGAATTGCAAAGACTAAATAGGACAGTCAAATGGGATTAGCTGTTCTTCCGTTTATGAGAGGTAAGTGTCTGCTGTTCTGCATGTCAAATAGATTGGGGTGTACTGTAAAGTCATGTCGGCAAAGGTCCTTTTAAACTGATTTGAGGTCCTTATAAAGTCCTTTAAAGGTCCTTTTTTGGCTTCATGCCCACCACCTGGGAACCCTGGAAAATCACACATAGCTTGCACACAAAAACACAGTTGTAGAATTTTAGAATGTGTTTTGTAACTTATCTGAGCAGACAGAATTAACATATTCCCATTTCTTCTGAAGTTTTGTCCTTTCAAAAATTTGTTGTTTATTGGCTATTTTGAATGGTTTCCATAGCAATGGAAAATCAGATTGCAAAATTGAGAATATTTTTTTGCTTCCCAAGTCACACATGATGCATTGTTACCATCAGAATATATCAAAATAAAACATAATTTTTGTTCAGTTTGAAACTCCATGTCTGGCCTTAACTGAATTTCGTTGTTTGCTATTGATTTCTGATGTTAAATTTGAGGTTGATGCATTGCAGTGATCCATCTCATGTGACATACAATAAATACTTGTGTTTCAGTGTCTATCATTCATGTCTTCACTAACACCTCTGTCATTATCATGATCGTCGTTGTCATCCCCCCCAACCCCCTCCTCCCCCTTTTTCTCTTTTCTTTTTCTCTATCTCATTTTTCTCAAAGATTTGCATTGGGAAAAGACAAGAAACCAACTCTGATGATAAATGATATATTTTTGATAGAAATAATGGGAGAAATCGTGGGATTGCGAGAAATGTATGTATGTATGTGTACATAACTACATGCATGTATATGAATGTGTATTGTATGTGCGTGTGTTTATGTAAGTTTGTGCCTGCCTATGTGTACGTATGTGTTAGGGTAGCTGTTAGATACACATGTATGTTAAAATGTGTGTATGCAGTGTGTGTGTGTGTGTGTGTGCGTGCGCGCGCGCATGTGTGTGTGTGTGTGCGTGTGTGTGTAGTCGCATTTTGGTATGTGTATGTAACATAGATGTAATGTTTTATGTTCACAAAGCGGTTTGTTTTTTTTTGTTTTTGTTTTTTTGCTGCCCCATTATCTGCAACGTTTCAGTGGCATTACTCCCACACTGCTCATTTAGATTCCCCCATACATGGACACACCCGGGTTCGTCCGTTGCAGTTCCGGTGTCGGCAGTCCACAGGGAACCATCGATGTTAGGTCACCAGGAGGCCACACACCAGAGGAGACCCTGCACTGCTGCTGAGTCACTTCGGTGGTGTTCAGTGGTGCCTGTTCTGTTTTAACGTACTTGGGACACCACCTACTAAGCCCCCTACTAACGACAATAATGGCTTAGTCGCGGAACCAGACTGAGTGAGTGTCCCTCCCAGAGTGGAGACCGCCACCACGCCCCTCAAACAACAGCCCCCCATGAATCTGCCGACACTGACGACATTGACAGGACTCACCCCAAGCACGGAAGTGGAGGGGTATCGAAACTGAGGTCACCATGAGAGCAGGGTATGAAAGGCCACAGACTTTGAGATTATTTTGTTTGTATTGATGATGATGAAGGAGGAGGAGGATGACGATGATGATGACGATGTTGTTATGGAGGTCCATTTTGGTTTGGGACTGTGTGACAAGGCTGTACTCTACGCTTCCTGTCATAATGATATCCCGGCATTAACCAGGCCCGAGAGATACAGGCACTTGCAGTGTTGGTCAGGTAATTGGAGCAACACAACCAAAGACGCATCCTTGAAGTGGATGACACTCGACTGTGTGGTCCCAGTCTCCCCATTTAAGCCCACAGCACACTCAACTCTGGGTAGGAGCCGGCCATGGGCCGAGAAACCCACCTCCGCTGGGATTCGAACCCGCGTCCTCCCAGCCGTCAGTCCACGACTCTAACCACTTTGCCACGGCGGCTGGTAACAAAGCGTTTTTGTAAAGCACCTAGAGCAGATTTCTGGATAGTGTGCTATATAAGTATCCATTATTATTATTATTATTATTAAATCATGGTCGTTCCTCTCCCACGATTTCTCACAGTGTGTGAGAAATTGTGGGAAATGCCCCTTATTTTTATCCAAAATATTTCTGTTGTCATCGGAGTTGGTTTCT
Organism: Babylonia areolata; assembly: GCF_041734735.1. NCBI lineage: Eukaryota > Metazoa > Mollusca > Gastropoda > Neogastropoda > Buccinidae > Babylonia > Babylonia areolata. Next base: position 62,223,761 of record NC_134893.1, on the reverse strand, counting down.
TGTCTTTTCCCAATGCAAATCTAAAAGAAAAATGAGATAGAGAAAAAGAAAAGAGAAAAAGGGGTGCGATGACAACAATCATGAAAATGACAGTGGTGTTAGCGAAGAAATCAGCGGTAATGACACTGAAACACAATTACTTACTGTATTTCACATAAGATGGATCATGGCAATGCATCGACCTAAAATTCAACATCAGAATCAATAGCAAGCAGTGAAATTCAGGCAATGTGTATAACTCAAACAGACATATGATATATGATATGATATGATATGACCTTAAATTCAACATCGGAATCAATAGCAAACAACGAAATTCAGGCAATGTGTATAACTCAAACAGAAATATAATATAATATAATATAAAGCAACATAACATAATGTAATATAATATAACATAACATGACTTGAACCAAATCTTCCCTGGATGTTGGGAATAAAATCAAAATGATTCAACTTTATACATACATGTGACGGCAAAAAATGTGTTTACTATGCTTTTCCCTCATGTTGGGCACGTGAAAACTAGACCAAGTAGTTTTGATCTTTGTTGTGATGCAACCTTTTCTGTCACCTTTATTTAGAATGTTCTTCATTTCATGGTTGCTCATTTGCTCATCTGTTTGTGTCAGCTTCCTTTCGCATGCAAGATTGCACTTCAAGTAGAATCTCAGTTTCACAGAAGACACTTAGAACATAAAATATTTTAAAACAGTGAAAGAAGACCAAATCAACCAGCCAACCAAACACACAAAAGGAAACACAGAGACATACACAGAGACACACACACACACACACACACACATGCACACACACACTCACACTCACTCACACTCACTCACTCACTCACCCACCCACTCACTCACTCACTCATTCACTCACTGACATACACATACATTCACACTTTTATTTAAACCAGTACTGTGCCATCATCTTCACCGTCTTTTGTTGATGTCTTCACTAACGCCGCTGTCATTATCATGATCGTCATTGTCATTTCCCCCATTTTTCTCTCTCTCATTTTTCTCTTAGATTTGCATTGGGAAAAGACTAGAAACCAACTCTGATGATAAAAGAAATATTTTTGATAAAAATAAGGGGCACTTCCCACGGACTCTTGCTGTGAATTCAACCCAGATAATGATGATTTGACTTATTATTCATCTGATAATTGTGGACAAAGTCTGGTCAAAGTGGTGGACAGTAGAATTAAGAAGATACTCCACAACCTTCAACATCGACAGAAGCTGACATTTTGCTATTTCTATTTTTAACTTAAAGTTACAAGTAAACTATTGCATCCCTTGTCTTGAGACTTCAGCAACTTGTGTCGAAATTATATTTCAGTCAGTATTTGAAGTTTGGTAGCTATTGTTTGAGCTGTTGTTAAAACTTTGTGCCTGTAGTAAAGCAACCATTCCCACTGATGCAGCCAGACAAAAACATGCCAGGTTGGGAGAGTTGCACAGGCAGAAGACCTTAAAGGGCTGAAAGGGTTGATAAGACACTTACCAAGAAAGTAATCCAAATTGCTGTTCAAAATGGTCTGACACCTAGTTGCTGCATAAATGCAAGTTTGGCAGTGAAAGGGTTAAAGGGCTGAAAGGGTTAATATGACACATACCAAGAATGTAATCCAAAGTGCTGTTCAAAATGGTCTGACAAATTGAATGTTGACAAGCCATGTGGAAAAGTATTTATTAGAATACACAAAATCAGATAGATAAATCTGAAATTCCTGTTGATGATAATGGTTCAAAGGATTCTTCCCATAAATGCAGTTTTAAATGCAGTGTGTATTGTATACAAATTGAATGTTGACAAGCCATGTGGAAAAGTATTTATTAGAATACACAAAATCAGATAGATAAATTTGAAATTCCTGTTGATGATAATGGTTCAAAGGATTCTTGCCATAAATGCAGTTTTAAATGCAGTGTGTATTGTATACACCACCATGTGGATGTTGTGTAATACATGTAGTGCAAGGCATTCTATTGATCATTTTGTATGGAACTAAATATGCCAGAAGTTTTTTTTAATTATTGTAAGTTTTATTTAATGAAAAATACGTAAACTCCCGCAAAATGAAGATTTCAAAATACATTGTGTTGTTTGGTGTTGATGAAACCATAAAAATAGACAGAGTTTTTGGTTTTATCTTAATTCCAGCAAAAAGTTACACGTACAGATTCCAGATTGAAAAATGTATACCAAATATACGTACATATATTTCAAAGATATCTGAAGATATATTTTGAAATTGAACAGTATGTTGCAAAGATACATCGTAACGTGTCCACTTTTAATGTTAAATGGGAATGTTATAAGCCAGTTATTGGAAAGAAAACGACCAGGGAAAATGTAATGGGGTTCGTAAAGGGAACTTGTTGGTTGTTATCTCTTTTTCTGTGTGTAAAATGCTCCCCAGCACCAGATATTTTAGAAATGATGCTTTTAGTCACAGGCTTCTGTTCGAGTCAAAACAACCCAATGGACTTGTTCACTTCAGGGGACAAAGGTTTGTCATTGTTCTTTTGGCAAGAAACTGGCTGCAGCTGTAAAGCTCTGTTATAATGTAAAAATGGTCTTGTAAAAATTATCCTTGATGTCGACTAAAGTCACGTATGGCGGTTCACTGTCTAGTCGACTAAGTCGCCTGTGGGTGCTGACTGAAAATTCCAACTCGGTTTTGTGTAGATTATCTATTGCATCAATGTGTGTGTGTGTGTGTGTGTGTGTGTGTGTGTGTGTGTAGTGTAGTGTGCGTCTTTTTTTCTTTTTTCTTTATTTTTTTATTTTTATAGTTTCTGTATGTATGAACATTTTTTCTTTTCTTTTTTTTCATTTTCTTTTCTTTTTTTCCCCTTCCAGTGTCGTAGAATTACTGAATCAACCAATTAACCTCTTCAGTGCTGGTTATTATTTTAGCTTGTGCTTCCTATTTGCTAGGTGTTTTGGGGTTGCAGAAGGTAATGATTCACAAACCAGTCTGGCACGCATAACCCATACTTTTATGAAAGGAAAATGTACAGACCGTCAAATTTTGATAGAAGTTCATTTAACACATCAGCATCAGTAACTCAAGGAGTATCACTGCGTTTGGACAAATCCATATACACTACACCATGTCTGCCAAGCAGATGTCTGACCAGCAGCATAACCCAATACGCTTTGGCCTTGAGGAAAAAAAAAAGGATATATATATATATATACATACATACATATAGGAAAAAAATTGAAAAAACAAATAAATATATAAATAAATAAATCAGTAGATAATTGAAAAAGGTAATAATAATGAATAAATAAAGATGAAATAAAAAGACAATGATAAACTATCAAATAAATGTAAAACACACACACACACACACACACACACACACACAGCAGACAAAAAAAAGGAAAGAAAAGAGAAGTGCATAGGCCTACCTATACACAGAAACCTCCACTCCCCCACACACCCACTCCCCCTCCCCCTCACACACACACACACACACACACATTGGAAGCTTGTGTAGCTGATATGAAAATATGGATGGACAAAAACCAGCTAAAACTCAATGAAGACAAAACTGAACTCCTAGCTGTAGGAGACCGAGCTCGTCTTAATTCAGTAAAAAAAAAAAAAGGACCCGGTCACATTTGGCCCTGCATCAGTAGCATTCCAAACATCAGCCAAATACCTGGGTGTACATGTTGATCAAACCTTGACTATGAATGACCAAATTTCATTCTTGTGTCGCTCATGTTATTTTCATCTTCGTAAGCTAGCCTCAGTCAGGCCCTATGTAACAGAGAAAAATATGGCTCAACTGGTTCTCGCCAAAAAGTAATCTGATCATGTTACACCTCTTCTGAATCGGTTGCACTGGTTTCCAATTGAGTCCTGCATTCACTATAAGTTAGCGACACTTGCCTTCAAACATTTTGACAAGTCTCTTCCACTGTATCTCTCCTCTGTACTGGAAACTTAGGAACTGCACAGAACATTGAGATCCAGTTCTGAAAAGCTGCTTATAGTCCCAAGGACTAATCTGAAATGCGCTGGAAATAGGTCTTTCAAAGCTCAGGTTCCTCAAGTGTGGAATTCTCTACCTTCATCTCTTAGAAATGCCTCTCTCTACATTCTTTTAAGTCAGATCTGAAAACAAGCCTTTTCCGTAAGCAGTCTTGTTCTGGGCAGAACAGTTAAACCAAAGTATGTTGGTCAGCAAGTATCTTTGTACAAGTGTTTTTGTTATCCTTTTTTTTTTTTTTTAATGCATTGTGTATTTTATGTAGTTTGATCTTAGATGTGATGTCCCTTTTTGGTGTCATATACTGTACCATGTCAAACTGATGCAAACTAGGCCTATGGTTTGCTCTGTTTGGCCAAATTTTGCGCGGCTAACAGTGAAAAGCCCTTTCTGTCTGGTTATTTTTAATCTCCACATGTGTGTGTGTGTGTGTGTGTGTGAGGGTACCTGTTCCGGTACGCGTGCGTTAGTGTGCATGCATGTTAGTATATCCAAACAGAATTCTATGTTAGAAATATTTTAATGCCTATGTAATTCTGTTTTAAGTGCAGTTGATATTTAATGTCAGCATGCATGCAAGTGTGTGTGTGTGTGAGTGTGAGTGTGTGTTATATGAAATGCATTTTGTTTTAATCTGAGCCTTATTTATTTCTGACATGCGCTTTGATTTAGATGAACACATTGTATTTTTTTTTGCAGGCAGAGAGCTGTTGAAGTGTTTTTTAAGGCATGTTTGTCATCGGCTGGATGATGTAGGTGCTTTGAGCAGCATTGGTGCTGGATATCACGCCATAGAAAAATTATGTTTTATTATTGTTATTAATATTACTACTATCTAGGCTACGTATCGCAGCTTCCACGGCACACACACACACACACACACACACACACACACACACACACACACACACACATTCACTCACTCACCCACTCACACACACACACACACACACACACACTCATTCACTCACTCACACACACACACACGCGCGTGCACGTGCGCCCATACCCCCCACCACACACACATACACATATACATGCACACACGCACATTCCAATATTCCGTTGCTCCCACAATACAGACATGCATACACACACACACCCCATCCTCTACACACACTCACACAAAGACGCACACACACATACACATGCGCGCGTGTAAGTCATATCTCCACGATGCACAACCCCAAAGCCCCCCCCCCCCCCCCCCGCCCCCCCACCTCCATACCGACACCCACACACCCACACCCACACCCACACACATAAGCAAATACACACATGTATGTGCTTGCATGTGCACAGAGCTCTCCTGACACATGTGTATACTTACACATTTGCACACACACACACACACACACACACACACACACATGCTGTCACTGATTGGCCGCAAGAGGGGTGGGAAAAGATCTCTGATGCCAGGAATGTGGCGTTTAACATGTTGCTCAGTCTATTGTCTTTGGAAAAGCCCACAGAGACTCTGTTCCGTTTTGGATAAATTTGTGCAATGTTGATTTGGAAATGATGCCAATATTTGTTTTATTTGCAGCATCGTGCTCTACCTTTCATGCTAGACATGAGGTTCATTGAGTCAGTTAGAATCATGGCATGTCGGTTTCCAGGCATATGAATAGATGATAGCCACTGGAGAGCATGTTTCACAGCTTCTACTTCCATTGTTAGGCTGGAGGTTGTAACTTTGTTGGAAGCATTCCCTTTCCTAATTGTTTTTCCATTTTGTTTCGCAGTGAATCCCCAACCGGATTAGTATTTAGTGACTGAGCCATCTGTGTATGTGATATGATGATGTCCTCTTCTTTACTGTTTTCTTCTATGAGTAGCTTCACTTCTGCATCAGTTTTGCCTTCTGGCTATTCTTGACAATGTCTTCTTAGAGTGGCTAAAATATCTGTGTTGAAAAGATGATTGAGGTTTTCAGGGTTTTCCTCCCATTCTTTTGTTTCTTTCAGGTCTTGTAGTCAGCATACCAGCTGGATTGTGACTTCTGATTGCCCCATTCATGATCTTCCCCATCTGCCTTTTGGTTCCTTGACTACATCATGCAGTGGGTTTTGAGGGTTTTCTAATGCTCTGAAGTAGGTCTTAACCTGTTCTAACTTGGTTCTGGCCTGCATTGAAGGAAGGTCAAGCAGGTATTGCATGGTTTCCATAGGTGTGTCTTTTGTTGTTCCAAGGATCAGCCTCATAGCTTCATTTTGAACTATTTCTAATTTTAGGAGGCAAATTTTTTGAGACAGTGTTGTTAGCCCAGGTCCGTAGTCGATCATACTGAGAACGAGTGATTGATAGGAAAAGGTGACGTTGTTTGATGCCTTTGGTTGCCATTTCCTTTAAGACTGAAAGACTCTTTTTGCATTTGAGAACAGTATTTTTGGTGTCATATACTGTACCATGTCAAACTGATGCAAACCAGGCCTGTAAGTTTGCTCTTCTCGGCCAAAATTTATGGTGGCAACGACACCTCACCATTAGACATCTCACCATTAGACCGCCGTCTGCTAGCCAATGAAATAACGTTTCCAGCAGTAGGTAAACAATCATTCTCAGTGGCCGCCATTTTTCAGATAAGTGACATCGATTTGCTCTGCCTTTGCGAACCTTTTATGCATTAGAAATGTTATTTTCATGCATGTTTGTTGTTTGTTGCGGCTTTCCGGGACGTTTTTGTCTCGGGATTCATGTATCTTACATAGTTTGCGTCTGTTTGTGACGTTTTATTCAATGTTTTGTTTTGTGAACTTTGTCTCACTCTCTGCTCTCCTTTGGTCATTGCAGACCGTTCCTGACTTTCTTCTACTACCGGACTCGCCGCAATACTTGGGAATAACTTGTCCCCATCGTGGAGCATCGCTAACCATTCCGGTGATAGCTGAACCCGTGAGGTTGGGATAGTGCTCTCACAGGAGACTATCTCTGGTCCCGGCACCCACGGGTTCTCCCATTTGTGATTGGGCCAATGTATCTTTGTTGATCACATTGAGGTGGAACAGCTTGAACTCCTAACACAGTCAAGAAGGGGACTGTGGGGGATTGGAGTCTGGGCCGGACCCCAAGTTATCCCAAGTGGAGGATGGTTTTGTTGAGGGATGTGCCCCTACTGTGCCTGTGGTCGTGTTGAGATGGCCTTTAAAAAAAAAAGAAAAAAAGTTATACATATATATGTATACAGATATATTCATACAGATATATATATTTCTCTCTCTCACACACACAGCCAATCTTATACTCATGTTATAGGCCAGACATGATGTCACAATGGGGCGTGATTCAGCCCTCTATTCTCTGTTCATGGACAGGCTCTCAGTGGTGGTACTGTTCACTCTCTCCATCCCTCCCATGCCGAGTCCCCTTCCCTACCTCCCTCAGTGGGGGCGGACACCTATGGCCTTCGGGAGGGCCACACTCTTGTGTTTTCCCCAGGTCAAGTCACCCCAGTAACCCTACGGGAGGGGATGCAAGGCACGTGGCACCCACCTGCTTGTCAGGTGATGCCACCGTCCGTCGGGTCTCCCCTGCTGGAGTAGACACGCATGTGTCATGCAGTTCCGCTGTCCGGCTAGTCTCCCCTGCTGGGAGAGGCACGCACGTGTCAGGCGGTCTCGGGACACCCAGGGTCGGGACAGGTTACTGGACTTCCCACCGACCTGGACAAGTTTTTTCTTTATTTTTTCCCTTCCTAAAAGTCCATGTGCCAGTGAGCCCTGGGGATGGGCTCACAGAATGGTTGGCACTCACGGGTAGATCCCATTCTACCCATACAGGGGTGCGCCACCAGCGCACTCTGGGCAGCTGGGAGGACCAGGGATGACCCCAGGTCCTATCCTCCCCGGATTCAGCCCAGCACCCCTTACCCTACACATTTGGTGCTCAGCTGCGGATGCGCACTGCATCACTTGGAGTGGCCCACTGGTATCGGTCAAAGTAACCTTTCTGGTCACCAACACATCCCACTCGGGACATAGCACCTCTGGGTCTGCCTACCCAGGTGGGGAAAGCTTGCACTTTCCCCTACCTCAACCTTAGGTAGTCAGGAGAACAGTAGGCCTCCCAGCACGCATGTGTCCCCATCTCTTTTCATGAGGTGCTACGTGAGGACCTTGGCTCCCTCACTCTCACACGTGGCTGAAGATGTTCTTCCGACACCCTCTGGCTGGCGCCCTTGGGTTGATTCCCCAATAGGGGTCCACTCTGTGGCCACAGGGTGTTTTCACTCCTGGTATGTTCTGGGCTGAGTTGCGGACCTGCCTCCCAGCACGTTTTGCCCCCAGTAGTTTTCTCCACCAGGACTCGATCGCAGCCCAGTGTGGAAGTACTGAGCACTTGTGGGTCGGAGTGACTTCTACAGCTGCCAGCACCTCCCTTGTGGGCACCTGTACCACCATAGGAGGAAATACTGCAGGCAGGACCCATACTTATTTATCAGGCGACAGCGCACATGTGCATCGGGTGGCTCCAGCTTGTCCTCGTCTCGGTCGGCCCATGGTCCCAACACCTAATTGAGATGGGACCTACAGAGCCACCATCTCCCCTGCTGGAGGTCCCAGTACCAGGGACCCTTGAGGAGGTTCTTAAGGGGTCAGTAGCTCTCCAAGGGTGATTTCTCCTTTCAAACCTGATGCAGATGCACCTACGGTGCATGCTTGGCTGGGTAGAACCCATCATCCTCTCCCTCCTGAACTCCGCCATGCACCTCTTACTTGGCGCTGCACACCAAAGGGTTTGGCTGTGAACACCTACTCTTTGGTCAGGGCAGTCTCCATGGTCACCTGCACCCCCCCCCCCCCCCCCCCTCAGGGACCCTTTCCCATGGGGTCCCCTTACATGGGGTCCAGGGTCTCTAGCACCTCCCTCGAGGGACTGACTGCTTCTGGGTCACCCATACAAGGTCAGTGAAGCTTGCAGCTTCATTTTACCACTCACTCCAGCATTGGGGAGATTCATGGGTGTTCATGCCCTCTGTGCATGCATGGTTCCCTTCCTAACCATCTCAGGAGACGCACAGTTTCAAGATTGGCACAACCCTCGCAGGTGTTGCTGGACCTGCGGTCCATGGACTCTAGCCCTGCAGCAGGCATGAACGGGATAATCAGTAGGCAACTTTGATTGGCTCACTCTTCTTCCCACCAGGCTGCACACCCAAATCTGGAGACCCCCTTGTGTATATTCAGGTGTGAGGGGACCCTGCCCAATATGGTCTGGGAGGTCCATTTTGAACGTATGTTCTGAAGAGTGGGAGAATATTGACGATTTTCCTACCCTCTCCCGGGTGACAGGTCAAGTCCATGTTCACTTTCTGATCAGGCTGAACCCAATATGGTCTGGGAGGTCCATTTTGAACAGATGATCTGAAGAGTGGGAGAATATTTACGATTTTTCCTACCCTCTCCTGGGTGACAGGTCAAGACTATGTTCATCTTCTGATCAGGCTGAACCCAGTTTGTTCCTGGCAGCACTGGGGATGACCCTGCCCACATGGGTCACTCCGCCATCAGCCTTCGGAATCTGCCCTTCACACCACACTGTCACCATTAACCCTTTTTTGGCACCACAGCACCACCCCCAGGACCACTTATTGCCATAAGTTCCCACAGACGGCACTGGGGTGGGTGATTAAACCCACCCTCAGTGACAGGGGTAATTTTTCTCAACTCCTACCCTGTAGGGAGTCCTTGTCTGTCCCTGGGGTTCGTCCCTCCAGGGAAGTACCTCGTTAGACAGAGAAGACAAGACAAATGAAAAGGACTCTTCCATGGGTATGGCTGGGTCCATGTTCACCCCTGTTCACACACCCTCTATTGTGTGCTGCCCTCTTGGGTGGGACAGGGGGCTTGTCCCACAAAGCCTTCCATCCCCTGCCTCGGCCATCCTTTCGTATATGATAGCTGGCTGAGGGGGACAAATAGGCCGGTTGGTGACTGCTACATGTATCCTCAGCGTTATGCCTTGGCCGCTTTCCCTCACAGGGCCAGTCACGTGTGGGATGAGCATGGACTCGTGCGAGGTTTAGAGTTATCTTCTCCTGAACCTCATTAACTATTCAGCCATCCATGGCTGACTACTTTGGGTGACAAAGTGACTGCACGCCTGACAGTTAAGACAGACATTACTACCAGCCAGCACATCAACTCCGTGCTTGCCAGAAAGGCTGCCGTCATCTATCTCTCTAACAACCCAGGAGAAGAAAAGGCTGCCTCATGGTCAATTCCCACCCAGCAGTGCTCCCTCTTGAGTCTTTGTCCCCTGCACAGATAGGGGGCCTATTTACACCCCCAATGACTCGGACACATTTCAGACCCTCCAGTCGCTCAGCCCCGCGAAGTGGGACTCAATGACTGGGTTACGTTTGGGTTAGAATTGGGGTGCATGCTGTTTCGGGCAGAAGATTCCCCCTCCTCTGTGACCCACTCCTCTTCCTTATGTACCCAAGTTAGAGGAGCATGACAGCATTTCAACAATGGGCATGTCTCACGGCTTCTTGAAGGCGTGACATCAGACCCCAAACTGGGGCCCGGGGTTTTGGAGATGCCTGCTGGTGATTCCAAAGGTCCCGAGAGGGTGGTGACCAATCCTGGAGGACTTCTTAGGGACATTTGCCATATGATCCTTAACAGTCAGTCAGGGGTGTCAGTGTTCAGTTCACGGTGCACACAGACAAGGCTGGTCTCAGAGGGCTTAGCCCAGGGTCATGCACATCTGGGAGATTGGTTCCTGGAAATACATCAGCAATAACTTATCTACCCCCACCCCCCTCCCCCCTCCCATTTCTGGCTCCATACTTCAAGGGGCACTCTTCACGATGCATCCTGGCGAGTAATGGGGAGCCCACTCGGGCTCACTCCTTGCAGCCGTAATTGGGTCATCACGGGAGCCAAGTGAAACTCCACTCTTCTGCTCTTCTGGAACTTGCAGCAGTTCGCCGGGCTTGTCTCCACTCCACTTGGGTGGAAGCCATTCAGAATATTCATGCATTCACGGGTAACACTACTGTTGTGTATGTGGACACAAAAAAGTGGGGTTGGGGGGGTGGCCTTGGATATCCTCATGTGGTGGTCCAAGGCTCTCCTTTGCTGGTGCTACAAGGCATTGAGCTTTCAGCAAGACACATAGGGGCAGTACCAACCTAGGCAGGTGCTCGCAGCAGGCTCAAGAGCGTCCTCCACTTGGTGGACCCTACACAAGGACACCCTGCAAGGGGCGTGGCATTATAGTCTCCACAGAAGGGGGTTCTGTTTACCACAGCTCTGTCGAGGACTTCTGATTCATGTCACACTGGTTGCAGACACAGAATCTTGGGTAGCGAATGTTTTTTCTCTGGACTGGAGCAAGCTGATCGCTTATGCCTTTCCTTATTTCCCGATCCCGCCCGAGATGGTTGGGAAGCCGGGTCGGAATGCCTGCACATCAGAACCTTAGGCATTTTCAGTTCTGTTAATGCAGGATTCCAATAGCTCTGGAGGCTCACACTATTGCCACTTCAGCCACCTTTCAGCACTCTGTGCCTCTTTGCCAGGATTCACAGGTGGCCTTCTGCCGTTCTGAGATTTCTTTCATCGATTTCGTCCTCAGGGAAGTCTGTATGCTCACGGCTGTATGTTTCTTAGGGGTTTCCTTTGTCACGGCTAACTCAGCTGCCACGGTTTCCAGTGAGGAGGGATGAGTTGACAATCACTTTTTTACAAAATTCTATGGCAGTGAATGGAAAGGAAAAATTATCAAGATCCAACATACCATACACAGACATGAAGCAGAAGGTGAACACTTATGTTAAGGATCTTTGGCAAGACGAGTGGAACACCCAGATGGACAACAAGCTGTTCCAAATTCATCCAGACCTAAAAGAGACCCTCCCATCAGTTTGTGCTGTGCAGACTGCACACGGGGCACACTTTTCTTACTCATTCTTACATATTAAAGGGGGAGGAGGTCCCTCGATTTATTCCCTGTGATGAGCCTCTCACTGTGAAACACATGCTCCTTGACAGCTGGGAACTGTACACAGACGTTATACGGCGGATTCTCTGAAGACTTTGTTTCATGATGTCCCTCCAGGGACGTAGATGGACTAGTTTTTATTGTACTTTTTTTACCCTTGACTTGAAGTAGATGCTAACATGGCAGTAGCCTTCAGATGGCCTTAGTGGTCGGCGGGGCTCTAAGCACCAGAATTTGAATTTGAATCCTCAAAATTCCATAGCAAGGGGAGAGCACTTATTTTATTTTTATTTTTTATACAAAATTCTCTGGCACTTAACGGGTTGATGTGTGCCAAGTGTTGTTTTTTGCTTTTATTTAGCTTTTGTTGTAGTTTTTTGTTGGTAGTGAAGGCTTTTGCCCTTTGTTTTTTAAGGAAACCTTCAGTGGCAAAAATCAAGTAACCAAATAATTTCATCTGTTGGTCTAATTGGCAAAAACCAAAGCAAAAAAGTGCTATTCTGCTGATAACTAGTTTGCAAAAAAAATTATATATTCCAACATGTTCAGATACTCAGGGATTCAGACTCAAAGCAGTGTGAAACTGGAACTGATTTTGTTAGCTGGAATGAATGGTTTCAGTGTGTGTGCTGGATGAGGCAAGTCATCAAGTGTGATAATTTGGTGACATCATGTACACAAGAAGGGCAATGGCTATTTGAGATGCAAAATAATGCTGTTATTCTGATAACTAGTTTGCAAAATTATGTTTACACATTAGATGAATGGTTCATTTGAGAAAGATATTGAACAGAAAAAATGGCAAACATTTCATTTATCGTAAGTGTGTCACAACAACTGGGATGAAAATTGATTTCTGGGGTGGTTTGGTTGGTTGGTTGGTTTGGTCAGTTTTGTTTTTCATTGCATAAGACTTTGTGACAAACTATGCAGGTGATCACACTGCCAGAGGAGCCTTCAGAAGATGACCCAGAGAGAGTGTTGGTGATGCTGCGGTCCCCCATTCAAACAGTGTGTCAGCGCTGCTTCAGGCACACTGATACAGTCCAGGTATGAGTGTTTAGAATGTGTGGATATTTAATCCCTTCAGTGCAAAAAAGACATCAGCTGACATCCTACACAAATTGTTGCTGTAGTGCCTATAAGATGTCCACTGATGTCCTTCATCTATTTTTCCTTCATCTGAGTTTGATTCATCGAATAAAAACAGACTGAACTGTTAGTTTGATGTGTCTAGATTGTAAGAATACTCTTTAACCCTTTCACTGCCAGGAAAATAAAATTTAATTGAAATCTATTTGCCAGGGTTTTTTCACAAAAAACGGGTATAAATTTTCCAAAAATTCTGTGCTCTTAGTTATTGGAGAAAGACCCATAAAAGTATATATTTTCTGAAAGGTAAATGAACAAAGAATACAAAACACATGCTGTTTTCCCATTTTATATATTTTTAGTGACATGCTGTTCTTTTGAAATCAGTGTTTTGTTTTTTGTCACATTTTCAACTTGTTCATTACAAACATTAGTCAGGTAATTTGCACAAAAACATCATATTTTCTGGACAAATGAATATCTGCAAACACAAAATCATACTAGAACAACCACAATATATATATTTTTTAAAGAGATAGATACACAATACATTGTGACTTCTCCAAGTGATAAGATGGATGTGAGGCCACGCCCCCTCAGTCTCCACCCCCCTCCCCTTCACCCCTCTCACACGGTCACTTGATTCAGTTCTCATCAGACCGCGTTGGCTGCGTGCCAAGAATATCGCTCTGCTGCTAATTTAGGTCATCTTCTGTCGTCTGCTAACATCTGTACAGCTGACATCACTCACTGACAGTCGCATCTTGGCCACTCTCTTGATTGCTCCCTTTATTTTCTATCAGATCGTCCTATAAATGTTCATCCGTGACTATCTTCTCCTTCGAATTTACGCTTCAATTCTTTCTGAGCATCAGCTAAAGAAAGAAATCTTGGTTGATTTGGTTCGTCACGATCGTATGTCTTGAGCACGGCGTCAGTCCGACATTTTGTTGAGCGAGCGAGGAGAGAAGTCAGGCAAACACTAGGACAGTGACCCAACCAAAACGTTCAAATAAAGGACTGCTTCATGACGTAGATAGGGTTTCTAGCTATGAATAGAATCTAGAGAGATTCCCCAGGCTAAAGCTACCACTATTCTTGTCAACGAAGTGAATGCAACCCAAGGAAAAGTCAGAATATATCGATGACGAGTTATCTCGTCATTGTGGCAGCGAAGCATACATGCTTGCCATGACGAGTTATCTCGTCATGCAGGCAGCCTAGGGGTTAAATGAGCATACGTCCGGTGTAAGACTGCTTTGTTCTTGATAATGATTTGCTAACTGGACCATAAAGAAGACACGTGGAAATGGGGTTGCCTCATTTGCAAAATAGGCATTGAAAACTATGTCCTGCAAAGACAGTGGCCACATCAGCAGATTTATAAAATTTTGCTGTGATAATGATTGTGGATAGATATAATGGTGGACACGGATCTCTTTTGTCCGATGATTCGTTTGAACATGAAGTTGAATATCAACAACAGTGACAAAACAGTCCATTTGATGCTTGTTAAGTCCATGCCATCTATCCAGTCAAACAGTGTTTTTGAGTGGGTGACTTTGACTGACAGAGTACGTGCAGAGTAACTTTGGAATAGGGGAAGATGATAGGTAAAATGCCAGTCCTTTAGAGGACATGGAAGAGGGTGTGGCCATGAACATCAGTGAACTGTTCTTCCACTCAGTGCTACTGGGAATAGACAACAGCCATTATTCCATGATTTTCATGAAACACGGTTGAAAGTTCACTGGACATGAAACATGTTTTTTAAAAATAATTTTTTCATGCTTTTTGTCACTGATTCAGATGGCTGCCTTGTTTTTAGAGGAAGTTTGTTTTTCTGTTTGTAGATGATGTGTGTAGATGGTGTTGAAGACATAAGGAAGCCCAGAAGGAATAAGAAAGAAAGTAATCAAGAAGTAGGGACTGAAAGAGAAAATATCGAAGCAGTTAGATAAGAATTTGAGGAAGGAAGTAAGGAAGGAAAGAAATAAGAAATATAGGTAATTTAAGCAAGATAAAAATAAAACTAGAAAAAAGAAGAGTTGAAAATGAAATGAGGGGAAGGAAGAAATGGATGAACAAATGAAAGGGAGAAAGAAAGTGAAAAATAGTTGGAAAAAAAAAAGAAAGTAAGAAAGATAATACATGTTTGTGTACAAGGGACTAGTGGGGCCAACCGTATGTTTTCTCAAGTCATAAGTTCCCCTAGGTCTATATTACCCCACATTTACATTTTCTTGGTCTTTGTTCCCCAGGTCTCTATTCCCCCAGGTCTGTGTTCTCAAAATTTACATTTTCTTGGTCTGTATTCCTATGGGTCTATATTGCCCCAGGTCTTGATTCCCACATGCCTATATTCTCCCAGGTCTATGTTCCTCTAGGTCTTACATTACCCCAAGTCTTAAACCACTGCTGACCACTATATTGTATGCAGTATTAGTACTTTTTCACCAGCTTTGACCGTTGTCCATTACTGAATACTACTAACCACTGACCATTTACCACTACTGACCACTGATGAATGACCACCACTGACTATCGCTGACAACTGACCACAGCTGACCACTTACCACCACTGATCACTGCCATTACAAAGTACTTACCACTACTGACCATTGCTGACCACTGACCATTACAACTGACCTCTGAACACTGACCACTACTGATTATTGATCACGATTGACCATTGGTCACCACTGAACATGCTGGCCACTGACAACAGCAGTTACAAAGTAAACGCTGAATTGTTAGGTGTATATTTTTGTCATTGGCAATGCTGTGTTGCGATAGCATGCTGAAATGTTGCCAATCCACTGATGTGTCAATGACCAGCTACAGTTTGAAGGATCTCTGATAAACTAAATTGTCAGTGATCAGCTAATTTTGTCACGGACCAGCAACAATTCAGCAAAGGTCTGTTAAAAGCTGAATTGTTGTGGGTCTGCTGATTTGTCGCTGGCAACAATTTGGTGGAGGCAACATTTCAGTGGTTAACAACAGACACATGTTGCAACAAGTTGCATCCTGGAAGGAATGAGTGTCATCAGTGAAAATCTCCTTCTAATGGAAACTCTTAACTGTCAAAAAGCTTGACTCTTCTGTTCCTGAGAACATGATTTACTTTTTTGACTATACACACTTTTGTCTTTGTTGGGACAGTTATTCGCTGACATGTCTACACAAGTTGTGATTTGGTACCATAAACTTATAAGCCATTTAATTTTCTTCTACAGGTATAATCTGACAACAGGAATGGTTTTCTAGCTACATTTTGTTTATTTTTCTCTTTGGATGTCATTTTGTAGAGGTGGAAATAGACATTTTGGTGTACAAAAAATCATTAACTTCACTTTCAAATGCTTTAACAGTTATCTACAGTCAGGATGATTGGGGGCAAAAGCCCAGGTTTTGAATCCATGTTCATTTTCCTTCACAAAAACATTTGCTTTCTTTCTGTATCTCCTGTAGTTTTTTAGCTAGAATTTTAGAGCATTTATTACCCCTGAATCTTCAAAATTCCCTAGCAAGGGGTGAACACTTGTTTACAAAATTTCTGGTTCTGAACGTCAAGAACAGTAACAACAATAATAATAATAATAATTGTGAAAAAAATAATAATGGACCTTTACATTTCCCTTCTCTTTGTGTTTCTGTCTTTGTGTGTGAAAATGTGTGTATAAGTGTGTGTGTGTGTGTGTGTGTGTGTGTGTGTGTATGTGTGCCTGCCTTTCTGTTGACACATCTGTCAGTCCAACAAGCAAGCTCTTTGTTGAATGCAGGTAAAAGTCATTTGAGTCAGTGAGGGATGATTATTGACAATGAGCAACATGAATTGGCCTGTTCAGTTGTCTTTTTACTTTTCTTTTCAGACACTGCTAGACTTCATGACGGTGAGTGGATTCACCCAAACGTTCAACACACTGTGCACATCTTTCCCACGTCACGACCTGGCACAGGACACAAACCTCACTCTGCAGGATCTAGGCTTCATTGGCGGTGTCACCCTCAATATTGAGGAGAAAGATGTGTGAAACTGCATCCACATGCGGACAGTTTTGAGTGTGTGTGTGTGTGTGTGCACTTATATGCATGTCTCAGAGTGTGTATATTCTCTGTTTGTTTCATTTCATGTTTTTGATGATGGACAAAGTGTCAGTGGAGATATTTTTAGTTGTTCATAGTTGCCATTGGGTCATGGAAGAAGAGGATGTTGGTGAGAGTGTGAGACAGGGAAGTGTGAGAACGAACGGTTGAAAAAAAAATGTCTGCTTTAAGGTTACATATCAAAAATAAATGAAGGGGACTTACATACACTTACAGTTCTGGATGGGGGATATCTTCAAAGAAATATAAGATAAGATAAGAATAACTTTATTATCTCCAACTGGAGAAATTTGGTCAGGTGCATTATCACAACATAGACAAGTAAACAACATGGAGACCATAACTGTAAAAGTCAACAACAGCTTTTACGAATATTATGAAGATACAAATGTAAAAAATATCACATACACCGTTTCATACATACATCCACACACTGCAGGTAATAACTAGTATTCTTAATGTAAAAACAGAAAGAATTAAGAAACATTATTTGAATATAATTATAAACATAGTCTACTATACTGCACATTGATTATAACAGACAGATAAGATAAGAATAAAGATAAATTGCGGAAAACCGCAACCAGATAATCAGCACACACCCGCACCCCCCCACCCCCACCCACCCCACACACGCGGATTACTTGATTAAACAAGAGTAATAAACATATGTTCTCAATTAAAAGCATTTCACATATTCGCTTTTAAAAACATTGCAATTAATTATTACATCGTAATTATTAAACAGAAATATATTTAGAATATGGACGTTAGCATTAGACATATTCCATTGTACATTCATCCTGCATATTGCACATTATTCCTACATATTGCATATTCATTATAACCAATTGTCACGTTTTTAAGCTCAGTAAACACACACACACACACCACAACTAGAACAAGGTACAGCCTATCATGCACGGACTTTCACACGTCTCACATGAGACACGCACACACACACACACAGTTCTCAAGAATTTAAAAGGTGGATTGAACGTGGAATAAAAGTCTTCAGAGCTCTGGATTTCAACTTAAAAGTTCTGTAGTGTCGTCCTGATGGCAATAGCTCATAATATTTTGCTAAAATATGGGTGTCGTCAGTTGCTATCTGCCTGCTTTTTTTAACCACTCGACTTTCATACAGCTCTTGCATACTAGCTTGTTTCACTCCCACAATTTTACTGCATACACTCATGACATCGTTCAAAACATGCTTACTCCTCACTCCCAAACTTCCATACCAGCACATAAATGAAACTATGAGCACAGACTCGATACAACATCGATAATAACTTTGAAGAATATTTGAATTTTTACCAGCATTTCTAAGCTTCTGTAAACAAAAAATTCTAGACTGACATTTCTTATGAATGGAATCAACATTTCTGTCAAAAGTCAGCTTATTGTCTAAGATGGTCCCTAAATATCTATATTCATTGACCCTCTCCACTGTTTGACCATCAATAACAAGGTTAGCTACAGGCAAGGGGTCTTTCTGAAAATCTATTAACATTTCTTTTGTTTTCAGTACGTTGAGATCCATATAGTTTTTCTCACACCAGGAACAGAACTTTTTAATTTCACTGAAATAAATAGCATCAGAGTTGGACAGATCTTCAGTTGCTGAATCATCAGAATATTTTATGACAGGAGTTTCCTCCATGCCTCTGCAGTCATTTGTGTACAGTGTAAAAAGAACAGGGGACAGCACTGTACCTTGGGGTGCACCAGTAGAAGTAGACTTTAGAGAAGAGTGGGCAGAATGAAAGCGGACGGACTGAGTTCTATTGAGAAGAAAACTTACTATCCAAAGAGTAAGCTTCGGATCAACATCCATGCCTAGCAGTTTGAGGGCAAGGAGATGAGGTTGTATCGTGTTAAAAGCAGAAGAGAAGTCATCAAAAAGGATACGAACAAAAGATCCCGTGTTATTCAAATGAAGGAAAGCATTATGAAGGAGAGTTAGGATAGCATCATCAGTACTTCTGTGTGCTTTATAAGCAAACTGAAGAGAGTCAAGCTGCTGTTCAGTGAAAGAAAGATGATGTCGGAGAATAATTTTTTCAAAGCATTTCATCACTACTGAAGTCAGGGCAACAGGACGGTAATCATTTAGTGCAGCTGGGATCTTTTTCTTGGGGATAGGACAGATTGTAGATTTTTTTCCAGATGCTGGGGACAGAGCAGTCCTTCAGAGACCAGTTGAAAATTTTACAGAACACGTCACACAACTGGGAAGCACATGTTTTCAGTAATTTTCTGCAGATATTTTCGGGGCCAATTGCTTTTGTGACATTCAGTTTTAAAAATAAAGATTCAACAACTTTTGCATCAATCTCAAAGTCTTCACCTGTGTTCCTATCTTTGATCTGTTCCTGCAACTGTGAGATAACACTATCCAGTTCCCTTCCCAGATCATTCCTTTCAAAGCAACAGTAGAAATCATTCAGTTTATTTGAAAAATCAAGCTTTTATATATGTGTGTGTGTAATGAAAGTTAGTGGTAGGGATATTAATTCTTATTTGACTAGTTTTAATCTCTTCTTATGTTGCGCATGATTTTATGCCAGTGTTTACAATGAGTCTGTGATTGCACAACTTAATTTCCATGTGGATTAATAAAGTGTTTTTGATTGATTGATTGGATTTAATTTGGATCAAAGAATTAAAACATTAAAGGAATATTTATATTCTTGGATGAATATTTTTGGATCTGTCCTCTCAGGTCAAAATCCTGCTGGTGATGCCACTTGTGTCACCGAGTGCTGAGCGGTATATTATAAAGAGGATACAAGATAATTACTGAATTACTGAATAGAAACTGAAAAGATAGAAAAGATCCTCGCACAGGCCAGGAACATATAGAGGCTAGTCACAAGGGTTTTTTTTTCTATTGTTTTATTTACAGTAGTTATAAGGAAGAAGAGAAGAAAAGAAAGAAGACAAAAAGATGAGAAGACAGTGCCTTCATCACTAAGAGCAAATGAGAAAGAACGCTTCACCCTAGAATGTTCTAGAACAGTTGAAAAAACTGTCCATGAGCGGAGACGTCTACAAGCGGATCATGACAACATGATGATAATTTACATCAAACAATTATAATACCTTTGACTGAACAACAACACAATTCTTTTGGCAAAGTTTACTGAACTTTAAAATGCTATCAGCACATAACACAAACAGTTGACTTACAGCAAAGATGTGCGACGCTGGCCTTTGGGCAACACACACTGACAGACGCAGGGTCAGTGGCCAGCTAGCTAGCTATCGCCACAAGCAAGCTCATGTGAAAAGTGACCAGTGATCACATGGTTTGCCTATTTATGCAAGTCATGTGAACTGCAAGGATCACACGCAAGTCGAATGGCATCATGCATTATGCGTGAGTCATTGAAGATCAGCAGGTTGGCTGCAAAAGTGGTTGGCTGCAAACATGTTATCTGCTCCAGCTTGTGTATGAAGCAGTCACCGTAGCCAGCTGAGTGCTTGGCTGCACACTCACTCTCTCTCACACACACACACACACATATATATATATATATGTGTGTGTGTGATGCAGCACACGAAAACCCTGCTAAAGTTGCATCCAGCGATTCTTAGCTGTACACAAAAACAAGTAGTTAGGGTCAAAATAATGAAGATCAGGATTTTTATAGATATTGCATCTTCAAAGTCTTATCTTTGCTGTCGGTAAGTATCTTTGCATAAAACACCCTGGAACTGTAGTATTTTCAATGTTTTCATGTGCATGCCTGTCAAAATACTGCACTTTTTTTGCCCTATTTCAGTTGAATGCAACGAAGACAGGGAAACTCCAGTCTGCGAAGTCATAAATGGAAATAAGCAGTGAACAGGCATTAATCGTCTCCCCTAGACCTGAATCAAGATAGTGTATGAATGTAGCCGGTTTTTAACGGTTTTACTGGCTACCCTCTGTAAGTTGCTACTTATACTTTAGCCGGGTCTTTCACTTTCACTTTCACTGTGTTGATGGCCACAATCATCCATTTGATTTTTACGCCGTTTTTGTTGGGTTGCGATGAAAGAAAAACAAGCTACAGAAAGCGACAGACCTATTAGTGAGGATGAAAACTTAGTCCTACTCTAAGTGGGTTCTCCGGCAGGCTACTATCACTTCACTTTTCGCTCTTCCGAGCTAGCCGGTCCCTTGCTGATCTAAGACAGCAGGGCCCCAAAAATAAATTTAAAAAAAACCCCAAAATATGAGGGTAAGAGAGGGGGTGGGTAGGGGACCTGTTATCTAATTAACTACTGATTGGGGGGCACCCCAGACTTAAAGGTGTCCAAGGTGTCTGCTGCTATAGCTGTTTCAGGAAGGTTGTTCCAGTCACGTATCGTCCTGGGGAAGAAGGAATATTGCCTGTATTGGGTTTTACACCGGATCTGGTTGAGCTGGCGAGAATGAAGCTGGGTCTCATCGATTCTTCGAATTTAGCCAAGTTTCCAACTCAAAGTTCGAAACAAAATAATTTTTATTGGAAGTTCAGGCTTTCTGTGGAATGTCTTAATTGATGTTGTTTCATTCTGTGGTGTGTGTGACTCACGAAAATTCATTGAAGGACCTATATGTACATAAAATTGACGCAACGTGAAGTAAACAAATATGGCGTCTTCGAAAACATCATGTGCTAAGCGACTCGCAGTAATCCTCAACGAATCCCAACAGTTAGGTTGTGAAGTGAAAGCATGACCTGTTGCACACATGAACTGTGACTCTATCAGAACATATTCAGGCAATAGGCATCTTGACACTTTCCGCGTTTGGCTACAAATAGCTATGAATGTAGGTTACCCTTTACTCACTGGCCGTATGCTGTAATTGCAGATCTAAATATTGTCTTTCCTTTGAGCTTCACTTTTGATTTTCAAACTATCAGTGTGCTGTTGTGTTATGTATATTGTTCGTTTCAGACACTTTGCTTATTAGATTTAGCTCTAAACATGTAATTTAGTCACAGTAAAACCAGATAACCGTGACCGGCAAACCCTTTAACTTAAAATGTTTTGAAGACATATAAAATTTGTAGCCAGAGACAACTGAATATGTGTTCACACATGTACAGTGATGCTATCTGAACATTTTAAGGCACATAGATCTACCAGCACTTTCTTCAAATGGCTTGATTTAGTCTTGTAATTAGGTCACCACACACACTGACTACAATACGATGACTATTGTTCTAAACAGTGTGTTTGTTTATCGCACAACATGTGACCATTCACACAAATACTGTGCTGCACTAGATCTGTATTAGCTAAATTCATACACACTCTGATTACCTGGACTCTAACTGAATTTGTTTTGTTTAAAGTCTGTCAGCTGCACGTCAGGATATTAATTGAATCTAATTAGGTCACAGCAAGATGTGATGGCCTTGACCAGCTAATCCATAATTAGGCCTGGAAGATTATCTCTAATGCCTGAACAACAACATATATTTTATTAGGTCGTGGTAACTGCATATAATCATGCTCTTGTAACTACCGAAACAGATATTTTATAATGTGGGAAATACAGTAAGACCATTCTCGTTTCAAATCATATTTGCTGTGGTACTAAAAAGCACAAAAAATGAATGTTTAACACAGTCCTCACAAGTTTAAAAACTTGTAAATCTGCTTTTACCCATCAGCCAAAGTCCTGTTCTTCCAGATTGTGCTCTAGTAACTGATTTTGACTGTAAACAACTGATCCAATGACACACATGATCAGATATATGACTGGCTGGCACAATCTCATAACAAAAGTTACAAAAGTGACCAGTCCATTCCAATCAGCACCAGACCAGTTCCTGCATGCCTGCATCTACCTTTAGGACACCAGGCCACATCACAAAAATTGTAAAGAAGATCTTTAGCAGAGACTTACGGCTCTGAACAAGTGTTAAGGTGGGCAACAAACTGCTCAACGATGTACTCGGGGACTTAGACTGGTTATCCATCATCACCAGGAAAGCATTAGTACTTTGCTCACACAGTTCATGTGTTCCATGCTTTTCTTTTGCTTCTGCCAACAAGCAAAGCCATTATTTATGCGCGATTCCTGCTGAACAACAAAATCAAAAGTGACAAAGGGAAGGGAGGGGGGCAGTTAACAGTACTGATATGAATCTGATACATATCATATATTTTATCACCATCTGAAAGTGTTTTTCGAAACCATGTTGTGTGCTGGAAACGAAACGATCCTATCTTCAACACCCCACATCCATCTTTATTTCATTGTTTTAAAATCATTATTCAGATCTGTCAAAGTTTCAAACTTCCTCTATGTTTGTCGCGACTTCCAGGCTTTACTAACTTGTATCAGAAATGCCCAAAAGCAAATTCGGGTGAAATTATTGAAGCTTCCGCAATCACGTTTGTGCAAACAGGCTTATGATACGATGTTATTACAAATGGAATTAGGTAAAGAAAACTGGGCTTATTATGTTAAAAAGATTCTGTCTGAACATGGTTTTGGAATTGTGTGGATGTCCCAGGAAGTGTGAAATTAACAGCAGTTTATTTCGGAATTTAAAGATAGATTTATTTGTTATTTTAAACAAAATTGGCATTCTGATATGGAAACTGAAGAAAAATATAGTTGTTTTTTTTTTCATTCAAAAGTGTATTTCAAACGGAAAGATTCCTGACAGTCATCACAGATAAGTGGCAAAGAATAAACTTTGCAAGATTTCGACAAAGGACACTTGGATTTAATGCAAATAAAAGATGGTTTCAGCCTGGGACATCCACAGAATCACCATGCCCTTTGTGCGCTTCAAGTGTAGATGAAGAAAAACATTACTTGTTTCAATGTAAATCATTCGATAGGGTAAGAGATAAGTGTGTGTTTTTTTCAGTCTGATTTAGCTAAAAGACACGACATTGTTTCTGCTTTGTCGTCTGATGATGATCTTACAATACTGTCAATAGCTAAATTTCTTGTAGAAGCACAAAGAATAAGATGTAGTCTTACTATTCAGAACAATGCAAGAGTAAATGAGGGGTATAGCAATGTATAATGTCTATTATCGTGTGTTCAGACTGTCAGCCAAATAATAAGGTAGACATTGAACAATATCGTTAATTGATGGTCGAGTAATGGTGTTTTTTTCTTCTGTTTTTTTCTTCTTTTTTTTATGTTTGTTGCTTCCCTATTGTAAGGGTGTTGTATTTCGATGAAAGCTGTTTTGTTTTTCTTTGTTTGCATGTTTTGTTTTGTTTTGATGGATCAAGCAGAATGTGGTATTGTACTTGTGGTGACATAAGAAACAACCCTCATCACCCACTTGTCAATAGACCTTTGCAGGTAATGACATTAAAATATCAAAGCGTCAAAGCATCTCTCTCTTCGTCTCACAGAATTTCTCTCTCTCACTCTCTTTGTCTGTCTCTCAGATTCTGTCTCTGTCTCTCTCTTTGTCTGTCTCTCAGATTCTGTCTCTGTCTCTCTCTTTCTCTCTCACTCTCAGTGTCTCTCAGATTCTCTCTCTTTCTCAAACTCTCTCTCTGTGTATGTCTCTCTCTCTCTCTCTCTGTCTTGCAGATACTCTCTTTCACTTTCTCTCTGTCTCTCAGATTCTCTTTCTCTCCCTCTCTCTCTCTCTCTCTCTCTGTATCTGTCTCTCAGATTCTTCCTCTCTCCATCTATCTCTCTCTGTCTCTGTCTCTCTCTCTCTCTCTGTCTCAAATTCTCTCTGTCTCTCTCTCTCTCTGTCCCTGTCTCTCAGATTCACTCTCTCTCTCAGATTCTCCCCTCCCCCCCCTCTCTGTCTCTGTCTCTCTGTCTCTCTCTCCTTGTTTTCCTCTAAGGTGTCAAATACTTCCTCCAGTGATGCTAACAAAGCCCACCCACATCCTGTGCGAGGCAGTGGGCCAGCAAATCCCCCCCTCCAGGGCCCGTATTCATGGCCCGGTCTACCCATGGGCAAATCGCCCAGCCGAGGGCAAAGTTGTAAACTGCCCATGGGTAGCGCTACCCTGGGATTCATGATGAAAATTACCACCCGCCACTCCTCCCTAACCGTGGGCAGATTTACCGCTCCTCCCCCCCGTGGGCAACTTTGCCCTGTCGTGGTTAAAAATGGCGGACCCGGGTTTGTTGTTGTTGCTTGAGAGGAGAAATAGGCGTGCTTTGCGGAGGAACAGAGTGTTCAGAGATAGAATTAACCCTCTGGATAAATTTAATGACGTGGAAATTTATTCAAAATATCGTTTTCGGCGAGCAGACATTTTACAAATTGTGGACGATGTCGAAAACGACCTTCATCATCCCAATCGACTGGGATGTCTGCCTCCTTCTCTACAAGTGTGTTTGACACTACGTTTTTACGCCAGTGGCAGCTTTCAAGACGTGTGTGCTGAACTGTTTAATGTCAGCCAACCGACAGCCTCTCGCACCATTTCTGCAGTGACAAATGCTCTTCTCAGACATGTTGCACACTGGGTTCACTTCCCAAATCAAGAGGAGGCAGAGACACAGAAAAGCAAATTCCGCGAAATCGCAGGATTTCCCCATGTTGTGGGGTGTGTGGATGGGACACACGTGGAGATCCAAGCTCCTGTGATCAATGAACACGAGTATGTGAACAGGAGGAATACTCATTCCATCAATGTGATGGTAAGTGATTCATTTAAAAAACAAAGTTTTTATTACCTGTCCCGTCAGCCTGTGGTGTGTGTGTGTGTGTGTGTGTGTGTGTGTATTAGTGTATGTGTGTGTGTGTGTGTTGTACGTGGTGCTTGGTGCATTGGATGTGTGTAGTTGTGTGTATATATATCTATATCTGTCTATCTATCTCTCATGTGTGTGCGTGTGTGTGTGTTGTGCTGTGTATCTTGCATGGTACATTGCATGTGTGTGTATGTGTGTGTGTGTGTGTGTGTGTGTGACATGAGTATGTTGTGTATGCTGCATGGTACACTGCCTGCGAGTGTGAGTGAAACCTTTGTGTGTGACCGAGGCATGCGTGTGTGTGTGTGTGTGTGTGTGTAATTTATGCAGATACGTAAGCGGTTAATCAATAATATGTCATACTATATGTACACATTCCCCTATTTTTGGTCTATTTTTGTCTCAATTTATTTCCTGTGTGTGTGTGTGTGTAATTTATGCAGATACATAAGCGGTTAGTCAATAATATGTCATACTATATGTACACATTCCCCTATTTTTGGTCTATTTTTGTCTCAATTTATTTCCTGTTGTTTTTCTTTTCTTCATAGAATTATTCTTTTTGCAAGAATAGTATTTGGGGTTTTTTTTCATTAAAAAAAAACGACACCCTCCTGGCAAAGATTTATTCACTTTCTGCATTATGTACATGTGTTATCGTGCTCATGAATGAATACATATTTTACAAGTGATGTATTTGAGAGGGTGAATAAAAAAATTGCTTAAAGAAAAAAAATTGGATATGAATGGGGTGGGAAATTTGGACAAAATTGATACGATGTGAATTGAAGATGATTTAATTTCTGTCAATATAAATTAAATGGCTACTTAATAATAGATGGTGATGTTGAACCTTATCATTTTTTAAAAATAATTCATGAGTAAAAAACTTGGAAGTATTACATCGTGCAGCTACTGCTCTACCAGCAGCTGTTAAGTTGTGACAGTAATATTTACATGTTATGTGTGATTAGTGTTGATTCAAGCGTTACAATGTCATTGGTTTTTTCTCTTTTGTTACAACGTGAATACATGAGAGTACATTTATATGGCTTGCTATTTCCGTTTATAGAATCTGGGTTCCATATGTCCACAGGTAGTTTCCAATGCAGACCTCATGTTCACTGCCATATCTGCAAGGTGGCCTGGCAGTGTGCACGATGCCAGAGTGCTCCGGGAATCGGGCCTTTTTGTTGCCTTTGAAGGAGCAGCTAGACCAGTCAGAGGATACATCCTGGGTGACAGTGGTTATATGCTACGCAATTGGCTGCTTACTCCAGTGCTCAACCCCAGAAACCAACAGCAACAAGACTACAACGACAGACACAGTTCCACAAGATCCACCGTTGAACGCACAATTGGCATCGCCAAGAAGCGATGGCATTGCCTGCGAAAGCTGCGTGTGGCCCCTGAGAAAGCCTGTGACATCATCATTGTGTGCCTCATGTTACACAATCGAGCAAGGTCCCTGAACCTGCCAGACCCTGACAGCGATGATGATGATGAAGATGATAATGATGATCCGCCAGTGCCAGAGCCACAACGAAATCTCCAGGCCAATGAACGTGTACGTCTTGCTGCAGGAAAAGCGGAGAGGGACAGAATCATCAATGGTGGCTTTCGTCACTGAGGTTAGTTTTTTTTCTTTGTATCCAGTTCTTACTCCAGTTTTAGCAACAAAATGGACGTCTAGTTATGTGTTGTATTTGCTCACTGACATGAAAACGGACAAAGCTCACGTTGATATTTATTTTATCTTAAATGAAGATAACTGGGATCACGAAAGAAAAGTAGGTGAAGTTCGGAAAATGAAGAAAAGTTTGAAAATTGCATGTATTTTAGAGAAGAAAAGAATTAGGAAAGGTAGAGAACTGACACCATGCACATGATAATCAATCCACCATCTTGAAGCAATCATACATTGAATGTTTCAAATTTATTGCCCATTGATAATACTGTTTAGGAGAAATTCCCCACAAAGGTAATAAAATAAATTGACCTGTGAAAATTCAAAACCACAAGCACAACAGCTGATCAGGTTATTTTTTTCAGGTCATAACAAACTAGCTCTCTTTTTCAAACACACACTACACTACCCACAATTGCACATGTAATCGGACATGAAGTTGACTAGGTTTGAAAATCACAAATGCCAGGAAAGGCATACATTGTCATTCATGAAATACAAGGAACTCCTAGAGAAAATCCACAAAACAAACACATGATTCTTGGATCACTTTCTCCGGACACTAAGTAAAGAAACAAAAAACAAACAAAAAACAAAAAATTTTAAACAAAACAAAAATCAAAAACAACAAAAAAAAACCAAGCGTGGGAAGCAATTGCAATCTGTGTGAACAAGGCGTCAGTCAGTTGTCATAGTTGAAAAATCAGAGACGCGTGAAAATTTGAGTTTCTAGGATTGTTTTCCTGTTTCTCCAATAGTATGTATACACATTCACATGTCTCCCCCACTCACACAAACAATGAAAACTATTCCAAAGCTAAAGAATCGGTTTGATCTCAACTAAGTTGAGTAGCAAAATTAGATTTGAGTATGAAAATTATTATGAAAAGAAATAAATACTGTTTTCATGTTTAGTTCCCTTTAGAACAGAACTAGCTAGCAATAATTCAAACATGTTAAAAAAACTTTTGCACAAAAAGATGTTGAAGTTTCAAAGCACAACTGGCATTTTGTGATATATTGTCACAGCTAATTTCTGAAAACCAATTTAATTGCCTATTTATGATCCTTACATTTCCTGGCTATTTTCTTTTCTTATTTCCCTCACTTCAGAACATTCTGTTTTAGTATTTCAGTGCAAGCAGCAAGAATTCTAGCACCCATTTCCATCAGCTGATGATGTCTGTCATTTGCTCTTTCTTCCCTTTGTCTTTCCCTCTCCACTTCCCATTCTTCCCTTTGTCTTTCCCTCTCCACTTCCCATTCTTCTCTTTGTCTTTGTCTCTCTGCTTCTCTTTCTTCTTTTCGTATTTCCCTTTCTTCTACCCCCTTTTCTTTTTCAATCTGCATTTGATAATATTCTATGATAGCAGATCTTTCTGCTGAATCATTTAGTTTTCTCCTTTTGTTCACTTCCATTCGCTTGCTTTCAGCCCGGCGTTTCTTGGTGGCAGATGAGCAGTGCAGCGGAGATGATGGCAGAGGCATCACAGGCCTGTCTGGGCACTGCACACTCTCTGCAACAACTGGAGGCATCTCAACGTTCACCGTGTCAACGACGATGTACGAGGTACCATCAGCAGGAACAGCACCTGTGAGACAAATGAAAAGGACCATACACGTAACACCTGCATCTTTCAAATTTAAAAAAAAAGCAGAAAAAATACAATATGGACTGACTTTACCTTTATTTTTGCTGGTTTAGTGTTGACTCCCTCAACGCTCATCGTGACCTTTCAACTCACACATCCATGGAATGCATCGCACAATACCACATGTCACAGTCCACAGGCAGATTCGATTTCAAGCCCTTAGGAGGCAACCCACTGAAGAAATGTTAGGGTTACGGTTAACGAAAAAAACAAAAAAAAAACTAACAAAATCAGTGGTCATGGTAACATGGAGAAAAATAACAAAAGAACCATAGGGTAGGTTTGTTGGAAACAACTTTCTTTTTTCAGGACAAAGTGAGACATGATGGAGGGAGGGGGGGGGAGGTTGGTCAGAAAAAAGGGGGACCCGGAGGATGTGGGCTCTAGCAGAATCGCCCAGTGCTGATTTTCAACACCACCCAGTGTGTTGCATGTTTCACTGCACTAACGCCTGTCACAACCTTTCCGGTTCCGATTTCATCTTATTTCATTTTGTGTGTGTGTGTGTGTGTGTGTGTTTTCATATGAAAGGTTAGGGTTAGCCTTAAAAATTAGGGTAGGTTGGGTTACCGTAGCCACACCAATTTTTCTTTCAATTTTTTTTTTTTTTTTGCCTGAGGAAATATCAAACCTGAGCTTACAATCTCAACAGAGCATGTAAAGCGGCACAGATTTAGCTACTATCTCTTTCACTGCTGATATAAAATGATGAGAAATAGGATATGTACATGCTATGGAAGTCCAAAGCTTGAATGACACTATTTGACTTCGTTATACTCTACGCTTCCTTTACCAATATATCCTTAAGTCAACCAGGCTAAAAAAAACGACAGTCACCTGCAGGGTTGTTTTTTTTATCCGGCTATTGGCATCAAATAATTATTGCTAATGTTATACAACATGTTACTTCAAGAAATGCACCTGAGAAGGGGAGTGTGCAGAATGAAGGTTCTTCAAGGCTGCCAGTGACCCCAGTACATGTAGAAGTGTCAGTTGCTGGAAGCCGATGCACTGCATCACTTTTTCCTGGAAAAGAAAGTCGTCAGTTGTACATTTGTGAGAATATCGCAGTAAATTTATAAAATTCAACAAAGTTGTATGAAGTATTGTAGTGTTTGCACACTGCTTTGTTAATGTTTATTTAGTTTCTATTTTTGCTGTTCGTAATGATGATGTGTGTTTCAATTTTGTTTTCTATAATTGTATCCTCCATGCCCCAAAAGTGGTGAAATGAGAAATCTTTGTATCCTTGACTGAACCAGGACATTTGAGATTTAGAAAGGGCTCAGTAAAGCTGAAGATAAATTAACATTTTTCTCATAGTCTGTTCCTTTGAATGTTGGCGGTAATGAAAGAAAAGTATTAAGCATCTGGCACAAGTTTTTTGTTTTATTTGTTTGTGTCTTTGGTTATTGCAATGTCACAATTATTTCATAGTTGTATTGTTAATAATACTTGATACTTCAAATTTGAGCCTGATTGTGTGCATACACTTGTATCTTTGCCCTTTTTTTTTTAATTTGCACATATGCGGTTTTGTTGTGTACAGAGTTAAGGATTGTAGGGTAGGTGGGTGATAGTGGTACGAGCCCTGCCCATCCATAAAAATGATGATGATAACCAACAAGTGATTAAAGAAAAAAATTAAGGTGGTTTTTACAAGACTCATAAAATTAAAATGTTGGGCCAACATCAGAAGAAATTGCAATGAAAATGAAATGTTCAGCAGAAGTTTCAATCACCTGCGGATTTGTCATTCTGGCAGGCTGCTGTAGAAGTTGCCACTGCCAACTGATGTGTTGCTCCATTGACAAAAGTCTCGCCGACATCCCCTGAAAAAGAAAAATTCCTTGATTATAAAGTAACTTTAGAAATATGACCAATGTATAGATGATACTGAGAAAATTTGTTGAGTACTCATGTACATTTTTTTACACAAAATGTCAGTTGTAAGTAATATATGTTGTACTTGCATTTCATGTGATGGTTATATGCACCAGGCACTTTAAGCTATCCATACAGCTTTCTTCTAGAACTACCTACTTGTACTACTGTCAAAGTGGTTCATCATATAAATATATGAATTAAACAAGCTGATAATAATTAGCCCCATGACAAAGTGTAGAAGTAGAACTGTGCACAAAGCACATTCTGAATTTAAAGGAGAGAGAAGAGAGAGAGAGGGGGGGGGGGGGGCTGAGGGGAGCCAGCCGTTGCATGATTATCATGCAGAGAGAAAATATTAAAAGGAGGTCTAAAATGGTATATTATTATGTTTTTGGCCTGTAGTATTGATTGATCTACTTGCATTGTAAAACAATAGGACCATTTAAAACAAAACAAACAAAAAATTGAGTGATCTATATAATTTACACAATCAAACAAGTAATATCAATGATACAAATGACACTAATAATGATTTTATTTCTTTACAATGACATATTGGGGAAAACATCTTTCTTAATCATTGTTGAAAGTGTTAATGAAAGTGAAACACACACATCCCATCCTCAATACCAAGAACTTCTTTGCTCTTGTCAATGAATACTGCTTGAATGTTGTTATGATGCCCCCACTTCATGTTACAAAATAAGGTAACTGATTTCAAATCACCCTAGTTTGATTGTGCTACTGTGTGTGTATGTTTACTGGTAGGAATAGTGATGAAAACCAATATCCTGTTTAAAGAATTATATGTGTATTTGTTTTTCAATAAAACAACATTGTATACCACCACATATTTCTGCACTTATGTTTATGAGGACTGAATAAATTGCTGAATTTTTTAACTCTTGTGTTTCAAGTTTACTTGTTTGTGTTAATGTGAAGAAATGCATGCCAAAGGATAATAAACGCACATTGGGTCACTGCATAAGTCAAGCATATATTATGCACAAATTGGGTCACTGCATAAGTCAAGCATATATTATGCATAGTCATGATTTTTTTTTTTAGCATTTGTGGCAGAGTGTATGTATATATATGTTGAAACATGGATTTATCTCATTACAGTGATGCCACTTTGTTGAAACTCATCACAAATAACAGTTTCAGGATTATGTCATAATGATACCTCCACTGTACTCAGATATAAACTGCATATCATCTCATAAATGATGGAGTTGTAATCACCTGTGGCTTCTTCATTCTGGCATGCAGTTGTAGAGGGTGCCACTGCCAACAGAGATGTTGACTCAGCGTTGTGGAAGAAAATGACCTCACCAACATCATCTGAAATATTATCAACATGCATAACCATTGTTGAAACTGTTAATGAAAGTGAAACACAAACACGCATCCCATCCTCAATACCAAGAACTTCTTGGCTCTTGTCAATGAACACACAGTAACGCATATAGCTAAATTTAACACTAGTGTTAGTGTAAAAACTTGTTAATCAGACTTACAATTACACACTAAAAATAAACCAGCCAAATTTTCGGAGCAATTATTGTTACATAATTATTACATTAGTCAATAGAATGCACCATATGCTTCCTTGCTTGTGGAAAATGACTTTACCTTGCCTCTCCTTGTTATACAGCAATCAGTTCTGTAGATTTTTCAGTGCAATGTGACATCTTTTTGTTTACACACATACTGAGATGAACACACAATGTGCCGCCTCATTCCCATCGTAACTGTATCTCCTTTTTATAAAGGGAGAATTGTAATAAAGTGAAAGTGGCTGCCTCACTGCAAATATTAATTTAAAACTAATGATACTAGTAATATGAAATTAATACAACGTTTAATAACTATTACATGAACTCAATGTAATAAAGCCTTGAGCATTGGCACTCAGTCATTAAATGAATAACTAGTATAAAATGTAAGAAATATGTTAAACATGCAGGGCCACATAAAAAGTGTTTGTGGTTAAGGTAAAATGTGTGGTTTTGTCATGCTAAATTTTTGCCTTTGTTTCCGTGCTTCATTAGGGCTCAAAGGGCAACAGGCGCCTCATAAACTATATATAAAAGTATATACTGAGAGAGAAGCACACACACATTAACAATGTTGGAAAACGAAAGCCATCGTGAACCTCCTCATATAAAGTTCATGTACATACACACACAAGAAAAAAAATTAATCACACCAACACACTTGGACTGACGCGCACACACACACACACATTCTCAAACACACACACACATACACACACACACACACACACATTTCAGATTATACATAATTTGCACAATTGACTAAACATGAATTAAATAACTGAAAGAAAACATAACAGGATAAGGACAGTGTAGGTAGCTCCCCATCTCTAACTCTAATCCAAATTTTGGGGGAAAGCCCTTCGGTTTCCTCGCAAACCATTGCTAGCATCTAGACTCTAGCACAAATACTTGTAATGAAACAAATTCAGATTCTCATTCTCATTCTGCGATTCCACTCTGAATGTAAGTCGACTGCTGGCAACTAGATCTAAATCGATATCAAATTTCAAGAGCATACATTGATTAAAACTGTACTCAACACACACACACCCAGTGACACTCATGCCACGCACAAAACTTAAACTAAGTTGAAAACTTTAACTTGTAATTAATTAAGCACGCGCAAATATTAAATAAACATAACATGGGCCACTTACTTTTTTTGAGTCCGTCAATCAAATGGGAATCCTTCCCAATAATCATCTCGATGAGATGATCGTAGGTGTCTGGGGGTACTGCTCCTGCTCCAGTTTGATTTCTTTGCTGTTGACGCTTTCGATATTTTTTTTTTAACCCGTGAAATTTCTCACGCACCTCTTTTGTGGTTCGACCATGGAAACTGATCGACGCCTCGCTGACACTGCTCGCGATCGCTTCCCACGCTTCGGCTTTCTTTTTTGCCGTAATGTCCGGAGAAAGCGATGAAATAATTACGCGTTTATTTTCGAGGATTTTCTCTAGCAGTGCCATAGTTTCCTCGTGGGTCCAATTTCCTTTCCTATTCTTCTCTCCACTCGACTCGTTCAGTGATGCTTTGGTCGACATTTTCGCTTTCGACAGGAAGAGATTGCAATTAGTTCAGCGCGCATGCCCATAGTTCAGCGCGCTTGCCCACAACGGGGAATCCCTCGCAGTTTAAAAATAGGTGATGGGTAGCTGCCCTTGGGTTGCAAATTGTGTTGTGAATACCACGTTGACTTTGCCCACGGACCTGTGGCTTACCCATGGGTCCCTACCCAGCCGTGGGCAAGTTGCCCATGGGCAAATTGTCTTGTCCCATGAATACTGCCCCAGGAGGCTGGCAGTGCTATCACCGCTGCTCTCCTCCACCACCCCTCCCTTATGGTCAGCTAATAAAGACCCCCACCAAGTCAGTCCCTTGTCTTCTTTCCTCTCCAGCAGTGCCGCTAGGGGTTCCCTTCCCTTCCACCAAGCCAACTCCAACAGCCCTCCTGTTGTTACCAGAGGTCAGCCCGTCTCCCTCCCAGGCAGTGCTCATCGACCAGTGCAGCACACTACACAGCCACCAGTGTCATCTACACCCCCTACTGGCCCTGTGTACTCCATCCCTGTACACAACCCCTTCAGCCCCCAGGACCCCACCACAGAACACAGGGCGATCCCAGTACTTATCTCAAGTGGTCCCCAGCATGGTGAACCTGCAGTGTTATCACCAGCCTACTCCTGACCAGAATCCAAGAAATGACTATCTCATCATGGGAGACTTCAACCTAAGGCAATTGAAGCCGGAGAAAATGAATACTGGTCAGTTCTGTTACATTCAGAAAATAGTCTCCCTTGATTTGACCACAACAGATCTGTCGTGCTGGCTTGACACCCTGTCTCCCAACCCCAACATCTCCAGATTGGTTCTTCATGTCGGAACCAACGACTGCAATCGTGGTGAGATACAAACAAAAGACGTAAGAACCGTGCTTATCAAATGCTCAACCAAATTTCCTTCAGCTGCTATCATCGTTTCCTCTGTCCTCCCGGCCAGAGGTCAACACCCCATGAATCTAGCCATCACCAAAACTAATAGCAACATTCAACTTGTGTGTGACGCCCTGAACCAGACCTTTGTCAACAACAGATCGACGTTCGTTGCCAAGAGCAACTCCCCGAAAAAAGACCTGTATGAAACCGCCTTTTCCCCAGCTACAAAGGCCTCCTCAAACTCGCACGCAACTTAAAATACCCCACTGTCGACTTTAATGCTCCATCCCAACAGACGACCCAAGCTACAGAACAATGGAGACAGGAACCAGTCAGGACCTCTGCTGAAGAGGTTCCTGGCTCAGCCTCCTCCGCCGTCCCTCCTGCCGCCAGTTACAGCCACTTTACAACCACACCACACCACACCACACCAACACCCTTCACCCATCCCGTGACACTCCCAACAATTGTCCTGTCCAAGCGATCACTCAGCTGCTACAACTGCTGCAAAGTCTGATCACTGCTGAAAGTGTATGCGCGCACGCGTGTGTGTGTTTGCGTGCTTGCGTACGTGCATGTATGTGTGTATGTTTGTGTGTTCCCACCTCTTTCCCTGCCCCCATCCCCCCGCACCCTCCTCCCATTAACTCCAGTGATGATCGGGTTAATAAGCTTGGATACGGACGTGTGCAGTGTCGCCGATTTTCTTTTTTTCCACTTCTACTTGAAAGTGCCTTGACTCAAAACTGCGCATTTGTGTCTATTCTGACCACCAGCTTCAGTGACCGGGCTAAGTTTTGGATACGCACGAGTGCTGTGTTGACGATAATTTCTCTCTTCTTCTTGAGTGTGTGCCTTGATCCTAGCCGACGTGTTTGTGTCTATTCCGACGCTTACCTCATAGCTGTTGGAGACAGAACCCACAAACTGCTGTCTAATCTCAAATATTCTTCTTCTTCTTGTTTTATTTTATTTTATATTATTGTATTATTATTTTTTTACTATATTCTTTGTGTCTGTGTTTAGTCTGGTGTGCTACAAGAAGAAAATGAATTGTACGGAACACTTTTAACACTCAAGAACCAGCTGTCGTGGTCTGATGGGGAAAACGTTCCAGCCGTACTTTACACTTGTCAGACACTTTCAGTGCTAAACGATTTAACTGTTGTGACTGATGTGTGCATGTACCAAACATTATATAAAACTATTCAGACTGGCTTCGGTGAGACATCTGAACTGAAACATACTGTGCTCATCTTATCGCTCCTTGGTTTTGAACGATTGTGTTTACTTTCACATCGTCTGGCTTCTTGGTTCTGAACGATTGTGTTTATTTCACATCGTCTCGTTTCTTGGATTGAACGATAGTGTTTATTTTCACATCGTCTCGCTTTTGGATTGAACTATCGCGTTATTATTACATTTTCTCACTCCTGGGTTGAACTATTTCGTTTGATATAACATTGACTGCGTTTCCGCTTGCGCATTGCTCTTTTATTATTTTTTTCCTCAAATTATTATTACTTTTTTTTTTTGTTATTTCAGTGTTCACCCTTCCATTGACAAGTACCTCTAATCCACACACACTGAACATAAAAATGACCACAAACCAAAACGTATGGCCATCAAAAGGTCTACGGATTACGCATTTGAATATCAACCATGCAGTTAATAAAACTGCTGAAATATCCTCCCTACTAACTAACCATGAAAAGCCGTTTCATGTACTTGGACTTTCAGAATCGAGACTTTCCGAACGATATGATATAGTGATGCTGACATGTTCATCCCAGGATATAATATAATCTGAAATGACCCCACCAAAGCCAGAGAGACTGTTCTCCTTGTCTGCGAATCCCTCACCTTCAAACGTCTACCAAATCTAGAGCAACACGATGCAGAATCACTGTGGATAGAAGTCAAGTTGAAGAACACCCCCTCAGTTTCAATTGGTTTCTGTTAAAGGAATCCCGCAGAATGGGTGAACTGGTTAGACAGATTTGCTGCAATGATAGACGCTGTCACTTTAGAGTCAAAGGAAATTATCTTCCTTGGTGACTTCAACATTGACCTCATCAAAGTAAATAAGCAGTGGAATCAAACAATGAGTTTCTTTAATCTACATCAATTTATCAGTACACCCACCAGAGTCACGCCCAACTCACAGACGCTCATAGATCACATATACACTTCCAATAAAATCAACATATTATAGACTTGTGTTCCTGTCTTTAACTCTAGTGATCACTATCCAATTTGTATCACATGGAGAAAAAAGGAGTAAAAATTCCTAAACCAGGCCACAAAACGATAACCTATCGATGCTTCTCAAAATTCAATGAACAACTATTCATAGATGACGTGAACAAATCCAGGCTTTCTTCTGTATACGATATCACAGCAATTGAATATTGGACTGAAATATTTACAGTAATATATAATAAGTATGAACCAGCTTGGAGTTCCAAAGAGTTGGAAGAGGCAGGCTACCTCAGAGACCTTCTGAAAGAACATGGCTACCATAAAGAATCAAAACAATTGAGAAATGCAATAAACTCATATAAGTGCAAAGAAAAGAAATATTTCCGAGACTTATTATCCTCAAAAGATAACTCCAAATCGGTGAGGCAAGCCAATCAACTAACGAACAAACAATCTTCGACAAAGTCAGCCGTCATCAAAGGCATTTCGGTGAATCAACTCTACACACTTTTCCATAATAACCAAAAAAGTAATTACCACAGATTATACAAAATTGAATCAACTTGAAAAGTTAAAATTATATTGTCGTCAGTGAAAAGAACACCTCCGTCAAGTTAAATATTCCACACATAACAGTATTTGAAGTTTATAACTACCTTATCCATCTAAAACAGACAGGAGCCCGTGGACTGGATGGCATCAACAGCAAAATTCTCAAACTAGCCGCTCCAGTTATCACAGATTCATTAACGTACATTTATAATCTGTGCATCGACAAAAACTACTTTCCGAACGCATTTAAGAAGGCAAAAGTTATTCCTATTTACAAATCAGGGGACGCCTCCGATCCTTCTAACTATCGGCCAATCTCCATTATTTTTGTTCTTTCGAAACCACTAGAAAAGCACATAAACATATTTCTTATCACATTCATGTCATTGAGCTTTTACATCCAGCTCAGTCTGGTTTCAGAGAAAAACACTCGTGCCACACAGCATTAGTCAGTCTTGTAGATGACTGGCTTGCAAATATCAGTGACAACAGATATTGCGGTGTTTTATTTGTTGATTAAAAAAAAAAGCATTTGACGTGATAGACCATAACCTCTTACTTAGAAAACTTGAACTATATGGACTGGCAACCAGTAGTCTTAGTTTACTCCAATCATATCTCACAAACAGGCAACAATGCGTGACAATGGGTTCATCGGTCTCCGCGCTAGTAGCTCAAGGGTCTATTTTATGCCCTTTACTATTCTCAATATACATAAATGACCTGCCTCTCCATATAAAATCCGCGTGCGAACTCTTTGCGGATGATACAACAATCCACACATCCCATACTGATATCAACGCTCTGGCTAAAGACTTACAAGAAAGTACTAATGAACTCGTCCAATGGACTGAACTTAACCACATGTCTCTTCATCCACTAAAACCAAATGCATATTGATCACCACCAGACAAATGAGGCAAAACGCTATCGATAAATTCCCTCCCATCCAACTTAAAAATGACCCTATTGAACAGGTTAGTGATCATAAGGTTCTGGGAGTCATATTAGACAACAATCTCACTTGGATTCCTCACATGGAACTCACTCCCAGCAACAGTTAAACAACACCGCTGCCATACTACCTTCAAAAAACATAATCTTTCCCACCTTATGACAGTGTAATGTCCACTTTGTTCATACCGATTGACTGTTGGTGTGTACGGTTGCCTAGGGCCCCCCACTCCCCCACCTCATCATATATTGTACCCCTGTTTTTTATGTAATAATAATAATAATAATGGATACTTATATAGCACACTATCCAGAAATTTGCTCTAGGTGCTTTACAAAAACGCTTTTGTTAACATAAAAACATTACATCTATGTTACATACACCAAAATGTGACTACACACACACACACACACACACACACACACACACACACACACACACACACACACACACACACACACACACATATATATATATAACAGAAAAATATCAGAATCATCTCCATATATTTACAGATGGATCTGTTCTTGATGACAAAAATGCTGGTGCGGCTTTCTATATTCCTGCCTTTAAAGTTGAAAAATCTTACTTTATTGGAAATCATCTTTCCATATTCACAGCTGAGCTAATTGCTATTATACAAGCTCTGAACTACTTAGTGAGCCATGAAATAGTTTTCTCGAAAATAGCATTTTTTGTTGATTCCAAATCAGTACTTTATGCTCTAGAATTATTCAGCCTTGAAACAAGACCTGACTTAGTTATTGAGGCAAATCATTTGGTACATTGTTTAAGGATTAAAGGGACTGAGGTAAGTTTTTGTTGGGTGCCTTCTCATGTGGGCATTAATGGCAATGAAACTTCTGATAAAGCAGCTAAAAGAGGAGCACAAGATTCAGAAAAATCGACAAAAATACATGTCCGTCTCTCCGTAAAAGAGGCATACACTTTGTTAGAAAAATCAGCATGGGGTCGATTTCATAACCGATGGAAGTTAAAGTTTTTAAACCATAAAGGAACATTATTCCCCGAGAATATTATTAAAGAAAAGATACCGAATCCATCAGCTTGCTATACAAGATTAATAACCTCAACTTTCTTCCGTATAAAACTTGATGCGCTGAAGATAAAGTATAGTAAAAATGTCACATACATCTGTGGTAAGCAGTTCAGTTTGCATCATTGTTTGTTTTACTCCCAGCAGTTATGTACCTTCTTGCCCAAGTATTTCAAAGAGAATAAGAATTCTGCAGATGATTTTTGTAAAGTTATTTCTGACGAGGTTCTTATGGTCGAACTTTCACAGGCATTAGTTCATAGCCCTATTTCTACATTCCTTTAATGCACTTCAGAATTGTGTTAATGGTTTCTGATTATTATCATTATTATTATTGAATTGTTACTGTTAAATGTAATTGCATCATCAACATCATCATTATCATCCTGATCATCATGGACATCATCATCATCGACATCATCTTCATCATAGTCATTTTCGTCATCATCAACAACATTATCAACATCATCTACACTATCACGGACATCAACATCATCATCACCATCATCGACATCATCACCATCATCATCGACATCACCATCGACGTCATCGACATCATCATCAGTATCGTCATCATTAACATCATCACCGAAATCACCATCATCATCGACATCAACATCATTTCAGCATCATCTCGTCATCATCATCAGCATCATCATCAAAGACATCATCATCATCATCGGCGTTCTCATTTTCCTCATCATCATCGTAATCATCATCGACATCATCATCATGATTGACATCGTCATCATCACCATTATCATCGAAATCATCATCATCGATATCGTCATCATCATCGACATCGTCATCGACATCATCACCGCCGTCATCACCGACATCATAATCATCATCATCAAGATAATCATCGACATCAACGTCATAGACATCATCGACATCATCATCAACATCATCTTCATCGTCGATGTCATCCACATCATCATCATCTTCATGATTTTCGATATCACGATCATCACCGACATCATTATCATCATCGTCGTCGTCTAGAACATCACGATCATCATCGTCATCAATATCATCATCATCATCATCATCGACATCATCATCGAAATAATCATAATCATCATCTACATACTGATCACCGTCTACATAATCAAAAAATTATCGTCATAATCATCATTATCATCATCATCATCACCATCATCAGTATCATCAACATCATTATCGATATCATCATCATCGACATCATCACCAACATCATCATCGACATCACCATCGACTTATCAATAAAATCATCGAATCCATCATCATCATGATCATCATCAGCATCGACATCATCATCGGCATCATCACGGACATCATCATCAGCATCATCATCGACATAATCAGCATCTTTTTCTTCATCATCGACATCATCATCATCATCATCATCACCATCATCGACATCATTATCATCTTCATCTACATCATCATCGACATCATCACCGACATCATCATCATCAATATCATCGACATCAACACCGACATCCTCATCGAGATCATCATCATCATCAATATCATCGACATCATCATCGACATCATCCCCGGCATCATCATCGAGATCATCACCATCTTCATCATCATCAATAGCATCATCATCATCATCGACATAAATATAATCATAGACATCATCGTCATTCGTATGATCATCATCATGGACATGAACATCTTCATCATCATCGACATGATCATCATCATCATCATCGTCTTCTTCATCATCGATGTCATTATCTTCATCGTCAGCATCGACATCATTGACATTATCAACATCATCGACACCATCACCGACATCCTCGACATCATCATCAACATCATCATCGACATGATCATCATTGACATCATCATACATTACGCACATCATCCTCATCGACATCATCGATATATTGATCAAAATCATGGACATCATCATCATCATCATTGAATAATAACCGACATCATCACCAACATCATTATCATCAGCAGCAACAGCAGCATCAGCGACATCATCATCGACATCATCATTGTTATCATCATTATCATCGACATAATTATCATTGTCGACATCATCATCGACATCATCACCATTGTCGACATCATCATCGTCATAATCACCATCATGATCATATTCATCATGGACATCATCATCATCATCATAATCATCATCACTATCATCATCATCATTATGATCATCATTATCATCGACATCATCATCATCATCATCTTCATCGATAACGACATCAACGACATCATCTTCATCAACGTCATCGACAACATTATCAACATCGACATCAACATCATTTACATGATCATGATCATCGACCTGATTATCATCGATATTATCATCGACATCTTCATCGACATCTTCGATATCATCGAAATCATCTTTATCATCGACATCAACGACATCATCATCATCATCGGCGATATCATCGATATCATGTTCGGTATCATCATCATAGACATCATCATCATCGATATTATCATCATCCTCATCATCATCGCCATCATCATAGCCGTCATCAACATCATCATCATTGATCATCATCATCGACACCATCATAGACACCTCAACAACATCATCATCGAAATCATCATCATCACCAGCATCATCATCATCATCATCATCGACATCATCGGCATCATCATCATCGACATCATCATGGACATCATCATCGATATCATCATCATCATCATCATCATCATCATCATCGACATTATCACCATCATCATCGACATCGCCATCATCGTCGATGTCATCGACATCATCGACATCATCATCATCATCATCATTTCAGCAGTAGCATCTCGTCATCGTCATCGGCAACATCATCATCGACATCATCATCATCACCGACATTATCATCATCATGATCGAAACCACCATCAATATCATCATCATCGACATCATCATCGTCGGCATCATCACGACATCATCATCATCATTGACATCATCATACATTATGGACATCATCATCATCGACAACATTATCGAAATCATCATCGACATCATCATCATCATAATTGACATCATCCTCCTCCTCGTTCTCCTCATCCTCCTCGATATTATCATCATTATCATCAACATCATCCACTTTATCAACATCATTGAAACCTTCATCGACGTCATCATCAACATCATCATCATCGACATCAATATCATAATCATCATCATCATCCTCGACATCATCATCATCATCATCATCTACATCATCATCATTTCATCGCCATTATCAACATCATCGACACCATCACCGACATCATCGACATCATCATCAACATCAAAATCATAATCGCAATCACCATCGACATCATCATCATCATAATCGACATCACCATCGTTGACATCATCGACATTATCATCTTCATCGACATCATTAATATGATCATCGACACCATCATCATCATTATCATCATCATCATCGATATCACCATCATCATCGATGTCATCGACATCATCGACATCATCATCATCATTTCAGCAGCAGCATCACGTGATCGTCATCGGCAGTATCATAATCGACATCATAATCATCATCATCGTTGTTGTCATTTTCATCATCGACATTACCATTGACATAATCATCATGATTGACATCGTCATCATCACCATGGGCATCATCATCATCGACATCATGATCATCGACATGGTCATCATGATTAACATCAGAATCATCAACATCATCATCTTCATCTTCGACATCATCATCATCGGCATCACCATCATCATCGACATCACCATCATCATCGACATCATCATTGACATCATCATCATTTCAGCAACATCATGTCGTCATCATCATCGGCATCATCATCATCGACATCATCATCTTGATCATCGTCGTCATTTTCGTCATCATCAACAACATTATCAACATCATCATGATCATCGACATCATCATAGACATCATCATCATCACCGACATTATCATGACCATCATCATCAACATCATCGACATCAACATTGTCGACATCATCATCGATATCATCATCATACAATATGGACATGATCATCATCGACATCATCGACATCATGATCGAAATCATCATCGACATCATCATCATCGACAACATCATACATTATGGACATCATCATCATCGACATTACCATCGACATCATCACCAGCATCTTCGACATTATCAACACCATCGACATCATCATCGACATCATCATCAACATCATCATCATTATCATCATCGACATCATCATCACGGGCATCATCATCGTCATGATCGTCATCATCACCGACATCATCACCAACATCATCATCATAATCGACATCATCAATATCATCATTATTATCATCCTCGACATCATTATCAACACCGACGTCATCATCGACTTCATCATCATTTACATGATCATGATCATCGACATGATTATCATCGATCTCATCATCGACATCTTCATCGAAATCTTCGATATCATCGAAATCATCATAGACATCAACGACAACATCATCATCATCGGCGATATCAACGACATTATCATCATCACCATCATCGACATCTTCGATACCATCATCATAGACATCATCATCATCATCATCGACATTATCATCATAATCCTCATTGCCATCATCATAGCCGACATCAACATCATCATCATCATCATCAT
Organism: Babylonia areolata; assembly: GCF_041734735.1. Classification (NCBI taxonomy): domain Eukaryota; kingdom Metazoa; phylum Mollusca; class Gastropoda; order Neogastropoda; family Buccinidae; genus Babylonia; species Babylonia areolata. The sequence goes on along the minus strand of NC_134893.1, from coordinate 62,179,323 downwards.
TGACATCATCATCATCATCATCATCGATACCATCATAGACACCTCAACAACATCATCATCATCATCATCGACATCATCATCATAACCGGCAGTATCATCATCATGATCGTCATCATCATCATCGACATCATCCCCAACTTCGTCATCATCATCATCATCGACATCATCTTCATCATCGTCGTCATTTTCGTCATCATCAACAACACTATCACCATTATCTACACCATCACGGACATTATCAACATCATCAACATCATCATCATCATCGACATAATCATAGACATCATCATCATTACCGATATTATTATCATCATGATCGACATCACCATCGACATCATCATCATCGACATCATCATCGTCGACATCAACATCGACAACATCATCATCATCGACATCATGATCGAAATCATCATCGACACCATCATCATCATTGAACATCATCATACATTATGAACATCATCATCGACATCATCGACATTATGTTGGAAATCATCGACATCATCAACATCATGATCATCATAATTGACATCATCATCCTGATCCTCATCCTCATCATCGACATCATCATCATCATCATCATCAACAACATCAACAACATTATCAACATCATCGACACACTCATCGACATCATCATCAAAACATCATCATCATCATCATCGACATCAGCATCATGATCGGGATCGTCATCATCACAATCAACATCCTCCTCCACCTCCTCCTCTTCATCATCATCATCGACATGATTACCGACATCATGACCGACATCATCATCATCATCATCATGACTGACATCATCATCACCATCGACATCATCCATATCGTCATCGGCACCATAATCATCACCATCATCATCAGCATCGACATCACCATCATCGACTTCATCACAGACATCTTCATCACGATCTTCTTCATCGAAATCATTATCTTCATCATCAGCATCATCATCATCGACATCATCATCATCATCGATATTATAAAACATCTTAATCTAAATCATCATGATCAACATCATCACTATCATAATCATCATCAATATCATCATGGACATCAATATAATCGACATCATCATCATCACATGATTATCATCATCATCATCATCATCATAGACATATCATCATGATCCACATCATCACCATCGTCATCATCATCTTCTTCATCATCGACAATATTATCTTCATTATAAGCACCGACATCATCATCGATATGATGATCATCACCGACATCATCATCATCATCATATCATCGACATCATAATCGACACATCATCGACATCATCATCATAATCATCATCTACATCATCATCAACATCATCAATATAATCAATGACATCATCATCATTCACATGATCATCATGATCGACATGGTCATCATCATCATGATCGACATCAACATCATGATCGACATCATCATCATTAACATCATCACTGGCATCATCATCATCATCATTATCATCGACATCATCATTATCATCATTTTTTTTCTTCATCGAAATCATCTTCATCATCATCTTCATTATCGACATCATCATGATCATCATCATCAACGTTTTAGCATGAACGACATCATCATCATTGTAGACATCATCATCATCAACGACACCATTGTTATTGACATCATGATCATCATCTTCGACGATAACGACATCATCGACATCATCATCATCAACATCATCGACATCATCATCATCAACATCGATATCACCATCGACATCATCATTTACATGATCATCATCATCTACAGATGATTATCGATATCAACATCGACATCTTCATCGATATCTTCCATAGACATCATCATCATCATCATCATCATCATCATCATCATCATCATCATCGACATGTTCGATAGCATATTCAACATCATCATCATAGACATCATCATCATCATCATTATCGACATTATCATCATCATCGTCGACAATATCATCGACATCATAATCATCATCGACATCATCGATATCATCAACGAAATCATCGACATAATCATCCTCATCATCATTGACATCCTCGTCATCCTCCTCAACATCATCATCATCATCATCGACATCACAATCATCGACATCATCATCTACATCATCATCGACATCATCTTAATCGATACCATCACCGACATCATGATCATTATCATCATCATCATCGACATCACCATGGACATCATCAATATCATCATCGACACCATCACCGTCATCATCAGCAGCAGCATCGCCATCATCATCATCGACATCAGGACAGACATCATCATCATCATCATCAACATCATCATCATTATCATCGACATAATCATCATCATCATGATCTTCTTCTTCATCATCGCCATCATTATCCTCATCATCATTATCGACATCATCATCGACATCATCATCGACATCATCATCATCGATATCATGAACATCAACATCATCGACATTATCAACATCATATACATCATCGCCGACATCATCGACATCATCATCCCCGACATAATCACGATAATGATCGTTATAATCATCATCGACATCATCATGAGCATTGACATCATAATCGACATCATAATCATCATCGTCATCATCATCGATATCATCATCGTCATAATGATCAACATCATCATCGACACCATCATAATCGTCATGACCACCGACATTATCATCATCATCATCATCATTGACATCACCAACGACGTCATCAAAATTATCATCGACATCATCACCGTCATCATCATAAGCAGCATCGACATCATCATTGTCATCAACATCATCATCGACGGCATCAGCATCACCGACATCACTATCATCATGATCATCATTGTCATCATCACCAACATCATCATCATGATCATCATCATAGACATAATCACCGGCATCATCATCATTATCATCACCAACATCGATATCATCACCATAATCATCGATATCACTATCATAATCGACATCATCGACATCATTATCATCATCATCGACATCATTATCATCAACATCATCATAATCATCGACATCACCATCATCATCGACATCACCATCATCATCATCGACAACATCATCATTTCAGCAGCAGCATCTCGTCACCGTCATCAACATCATCATCATTAAAAATCATCGTCGTCGTCATTTTCGTCATCATCATCGACATCATCATCATCATTGACATCGTCTTCATAATCATGGGCATCATCATCATCGACATCAGCATCATCGAAATCGTCATAATCATCATCATCATCGACATAATCACCGACATCATCATCGACATCACCAATATGATCATCGACACCATCACCATCATCATCATAAGCAGCATCGACATCATCATCATCGACATCAACACAGACATCATAATCATCATCATCATCATCATCGTCTTCTACTTCATCATCGACATTATTATCTTCATCATCATCGACTTCAACATCATCATCGACATCTTCATCATCATGATCATCATCATCATCGACATTATCAACATCATCGACACCATCACCGACATCATCATCATCATCGTCATCACCGACATCATGATCAACATGATCGTTATCATCATCATCGACATCATCATCATCTACATCATCGACATTATCAACATCATCGGCACCATCACCGACATGATCATCAACATCATCATCACCGACATCATGATTATCATGATCGTTATCATGATCAGCGACATCATTGCCAATATCATCATCATAATCATAATCGAAATAATCAGCGTCATCATCATCATCATCATCACCATAATCGACAACATCACCATCATGAAAGACATCACCATCATCATCGACATCATCGACATTATCATCAACATGATATTCATAATTATCATCGACATCATCACCAACATCATCATCATCATCATCATCATCATCATCAGCGACATCATAATCTTCCTTCATCAACATCATCATCTTTGAAATCATCGCCGATATCATCATCATCATCATCATCATCATTATCGTCATCATTAACATCATCATCATCAACATCATCACCGACATCATCGATATCATCATCATTATCATCATCGACTTCATCATAATTCATATGATTATCATCATCGACATCACCATCATCATCGACATCATCATCGACGTCATCAAAAAAATCATCGAGACCATCATCATCATGATCATCATCAGCATCGACATCATCATCGACATCATCACGGACATCATCATCAGCATTATCATCGACATAATCGTCATCTTCTTCTTCATCACTGACATCATTATCATCTTCATCTACATCATCATCATCGCCATCATCATCATCGACATCATTATCATCTTCATCTACACAGCATCATCATCATCGACATCATCATCGACATAATCGTCATCTTCTTCTTCATCATCGACATCATTATCATCTTCATCTACATCATCATCGTCGTCATCATCACCGACATTATCATCGACATTATTATCATCATCATCATCGACATTATCATCTTCAACATCATCATCGACATCATAATTGAGATCCTCACCGACATCATGAAAATCATTATCATCTTCAACTACATCATCATCAACGACATCATCATCATCGACATCATCGTCGTCATCATCATCGACATTATTATCATCATCATCATCGACACCATCATCATCATCGACATCATCATCGTCATCATCATCTTCTTCATCATCGACATCATCATGATCATTAGTATTGACATCATCATCGACCTTATCATCATCATCATCGACATCATCATTAACATCATCACTGTTATCATCATCATGATCATCTTCATCTACATCATCATCATCATCATCGACATCATCACCGACATCATCATCGACATGATCATCATCCTTATCGACATAATCAATATAATCATCGACATCATCATCATTCATATAATCGTCATCATCGACATGATCATAATCAACATCATCGACATCATTATCATCATCATAGACATCATCAGCATGATTGACATCATCATTAGCATCGACATCATCATCATCGACATCATCACAGACATCATCATCATCAATATCATCGACATCATCATAGACATCATCACCTACATCATCATCAAGATCATAATAATCATCATCATCATCATCATAGACATCACCAATATCATCATCGACACCATCATCATCATCGACATCATCACCATCATCGACATCATCATTAGCATCGACATCATCATCATCGACATCATAACAGACATCATCATCAATATCATCGACATCATCATAAACATCATCACCTACATCATCATCAAGATCATAATCATCATCATCAACATCATCATCATCATCATGGACATCAATATCATCATCGACACCACCATCATCATCATCATCGACATCATGATCACCATGACAGACATCATTATGATCGACATCATCATCAGCATCGATATCATCATCAAATCACCGTCATGAACATCATCATCATCATCATCATCATCATCATCATCAACATCATCATCATCATCATCGACATCATCATCATGATTGACATCATCATCATCGATATCTTCAACATCATGACCAAAATCACCATTGACATCATCATCATCATCGACATCATCATCTTCATCATCATCATCGACATCATATTTATCGTCGATAGCATCCACATCATCATCTTCTTCATCAATATCGTCATCTAGGAAATCATCACTGACATCATCATCATCATCATCGTCGTCGTCGTCGTCATCGACATCATGATCATCATCGTCATCGTCATCGATATCATGATCATTATCACCATCAAATTATCGTCATCACTATCATCATCATCATCATCGACTTCATCATCATCATTGACATCATCAATATAATAATAATCATCATCATCATTATCATCGACATCATGATCACCATGACAGACATCATTATGATCGACATCATCATCAGCATCGATATCATCATCAAATCACCGTCATGAACATCATCAT